>NW_006399785.1:15965814-15987327 GCF_000299155.1 Elephantulus edwardii | reverse complement strand
TCTCTCTCTCTCTCACACATACACACACACACACACACACACACAAGCGCGCGCACACGGTTTAGGGAGTAAGGGGCATTTAGACCAGCTGGGCCTGCTTGTCAGAGCCATGAGGGCACATGAGGGATCTGCACCTCCTTCACTCCTCAACTTGAGTGCACTCGCATCCCTCCTGCTGGCCCTCACAGCCCACTGTACAGGGTCTACTCCTGTCCACCTCACCTCTGCTGCTGCGAAGGCGCCCTGCACACCACCCTCCCAGAGTTCGCTTTCTTGGAACAGACTAGCTTTCTGATTACAGCACAGGAAATAAAACTAAATCTGAGATTTCTCAGCAGCTAGTGAGATCTCTCTGAATATCAAAGGAGAACTGGCTGAATCCAATAGACCCCATATGTCTGCAGAGTAAAATCATGAAGATAATAACCCACAAGCCCAGTGCTCTTCTTGGGACCAAAGGACAAGGGCGTTGGAGACAGGATATGCTACGCTGTTGCTAGGCCACCGAGATTACTGATTACTGGTGCCTGCTGGTCCTCAGCCTCCTTTCTGGCCTCTCTTGCTTTGGAGACAGGCGGGGTTAACCCAGCAGTTCCACCCACTCCTGCTCCTGTGTCCTGTAGCAAGACACACGCATGCCTAGCTTCCTCAGCTCATACCGGAATAGCATTCTCTCCCTCTCCACACAGACAGAAGTTATCAGATGTCACGTACCATCTGGACCCTGGGGACACAGGGCAGCCAGCAGGCCTGGTGAGGGACCAGAGCTCTCAAGCCAGGCTGCGAAGTTCAAATCCAGTTGCCACCACTTGATGAGCAGCCTCTAACCCGCTCAAAGCTGATCCTCGAGTGGCTCTTCAGAGGGTGTAAATCCCAAGGAAGGAGATCGTCCATCTTTCTCCCCTGAAGGCTGCTGGAGTCCAAACTGCTGAGTCTCAGCATTTGCGTTAACCAATCAGCTTCCTGAGGACCTTGCTCCCCGGGGTGATGAGTAAAGGCCTCGAAAATGTCATGATTTTGTACCAAAGAAGCCACTGAGGAAAGGCCTGCAAGCCTGCTGTTGGCCGCTTTCTTAAAGGCTGTTGTTGTTGTGTATCATAGAGTCCAATTGACCCATAGGTGACCCTGGGGAGTGAGGGGGAGGTTCAGAGGCAGAAGGAGAGTGCTCTGCAGAGCAACTGGTGGCCTAGACCCATGTACCTTCAGGATTGCAGTGCAGCTTCTTGCCCCTGGGCCACGATTATAGCAAAGAAAGCTCCACACTGCACTTTCACTCTAGTGCCTGGAGCTCCCCACCAGTCAGCACGGCTCCAAGCACCAGGGCGTCCTCTGTTTGAGGACACACACTGTCAATCTTGTCTGCCCAGCTCACAGACCTTGAAGCTGGAATATTGTTGCTGTTGTTGTTGTTAAGTGCTGTTGAGCTGACTGCAACCCTGCATGTAGGAGGACTCTGAAGTCTACCTAGCGAATGAAGCACTGGCCTGTCCTGCCCTGTCGTCCTCCTCACACTGTTGCCTCAGCCACTGCGCGCATCGCTTCGGAGCATCTGCGTCCTTGCCACCGACCCTCCCCTGCAGTGCAGTCTTTAGTCCTTTGGAAATGGGCTGGACGACTGCAGACAGCCGAATCTCCTCCACCTGACAGGCTAGGCCCAGCAGAGCCCAAAGCAAATCAAATGAGCTATCTAAACAGCTTCAAAAAGAACTTCCTCGAACTCCAAAAGCCTTCTTTTTTAAAAAAATTCGTTTTAATGAACGTTTACAGAGACTTAGGGTTTCCAGTCATTCATTGTTGCACTTTTCTCCCTGCCCCCTCCCATTAATTTTTCTCCTTGATGTGTAAAAGAAAAACTCTTTGATTGCTATGCAATACCTGCCCCCAAGTCCACTGCACTGTGCAGCCTTTGTTCTGGACTCCTGTCATGACAATAATACCTAATCATATATCCCTTTTAAACAGTTCTCTCCCTCATTTGTTGAGATGCAGTATATATTATTCCTCCCCTTCTTTTCTGTCTTTCCTCAACCCCAATGGCAGTCCTGTTTTACAAGAGGGGCCCTATGCAATATTTGTCCTTTGTGACTGAGGTATTTCACTCAGCATAATGTCCTCTAGGGTCACCCACTTAGCATAATATTTCATGAATTCTTTGGTTTTCAGTGCCAAAGCCTTCTTATAGGGAGCGCTGGTAGCCTAGTGGCAAGAAGCTTCACTGCAATCCCAGAGGTATGCAGTTCGGATCCACCAGATGATCTGCTGGAGGAGGGGTAATCTCCTCCTGTACCAGTCAGATCTGATTTCATGGTACACACACAAAAAATAATCACATTTTTTTAAAAGAAAATAAATAGTATTCATTTCCCCTCCAAAAAAAAAAAGCCTTCTTATATGGAAATTCTTTCATTTGAGGTAAAGTGGAAATTATTGTCCTCCTTGGACAGATGGCACCCAGCTCAGAGAGGCTGGGACCAACGCAAGACCACCTCGCTAGTGAGTGGTCAGGTCACTCTCGGCCTCAGGTCAGCCTTAAAGTCCATCTGCTGTCAGGTCCACATGCCAGAGATGTTAGCCGTTCATTCAGCTTCCAATGAATTGACAGTGTCTGTTAAGACTGTTTATATACTAAGACTAAAAGCTAAAACTCCTGAACTGTCAAATATGAAGGTAAATACTTTGCATCTATGAGATCATCATAAAGCAAATAGCAGCACTCACTGCCTATGCTTTACATATGTTCGTTTCATGAATTCTCATGACATGTGGCATTTACTTGTCATCATTACACATTGGGAGGGGGAGTGCTGGAGCCCAGAGAGATTCACTCTTAAGGATTAAGCATTCCGTTCAAGGCCATCTGAGCAGTAAGTGGCAGAGCTGACGTAGATAAGCAGACTCCTATCCTCCCTGCCATCCCAGGCAGCATTTGGAGCAACTCTGGGCGATCCCTTAGGCTCCTATGAGCCAATGTTTGACTCTAAGGGAAAACTTCAGACCCTTCCTGTGTAAGAAACAGTGTCTTTGATAAGATACAACACACAGTGTTTACAAAACACCAAGTACTTGTGGTGAAGCATGAGTTGTTATATGTCAAACACTATTCTAAGGTGTTTACAAGTTTGAACTCATTTGATCCTCAATAAAACCCTGTAAGGTAAGCTCTGTTGTTCGTTCCAATCTATGAATGAGCAGGGTGAGACCTGATGTTACAGAATCAGGAAAAGGCAAAGGTGAACCTGGTTCCCAGCTTGTATGTGATTGCCTCTCTCTGTTCTGGATGAGAGAAAGCTAAGCAGTCTCCTCCCCAGGGATTTACAGCCTCCTGAACCCAATGCAGGGTCAGCTGCGAGTCAGTCCCCACACCGAGCCAATGAGTTTAGCTGCTGAATGAGAAATTACTTCAATTTCATCCAGAACTTAGACCAGAGTGGAGGCAGGAAGGACCCTACCTGGGCTCGGAACTGACCAGGACAGGATCCAAACAAGCTCCAGGTCCACCCTAATGGTGAAACACCATCAACTTGCCTCTGCGCCAGCCTCGGACTTAGTTGGCCTTGTGGGAGCTCCTCATGCTTAGGTGCCCTCGAGGTGAATACGATTTGTAGTGACCCTATGACCAGCAGATCTGAACCCTGCCCTATCCCGCGCCATCTTCACAATCTCTGAAACACTCAAGTCCATTGCTGCAGTCACTGTCAATCCCCTCGTTGAGGGTCTTCCTCTCCTTCGTCGTCCCTCCACTTCCCAAGGATGATGTCCCTCTCCAATGGACAGCCTTTCCTAGCAACATGCACAGAGTATGGGAGGGGAAGCTTAATCATCTTTGCCTCAAGGAGCATGATGGCTGCACCTTCTCCAAGACATATCTGTTTGTCCTTTTGGCCATTATGGGATGTTCAGTACTCTCTTCCAGCAGCACAGTTCAAAGGCATCAATTGTTCTGTCAAGCTCTCAGGAGCATAGCAATTGATTGAAAAGACCATGGCCTGAGTAAATTGCACCTTAGTCCTTAAACTAACATCATTGCTCCTCAATAATTTGTAGAGGTCCCTGACTGCAGCTGGCTTTCCCAGTTCCATAAGTCTCCTGATCGCCTGATTAGAAGTATTGATTATGGATCCAAGTAGGGTGAAGTCATGGACAGTGGTAAGGGATTGTTCTGTCAAAGCAAAGGTACATGATTCAAATCCATCAGCTGCTGTGAAGGAGAAAGAGGGGCGATCTCCACCCCCCACCCCCGTGATTGGCTCGCTGGAGGGTCAGCTATAAGGCGAATTCGACTCAAGAGTACACAACAACTAAAACTGGTCTTTCACAGGTCTGGCCTGGAGAGGGTGGAAAAGGGTTGCTCCTGAGACAATGATTCTGTAACTCTGTCTCCCACACTTTGGGCATGTTGTCTGGAGGGGCCAGGCTTTGGAGAAGGACATCACCCATAAAAGGGAAGAAGGTCAGTGCGAGACAGGAAGACCCTGGGTGAGATGGCCCAATAACAATGGCTGTGGCAATGGGGCCAGGTATGCCTGGGACAAGGAGGTTGCCTCAGGATAGGACAAGGTTAAGATCCGTTGTTCACAGGGGCGCTATGAGTGATAAACTCGAGGACACAACACAACAACAGCAACAAGTAGTTAGAAGTTGTGCTGTAATCCCAAAGGCATGCAGTTCGAATCCACCAGCTGCTCTCCCCACCCCCCTCCTTTCACAGTCTCTGAGAACCCGAGGGAGTGGTCACTATGGGTTGCTTCTGACTCTACAGTGCACAAGAACA
Organism: Elephantulus edwardii; assembly: GCF_000299155.1. Classification (NCBI taxonomy): domain Eukaryota; kingdom Metazoa; phylum Chordata; class Mammalia; order Macroscelidea; family Macroscelididae; genus Elephantulus; species Elephantulus edwardii. The sequence continues at coordinate 15,982,556 of NW_006399785.1, read as the reverse complement.
ACAAAATGTAATCCCAAGAAGTTTCTTTTGAATCAGCAGAGCCTTTGGCAAAGACTTCGGGAGTGAGAGGGCCTGGGCGTTGTTCAGGGTCACAGAGCTTTGCATTTGTGCTGGGGGCTGCATCTCCAGTGCATCTTCTCCCCAGACACCTACTCTAGCTTCTTCCCGCAGTTGCATCCAAACTCTGGGCCAGAGACAAGCTTGCAGTGGCACACAGACACTGCGGGAGGCTTGGCACCAGGATGGCAGGACCAGTCAGGTGCACCAGAGCTGGTGCCGCTGGGTAGGGCACCCGAGGAACTAGAGGGGGGTGACAAAGAGCCGAGGGATGCGCCCGCCCTGCTTGGGATTTCTCCTGGCCAGTTCTCTGCCCCCGAGTGGGCACCTGGCCTCGTGGATTTTGCTGAAGTGCCAGGCGGAGGAGCTGAGACACAGCCGCCTCCCAGGGCTCCACTACCACATCCCCCAACACAGAGCAACCAGTGTCCCCAATGCCCAGACCCTGCTCCTGCTTCCTTGCCTGACTGGGATCCTTCCTTCACCCAGACACTGTTTCTCCACCAGCTGTGGGCAGTGGCACAGAGATATGGGGGGGGGGGGGGGGGGGGGGGAGCCCCATGATGTTGGGAACCTTCCAGGGGCCAGCCAGGCCTCCACCTGCCTGGCGCCTTATAAACACAGGAGGTTCTGTGCTCCCCTTGAGAGAGCAATTTGACTTGAGCCTTCTCAGCCCAACCTGGAATAAAGTGTGTCCCCGGTATGGGGATCCCACTGCGGGGTGCGGGATGAGGTCTCCACCTCATGATGGAGCTGGGTGCCCCGCCTCCCCCCCCCTCTCTCTCTCTCTCTTTCTCTCTCTCTCTCCTTCCCCCAAGGCTGGATACAAAGGAGAATGTTGCAGATCATCCCTGTTCCCGGAACTCCAGAGTGGGAAAGACTAGCCTAGATGCAGGAGCCTTAGTGCCTGCTTTCTACTTATGAGGGAGCTCTGGTGGCCTAGTGGGGAGAAAGGAAGAGTGCTGCAATCCCCAAGCCAAGTGGTTCGAACCCACTGGCTGTTCCACCCAAGGAGGACAATCTCCTCCTGTGTGATTTCCTGCCTCTGAAAACCTGCTGGAAGGTCAGCTGTGGGTTCCAACCCCACAGGAGGGACACAACCATCTCCCAGGATAGACATGCCCATCACCCCTGAAAGAATCTAAGCCCAAACTACCCACCAGTGGCTGTTAATACCAGCTGTGAGCCTCTGTGCCCCTCAGTGTTCCCATCTGTAAAATGTGCCCTCAAAAACACCATTATAAGTTCTGATTTTTTTTCTCTTCCTGATGACAGGGGCTCCCACATTGAAAGGAATGCCCAGTAGGCGGGGAGCCCCTAAATCGTGTCCCTCCCTCGGTGTGGGCCCCGTGTCCCCGGCTCTTTGGGCGTCTTTGGGCGCGCGGGTGGCAGCATCCTGAGGGGACCGCTTGGGGCGCGGAGGGAGGACCGCTGTGCCCTCAGCTCCCGCCTCCACATATGGTCTGTGGATTTAGGTGTCAAAAACCGGAGAATTAGAAATGGTAATTTTCCGTCATTATGGCTGAAACGCGATCTATCACAACAACTGGAACATGTCTCCCCGCTCGCGAAAATAACGTTCGTGATTAGCAATCATTACGCACGTCAAGCCGAGTCCATTAAGTTGTAGGGCGAAATTAGCCTTGACGGGCGGAATCAAACTACAAATATACAGGCCTCGCCTTCAGGAGGCGACCCAGCAGCTGAGGGCCTAGGCCTGGTGTTTTCTTAATAGAAACTGTTCGAGGACTGGAGCCCCTTCTCCGTCCCCTCTTCGCACCGCCAGGCCCTCAGCCGGGGTGGGATGGGGGCGAAGGCGGTGGCGGTGGCGTTAGGGCACTAACGGGGCCTTTGAAGTGTCCCAGGCCCTGGGTTGCCACTTCCAAACCGTGTGACCCTGCCCAAGTCACTTGACCCTCCTGAACTTTGCTCCCCCGTTGCCAGAAAAGGAGTGACCCCACCACTCCAGCTCGTTGGCCTGAGGATTGAGCGAAATTGGGTGTGGTGGGCGCAGAGCTGGGACCCCTGGGAGCTGGGGTCCTGGGAGGTCTTGGGGAGGGGCGCAGTGCCTGGGGATTGAGATGGAAAGCAGGAAGACGCCAGCTCTGGGTAACTCGGGAGTCTTCACTTGTCCCACTATCCCAGCGTGAGGAAGGATCCCCCAGGCCTCCGCCCAGTGCGCAGGGGCCTCGACAGGCAGCCTTCAGTACCCCTCGCTGTCGCCGGGGAGGGGGAGCGGCCAGTGGTAACAGGCGGCAACGGGACTAGGAAACAGCCTTCCTTTCCTGCTGCTGCACCCGTCCCTCCCGGAGAGGATAGCACAGCTCCCGCCCCGTTACAGCCTCAAAAGCAGACAGATTGCGGACCTTGACTCCTTTCTACAAATGGGAAAAAAGGAGACACAGGGCAACCTCTGCAAGGCCGAGCCTCCTGCAGTCTTGAAACCTCTGGGAACGTGTGTGCGTCAGGCGCCCGCGCGCCCACCTCCAGCATCTCCCCAAACCGCCATCCGCATCCCCACGGTGCAGATGAGCAGAGGCGGGAACGCCACACCCGGGCTGCGAAGCTCTAACGCCCCGCTGTGGTTGCCCTGCCTTGGCCACCGTCCCCGGCCTGTCTGCCTCTCTGTCCTCAACAGCAAGCAGCATGGGGCACTGCCATCCAGGGAGGTGTGGAGGGCACCGCCGTCCACGGAGAGTGTGGAAGCGAATGTCTGAGCACAAAGCCTCCAGCCCCTCGCCTGACAGCTTTAGCACACACGCTCTCCACACCCACTTGCTCTCTCGAGGGCGCATTTTTAGAGGGGATATTCCACAGCGGGGCTCTGTGGTGGGGAACTTGGGGGTTGGGGAAGTAAGGGGTGGGTGGCGAGCTGAGAGGTTTGGAGCCAGACAGTCTGGATTCTTCCTAGCATACCGAGCTGTGGTGTAGGGCCCATGGCCCCAAAAGGCTCATAATAATAATGGACTGTCGGGAGGACTGGAGGAGGATTCTGGAAAGTACCTAGGGCAGCGCAGGAAATAGTGATCGGGTTTGTTGGTTGCTGGGGTGAGAGCTGGTCCCAGGCGTGGGCAGAGGATGCTGCCAGGGAAACGCCGGGACTTTGATGCCTCAGGCGGGAGGGGAGCGGTGGTGTCCCCAAAAAATCTCTCAGAAGTTCCCGCAGCAGCACCTCCTACCTCAGGCTCTCCTGGAGGTCTGTCCTGCGTCCACTCAGCGTCCTCTCTATCCCAGGAGAGGTCTGACCTTGCTCTTAATCTGGTCTCCTCCAAGGTGTAACTCTTTGAGGACACTAGGAGGGAAGTCACAAGAGGGGAGGGAAGGAAATGCAAGAACAGACACACAGTCAAGAATGAAGACTTGAGGAGACAGGTGGACTCAGAATGGCAGGAAGACAGACCCTCTTGCCCTATTGTCCCACACGCACTAAAAAGCAATCTTGCAAAGATGAGACCCTTTTCAACGTCCTTCCCTCTTGTTTCTGTGCACAGACTACGACTCATAGCAACCCCTGGAGTGACTGACGGAAATCTCGCCCTACCCTGCACCACGCTCACAATCTCGGCCACGTTCAAGTCCATTGTTGTGGTCGCTGTGTCAGTCCACCTTGTTGGACGTTCTCCTTCAACATCACCCAAAAAGAGCACGTGGAGTGCTCACAGTGAGCTCCTTGCCCAACGTCATGTTCTTTCTTTGACCACTTCCGTTTTCTCTCTCTCTCTCTCTCCCCTCCTCCTCCTCCTCCCTCCCTCCCTTCCTCCTCACATGCTAAACTGCATTTTTGTGCGCAGTCTTTCTGCCCTGGATCCCAGCACTGAGGAGGCAGTCAAGGAATACTACAGGATCTCTGGATGAAGAAGTTAATTGCTGAGAAAAGACTGGAGAGCAGAAAGCCAGCTCCTCCAAGACAGATTCATTTTATAGATCTATGTATATCTATTCTCTATCTCTATATATTTATCTATATCATCTGTAGCTGTGTAATCTATTTCTCTATCTCTATATCATCTGTATCTATGTCAACTCTATCATCTATATCATCTATACCTATATCAATATCATCTCTATCTCTATATCTATCTATTATATAAACCCCGTGTATTGACCTTTCGCCTCTCAGAGCTCACTTTCAAGAACGTTCCCTCCGTGGCACCTGAGAAGGGCAGGCTTCTGTTCTCAGAACACATTGTCCACCACTTTTTCTGGGGATACTTCCTGGAAATAACCCACAGGACAAGGAGCAAAACTCCCTCACAGGTCAATCCCCACAGGTGACCCTGCAGTGGGGCCATCAATGACACAATTGTGCACCTTTCTTCCTCACAGTGGCTGGTCCCTTCAAAGCGCCAGAGAGGTGCCACCTTTGTGTGAACAACACAAATCCATCTGGAAAGGTTTGGTGGCCACCAGTTCCCCTCAAAACACATCCAAGACCAGCAGTGCTGGGACCTAACTCCCTGTGAGATGCAGTCAGCAGAGAACTGACATCTGCAAGCCATGTGCGTTAGAGACTTGGGACAGTCTCTTGAGACCATCATTTTTAAAAAGATATTCTTCAGGCTCTTTTGCAGAGAAAATTCTTCTGGAAGCAAATTCTCCTCTTCATGTGATTTCCTCTTAAACCTTAAACAGTTCAACTCATTGGTGTTGAATCAGAAATAACTCATAGCTGACCCTCCACCAGTTCCCAAGATTGTGGTGAGGCTGGGAATTTTCTTTCTCTGAGGAGCCACTGGTGAGTTTGAACCTTCACCTGTGGGAGGGAGAAACCCAAAACCCCCCAAACTCCCTCTCACCCAAAGTGGCTCAGCCTGTAAATGAGCGGTTTAGCTGTTCCCCAAACACCCAGGCACTGAATTAATTTAAAAATAGTAACTGTAGAAACAGGCTTTTGAAGAAGGTTTCCAAAAAGGACTGAGAGTTCGTCACTCTTTCAATTTCTCAATATAATATGGTGAAGATCCTTGTTTAACTTTCACATATGAACACTTGAACACTGATCCTTTTCTGGTTCGAGAGCATGATGACTGGTGTTCATGCTTTAGTATGACGTGTGCCACCCTCAAATCTTGTTAAGACATAGGCACATCACCTGCTTGATGTAAAAAACAAAACCCAACAACAACAACAACAACAAAACCCACCTAAATTAAATGAGCACAAGGAATGAGTAAGAATGACAGAAAAAGAATGGATGGCTTTGAGCTGTGGTAACGGAGAAGAGTACCGAATATCCCACAGACTGCTCAAAGGACAAGCAGATGTGTCTTGGAGAAGGCGCAGCCAGAGTGCTTCTTGAAGGCAAGGATAGTGAAGCTTCCTCTCACGTAGTCTGGGCCTGCTGCTAGGACAGGCTGTTCCTTGGGGAGGGACAACACACTTGGAAAGGAGAAACCCGCCCAGAAGCACCTGAGAAGGAAAGCACGGTGACGGGGAGCGGGAGCTGGAGGACTGCGCCAGGGTAGCAGACAGAGACGCTCTTCCAGCAAGCAGGTCTTGGGCGGCCCGTGTTGGGAGCTCTGGTGGGCAGTAGGTAGAGGGGTGCGCTGCCATGTCAAAGGCTGAACATCTCGGAAGGACTGAATCCACTACGTGAGAAAGATGGGCGAAGCCCTGCTGTGTAGTTTATGTCTCAGAAGTCCAGCGGAGGGTCAGCTAGGACTGAGTTCCAACTCAGTGGCAACACAGAATTTGCTGCCAATGAAATAGCAAGGCTCTGACCCCAGCCCCGGGTTTGGTACTCTGCGATTTTTCAGAATTAAGTTTTTACTCCCTTCAGGCCTGGAGCTTCATCAAGAACAGGAGACTGATTCCTGGGTGTCCTGCTTCAGGGACTCTAGGATTTATAGCTGTGTGATGAGCAAGGGACAGGCGGCAGTAAATGAATCACAGGGTTCCATGGGCTCAGTGGTCTCCTGTGCAACCCAAACTGGTGAGGAGAATTCCTTTCTAAACAGAAAACACCTCAAATTTAGCAGTGTTTGCTATGTACCACGCCCTGCGCCTGGGATGCTGCAGCGAGCAGCGCAGCGGAACCATTTTCAACAAAGGTCCAGGTCGCTGTCCCAGCCCTGCACTCTCCCTCTTTTCCTCCCCGAGGGGAGGGGAGGGGAGGGGGGTTAGTGAGTAGCTGCCTCGGCCCCTGCTCTCTGTCACAAGGGTATCCCCACTTAGCCCAGGCTCACTCCACGCCGCAGTTTCTCTTCAATTTCTAAATCAAATTACCTTCTAGTATAAAACCGAAAGCAGTGTTCCCCACCGCCACCCCAGGATCTTTGTTTGGTTTTATCCAGCCCTTAGCTTGCCAGGGGGTGCTAACTTACACTTTAGTAGTCAAATCTAAGATAATAGGACGTTTTGAGGGGTCTGCTGGCAGCCAAGTCTACTGCCAGGGCACCAGGGCGCCAGGGAGAATCAGGAACACAAAGAGGGGTAGGAGGCGCGGGCAGCTGGACCTGGAGACACGTCTGGCACTCATTGGGGTCTTTACCCTGGGGACCAGATCCGGAGCTGGGCCACGCGCTCAGTGGGGCTGGCGGAGTGCAGATGGGACAAGGAAGGATCCTGGGCCTTATTTGTGAGTCCTTCCAATCCCAATGGGCCTGTCGAGTTTCCACAGAAGCAAACGCCCAGCGGATCTTTCCAGACAGCGCCACTGCAGGGCATCACTGCGGGTAATGAGAAGAGCTGGGCCCTGGGGCCACGACTCACAAGGGATTTAGGATGACCACTGGGGAAAGGGATGAATGGGGGGAGAGGGCAGCGCGAGACCTCCAGGGGCCATCCTGAACTACCACGATGTCTTAATGTTCCCCCTTCAGTCCCCCTTCTCTCTTCTCCTTCCTCCCCTCCCACGCCCTACGCAGTGCCGCAATGCCGGGCCATCTCATCTCGGTGAGTGGATGTGTGTCTGTCCAGCTTCCTGTCTCACAGTCGGGAGGTCAAGGCCGCGACTTTCAGCTCCCTGGGAAGGAGAAGCCAAGAGCAGCATTCGGGGACTCCTCCTGGCCAGAGGGCTTTCTGGAGGTCACCCCAGTGCCACCTCTGCGCCTGGTACTGCTGCGCCAGCTCGCGTTTGAAACGCACCCCTCACGTGCTCAGGGTTTGTTACTTGTTGCAGGCCGGTCAGTTGTATTGATACCCTTTCCAGAAAACCCCAGAGAGGGAAGAGTGGCACTCAATGGAGCGAGGGAAGGTGGCGGGCCTTCTACGCCACAGCCACCCAGTGAGGGCAGAAGAGGTCACAACCTGGGATCCTCGAGCTTTCCAACCTGCTCTAACCTCGCGCAGCCCTGAAATGTCCAGTGGCCACAGACCCGTGAAGCTGGAGGCTCTGGGGGACCCCAGGCTCCCGTCTGGTCACTGCAGGCCCCTGCCAAGCGCCCTCGCTGGGCCTCGCTCTGTGCGCCCCTGGCCCGCTTCCCCGCGGGCGGGTGTGCTCGTGGGTGTCGGGGGCGCGAACCAGCCGGCGGCACCGCGGGGCTGCGCCGCCCAGGGAGGCCTTGGCGCGCACAAGGGGAGCCATTCAAAAACGTTAATAAGCTTATTAAAAGGAGTGGCTTTACTGGCTCTGGTTTTATAGAAATCTCCCACCCTCGCTTCCGGGCGGTCCAGGGGCAAAACGCACTTGTGTCTTTAATTGTTTTCTTTTCCTCAATGCGCTTTTCAATCCCGGGCCGGGAGACCTTGGGGAGCCGCACGGGCCGAGTAGCCTCGGGTCTCCTTGCGCCCCTCCCCCTCGGGGCGCGGTGGGTGGGGAGAAGGGGAGAAGCCGCGGCCCAGGCAAAGAAGAGCTTTCCAAATGAATTGACCACCCAGGGCTCGCGACGAGACGAAAAGGCCTGCAGACAATGCCCTTCTGGGAGAGGACTGCAGAGCAGCTATTCCGAGCGAGCGACTCAAATCCTTAGAAAAAACCCCACACCCCACAAGCGCTCGCGAAGAGCTTGATTGATCATTTGAAACCGAAAAGTGTTGTCCTTTGCCTCATTCAGGAAGGGACTACGATCCCGACCTCACCTAGGAGCCTGAAGGAGAAGCTCACACCCGATTTTAAATAGAAGTTTTAAGGTCACCAAGTCATTGGCACAGCTGCGCGGTGGGGGCCGGCTGGAGGCCCGGCGGCAGCCTCATTAGGGCCCATTCACCCCATGCCATCTTGTGCTGGAAAGGTTAAGGAGGGGGACTTACCCCACCGCTAGTCCCCGAACTTCCGTAGCCCCAGAGGGCGCACTCCAGGCCCCGGAGGCCCGAGGCGGCGGCGGGAAGGGAAGCGGCGCGCAGCCGGGAAGAACTCACCCAGAAGCGCCCTAGCGCGCGCGGCTCCTGCGCCCGACCTCACGCCTTGAGCGATCGCAGAAGCGGTTCCCGTGGCTACGGGCGCTCGCCACACCGCGCACGGTCGGCACTGAGACGTGGCCCGCTCGGCTCCGAGGGCGCGCAAACCGCAAGGCCGTACCCGGGGTGCTCGCACGGGCGCGGAGGGGCACGGCCGGCGCTGTTGGCCGCGAGTGAGGGTGAACGGAGAGAGGCCTTGAACCCAGAGAGTTCAGCAAGCAAGGTCCGCTTGCTCACAAATGCCATCAAGGAACCGTTCACGCTAAGGAGCGCGTTGGCCGGACTCCAGGAAAGGTTATCCCTGTCTATTCTGGCTTTCCCAACTATTGGTGTTCCCTTTGAACTTGACTTTCTAAACTGAGGAGTGGTATTCGCTGCCGCCCGGAGGAACCCTGAGCTGAGGGTGCACAAAGGCCGTGCGTGATCTTGCAATGTTTCCTGCCTGGGTTAAAGCTAAACACAGTAACCGCCAGTGTCCCGGAGGGTGCGAGGGGAGCTCACATCATCGAGATGCCCCAAATTCAAACTTTGGACCTTCCCTTTTTAACAGGTAGAAAGCTTCAGATATACTCTGAGAAGTTAAAGGATTCCATAATCCAATTTTTAAAACCTGGGCCCCGCTGATATCAGGCCTCTGCCTAGAGCTGGACACTTGGACTCAAATCTTCTTTTACAAATGCTGAAACGATCCCTAATTAACAGCCCAATTTATGTTGAATAACCTCTGTGTGTGATTTAAGAAAAAATCCCTAGTTTATTAGATGATGTAACCGTCTGTAATATAACACATTTTCCCCCCCCCAACCCCATTTTGGCACTTGTTCATCTTAAAAATGTCTTTGAGGAGACTCAGACCTGATAGAGGGGTTACTCTGCACCTCTGAGGCTCCAGAGAACTCCCATAAGAATCTGAAGCTCAGTGTCAAGGTATCCAGGCCAGCTGGTTCACAGTAGCAGTGGCACCAGGAGTGACAAGCTCGTTCAGCTACACGTGTTATTCTGTCCCATCGAGTCAGAACCGACGTCCGTCGTCTGCGGAGCAGTGTCTGCGGAGCAGCTGGTGGACTCGAACCGAGGGCCTTCGGTATTGCAGTGCAGCGTCTTGCCACTAGATCACCACAGCTCCCTACAGAACACGTGGTGCTTCTCAAAGCGCATCCACATTTTCGTGATCTAAGCACTCCAGCGCCAATTTAAGGAGGTTGGGCATCATCGTTGAGAAGAACCCACCCACCTGCTTGGCTTCTTAATGCCCATGACATTGAACAGGTGATGTTTGCAGGTCTACAAGCAGCCTCTGCAGGACCCTATGCAGAAGTCCTCAAGAATAATGTGCTGGGGAAAATGAATTATTATTACCATCCTTGTTATGTGCCCTCTCCAGTTGACTACACCTCATATGAACACCGGCTCTGAACCCTGCCCTGTCCTGAGCCAACCTCACTGACTTTGACACACCTGACCCCATTGCCCCAGTCACTGTGTTAGTTTATCCTTGTGTGTTTATCTTGTTTGACCTCTTCTGCCCGCCACTCTCAGAGTAAGGACTTCTGCTCCGGCTGACCTGGCCTTAACGGTTGCTGGTAGCTTCTGCAGCAGCTATGCACTGCAGTGAGTATTCAAGGACCTGTGTGCCTACACTCCTGCAGCTGCTGTCCACAGTCGTCGTTCCTGTCTCCTGCACGTCAGTACAGTCCCTAGACAGGGTAGGGTTGAAGGCCTGGGCAACGCTAAGCTAGAGTGCTGGGGCCACGCTCCAATTGCTCATCTTCTCTGGAACTTGGGATTTCCTTGGTGGGTCCAACCAAGTTCTGGGGAATTCTCTGTGTCCTCAACCACTGTCATTGTCCCTTCAGTCCTGAGGCACGTCCTTTTGGAGCTCGAGTTGAACTTTGTGGACAGAAATCTTTTTGAGGCAAGAATCCACTTCTCCATTTCCAACACTGACTGAATCCTGGGCAGGTCCTAAGTACTGGGTACTGAGACCAGTAGTCAGGTGAGGAGTTGGATTCTCACAGCTACTTCTTCACAGGACGTCTGTAGGGTTGGGGGATGCTCTGTCTCTGAAAGGATGTTCAGTATAGAGCTGCCAGGCTCTGCTGACTTTCCTATCTGTCCGCTGGGGCCTAAATCTATTTCTTAGTGCTGTGTAAGAAAGGCCTGGCCACCTGCTTCCATCAAGAATATAGTCAGACAAACTCTGTGGAGCAGTTAGTTGTACTTTTGTAGTGCAAGAGTCGCCACGAGTCCGCAATGAACAAAACAAATATTTGTGTGCTCCTTTCATAGTGGGGAAGAAGGGGCACTTGTCCCTTCCACAGGAGATGCCCGGAGCCACCCTTGTCTGCACCGGATATTTTAGCTCCTGTTCCTGGGCTCGGTTCTAGTAAGTCACTAATAATAATAGGCAGAGAGGCTTCATGTAGAAATCACCTAAAATGAAAACACCCCGTCCTCCTTTTCCGGTACCAGGCATCAGGCAGCTAACTCCAGGTTCTCTCAGCTTCTTTCCTGTGGCCCCCAAAAGTCACTTATGTTCAGAAATGGAATACAACCCTAGTCACCCTATGTAGCCTGTGCTCACTCCAGAATATCCACAGAGTGGCTGAGGGCCTCCGAGTCAGCCACACGAAATGAAAAATCCGTGAAATGTTGCTCATCCTGAGGCCAGCAGGGCACTCACTCACTCACAAACTATTCTCACTCCCTCGCCCTTAACATACACACAGCATGCGACATTGGGCAGCGGATCCCATCTCATTTCCCAGAAAAGTATTCGTGGGTTGGGTCTGAAATCTTGGGTTCAGCATCGACCTGGTGGCACCAAGTTTAACCTTTCCCCCCAAAGTCCAGCCTTGACTTACCTATCTGTAAAGTGGGTGGTCAGACTGCAGGCTAAAGACCGGGTGCTGTGAGGAGGATGAGAGTGTGGAAGAAGAGTCTAGTTGGGCTGGGCTCAGGCGGCTGTGGCCATACCTAGTGGAAGCCTAGGGGCGCACAGCGCTCGGGGGCTCACAGCGCAGGGAGCGCTGGAGAAAGGACCTGAAAGGGAGCAGGACAGATGTATTCTCACCTCATAAGAACCAGGAAGATGCAGACTGAAGTTGAGACTTGGAACTATACCGGCTCCCAAAGCAAGCGCTGTTGCTGCCCAGAGGCCCAGAAGGGCCCGCTCCTGGTCTTGGGTCCGGAACGCAGTGGGACTTTGTAGGAGGCTGGGGTACCCCTGGGGCCCGCTCAGGGCTGAGGCTTGAGGCACCAGCCAGATTGTACCGAATTCGTTTGAGTCATTTTCCGCAGGCGTCTCAATCCAGCTCCGAGAAGGCAGGAACCCTGGAAGGGACCAGCCCCCGGACTGCTGGGGTGGAGAGGGGAAGGGTCTACGGCAGGAGAAAATGTCCCACTATGGATCTGGGGGCCAGAGGCTTTCTTTTTCTACTTGGAAGAAAGCTTTTCCCATTCTCTCACCCTCAAATTTGCGGGCAGGGAAAATTCTGCAGCCCCAAACAACAGCTTTTCGAAGAAAGAGAAAAATCTATCCCTTCTCCCACGCAGAACAACAATCTGTTCCCACACCTCCTCCCCAAGAAACAAAACCCGAAACCAGCACAAAGCGAAACCCTCAGTAGTGGCGCCCCTGGGGAGACACGAAGGGAGAATATTCTCGCATTATCGAAAACGTTCTCTTTTTTTTTTTAAACAAGGAAAACGTATTCATGATGAATCTAAAAAAATGGAAATAAAAATTTCACAAATTTCCGAAAGAAACGAAATTACTTGCAGGAACTGCTGGGAGATGGTGGGCCGGGCGCCGAGGGGCTGCGGACTCGAGGATCTGGGCCTTGCGCTGTTCCCCGGAACCGGAGCAGGTTGTAACCTGTGGGTCCACATGCTCCGCCGCAGCCCGGGGTTCCTGGGGCGGAGGGAGGCGCGGCCCGGCCTTTTGGGGTGTCCAGGCCCAAGGCCCAGAACCCCGGCGGCGGGTGCAGCGCAGGGTGGCTTGGGAGCTCTGACTAAAGTCAGAGGCTTGGCTTCCGTGTCCCCTGGGCCTCCGAGTTTGCAATGTGGCATTAACTCTCCACCGCGCGCGCCACCCGTGAGGGGACAGGCGCGCTGGTCAGCGCAGGGAGTCTGCGATTCTGGGGTCCCGGCAGCCACCCCAGCGTGCTCCCCTGTAAACAAGGTCATAAATAACCCTGGCCGTGTTCAACCCCGCTCCCTGTGTGGGCTTCTGGCCAGGTCAAAGGATAGCAGGCCTGTCCCCGCTGACGTGGAAGCGCTCTGGGGGGTCTTCAGGGAGCCCTGTGCGGCTCACAGAAGCCAGCGCACAGGGGACCCTCCCGGAAGGCACGCTTTTGGAGCCCTGCGCGCCCCTAACTGCTTCAGCACCCAGGGAGAGGTTGAGACTGGCCCACTCTCTGAACGAGATAAATGTAAGGGCTCGCAAAGAAAAGCTTGTCAAAGTGAAAGCAGAAAAGGACAGAAAAGATTCGAGGAGGTGGAGATGGACATGGCCTGTGGGCCCAGCTTTGGACGGTCCCTGGGCCCCCAAACCATCACTTGCAATCAAAGTGGGATCACCGTGCCTCAAAACAAGTTCCCAAACACGGGAATCTCTGAGTTGCGCGGGTTTAAACCTTTCCTGGGGATTGGACAGCACGGTGGACTCTGAGAGGGGCCTGGAGACTTCGGTCCAGGGTTGAGATGTGTGTGTGTGTGTGTGTGTGTGTGTGTGTGTGTGTGTGTGATGAGCCTTCTCCCCCCTGCTGTTTGCAGCCTGCATTTCTGATTCTCCCCCCCCCCCAGTCAGAAAGAAAGCTCAGAGAAAACAGGGTCCAGCAGAATGTGTTAAACTAAAAGTTTATAAATTAAAAGAAAAAAAATACAGCGCATAAAGCTTCCAAATTTCACAAATCTTTTAAAAGTTAATACTCTCTTGAGTGCACAGTGCCCTTCAGGAGGCGAGAAGCGGCAAGGTTGATACAACAGGTAGACTACTCACCTGTCTTGGGGACAGAGGTGGAATGGGATGGGGGACCGCCCAGGACGCAGGAGACTGCGGAGCTGGGTGGGACCACCCGCCCGACCCTGGGAGGGGGTAGTTGAGAGGGTCTGGGAGCGGGCACGTCAGGGGGACGCCAGAGAAAGGCAGGCCCGGGATATTCACATTGAATACAAAAATAACCGTCATTTGAATACAAAGAACCGCAAAGTGCTACAAGTCAATCTCCTTTTTAAAAAAGAAAAAGAAATAGAGAAGGTGGACGCAAAGGGCCCTAGGGTTCGGTTCTCTCTTGCTTGCAGGGGCTCCCAGAGGCCTGCCACTTGGGCTTGGCGCTGGATCTCAGCGAGGAAAGATGTGGAGGCCCCAGGCCCACCCTGCGCTTAAAAGCTTTCTTCCTGACAACCCAACACCCAATGGAGTGCGTCCCTGGCTCTAATATCAAAGCCTTTACGATTGAAATGAATCCCTGGCCTGAGAGGCTGCCTCCGGGCTGTCAGGGACCCGCACCCCCTTCGTTACAAATGCAATTTCCAAAAATAGATATGTAGATACACATAGATCGGTAGCATGGATACCATGAACTAGTGTGGCCAAGCGCACGAAGCTCCCGGCAGGCCGCAAACTCCGGCGGCTGGTCTCCGGGAGTTCTCTCCGCTCTGGGGGACGCCATCCCGGGCAGACACAACCCAAATCCAACGTCGTCGTGGGAATAAATAGTGTCCAGGGCCTTCCAAGTCCGGGCCGCAGAGTGCCTCCGTCCACTCCATCAGGAAAAGACGCCCCCGCTGGGCAGGCCAGGGCGCACAGCCTGAGCTCGGTTTGCGTCCCTTTTTGCCCCTTTGGCAGGGTATCCCATTCTGGGCACGACCTGCGCAGGCGTCAGCGACCGTCCGGAGCGAGGGCGTGGGGGTCCTTCGGCGCCTCGCCAGGCCGGGTCACTGGGTGCCCGCCGCGGCCGCGCAGGTGGACAGCGCCCAGCCGGGGAGGCAGTAGTAGGGGTAGTAGTAGGAGGGCTGCAGCGGCAGCAGCGAGGGGGGCCGGAGCACCTCCCCCGGCAGGTACTGTCTCTGGTCGTCGCGCACCAGCACCTTCACGGCCACCTTCTTGGCCGCAGGCGCCGAGGCCAGCAGGTCGGCGGCCATCTGCCGGCGCTTGGTCTTGTAGCGGCGGTTCTGGAACCAGATCTTCACCTGCGTCTCGGTGAGCTTCAGCGACGCGGCCAGGTCTGCGCGCTCGGGCCCGGACAGGTAGCGCTGGTGGTTGAAGCGGCGTTCCAGCTCGAAGACCTGGGCGTGCGAGAAGGCGGCCCGCGAGCGCTTCTTGCGCGGCTTGGGCGCCGCCGGCTCCTCCTCCTCCTCCGCGCAGCCCGCCTGGCTGCCGCCGCCCCCGCCGCCGCCACACAGCGCAGGCATGCGTGCACTTCCCGGGCCTATGCCGTCGTCCTCGGCCCGGGGGCTGCGGTCACCTGCAGACGCGAGTGGGTAAAAGAAACAGGACAGTCAGCTCCGCAGAAGGCTCGAGGCCAAACCGCAAGTGCGTGGTGGGGGATCTGGGCAGGGTGCTAGAAGACCGGAATGGTGGGGTGGCTCTGGAGGACACCCTGACGGACAAATGTCAGGGCCCGGCCCACTCAGTTCCCCTCATATCCTGAGTGACTGGCCTCTGTGTCCAAGCTTTGCAGCCAAGGACCAGCCCCTGTCCTCTCTGGGCCCCAGGCTTCTTCCCGCTGTAACCCGAGGTCCTGGATCTTGCAAGTTTTCCCTCAGCAAGGACTCAAGAGCTGGGCCTCACTGTGCGCATCAACCGCCTCCCTCCACTCGCGTTGGCACGCGCGCCCTGGCTGTGGTAGCCGGGACATGCGGGGGCGACTTGTGGGGCCAGAGCTGCTACAGAGTCCCCGGGGTTGATTCTAGGACTAGAGAAACAGGCCTGCTGCGGTAACTTGCCCCCGCCCCAATCCATTTTCTGCCTCTGAGCAGGAGGACTGGGCGACAGAATCTGCAAGTCCCTGCCCCAATCTGGACAATGTTAACCCGCAGATCCTCTAGTTCCCCGCCGCCATCCAGCGTTCTGATCTCCGTTAGCTCGTGTTTGGGGCCAGAGTGCGGCCTACGGTTCACAGTGCCTGCCAGGGACGAGCCCAGGGTTCTTTGGGACCATAGGTGGCGCCAAGTGAAGGCCAAAGGGACCCCTCTCCTGGCGGCCACCAGGATGACCTAAACCAAAGCCCAGCGCGTTTCGCCAGTTGCCACCGTAACCTCCCAAATTTGGATCCTCCGCCCAGCGTTGCTTTCTGGGGTCGGGGTCTGAAAACGCTCTTTCCAAAGCTTCAGCCTCAGACCTACTTGAAAGCGTTCCTCATTACTCATCCCTGAGGCCGGGCGCTGGACCCTGGGGCCTCGGCTCGGGGGCTCGGGAGTGTCCCTTCTATCTGTATCGGGAATGAACCAAATAAGGTCTCAGGGCCACTTACTCTACCCGATTTGGAGGATCAGGGGCCCACAAAGGCCGAAAACACTTGCGATCAACTTAGAGGACGCCTCCACTCCTGCTCAGCTAAGGGGTGGATTTTCTCCCCATTCCCATCTAAGACATTTCGTCTCAGGTGGTCCAGGGCCTTGCTCCAAGATGCAGGGGTCCGCGAAGCGCCCCAGCCTGTAGAGGGCTCCGCTCCCTAAGAGCTAGGGCAGCCGAGGGCAGCGCGCAGAAGTCGGGGCTTGGCGAGCTCATGTGCCTCTGACACATTGCTCGCCCACGACTGGGGTCCTCCTCGCCCTACCCACTTGAGACGGGGTGCCCTCCTCACCCATCCCCACAGCACGTCCCCTTTGCCCGCGAAGTCTCAGCCGACCTGCAACACTGGCGGACATCTCGCTGTCGCTCCGGCCCGCGGTTTCCTCCTCCAGGTCTTTAGTGGCGGGAAGCTCGCAGGCTGGCTGGCCGAGGCCCAGGCTTCCCTCGGCGCGGCCGGCCCCGCGGGTCCCCGGTGCGTCGGCGCAGCGGCGCCCGCCCTCGTTCTCCTCGCTGAGCGAGTCCGAGTCCCAGGCTCCGGGGCTCACAGCGGTCCGTCCCGCCGCTGTTCTGGTTCCGGCCGGAGACTCCAGCAGAGAGTCCTCGGCGCCCCCCAACACGCCCGCGTCCTTCTCCCCAAAGAGCCTCCAGCAGCAGGCAGCGGGCGCCACAGCCACTGGCGCGGCAGTGCCCCCGGGCGCCGGGCGCCCTTCTGGCGCAGGCAGCCCGCCGCGCTCCTCCTTCTTGTTGAGAATCGCCTGGATGGAGAAGGGCGTCAAGGTGCTGGCGCCGCGCACAGCCATCTGCACGGCGGGCCGCAGGAGGCGGCCGG
>NW_006399785.1:15954470-15965667 GCF_000299155.1 Elephantulus edwardii | reverse complement strand
CGCAGACCCTCACCCCACCTCCGAGGCCCACCCCGCCTGGGACCCCTCCCCCGACCCAGCGCGCCGGACGCGCTCCTCTCCCCGCGTAATCGGCTGGATTATCTCATCGCAAGGCGCTCGCAGGGGCGGGCCGGGGTCTGCCCCCTCGGGGGGCGTGGAGGAGATCGGCGGGCTCGGCGACCGCTGCAGTCCCCACCCGAGCTCCGCGGGGGCGCACAGCCTGGCCACTTTTCTGTGCGCTCTGCGTCTCTCTCCGGCTGCACGACTTGGTTCCAAGCTGGCCCTCTAGCTTCGAGTTGGTCTCACGCGCGCTTCCGGAGCCCACCCCCGGCGGGGAGGCGGTGGCCGGAATCCCAGCTGTGCGCGTCCCTTTTTACCCCCTGCTCGGGTTTTATCTGTCTCTTCTCTTTCCTTCCCCGGCCTTCCACCGTCCCCCACCCCCCAGCCCGGTGTCATTCCTCACTGCTGAGTGACAGCCCAGGGCCACGCCCCCTCGCGAGGCCTTCCCGCGCGCTCCAGGCCGCCCATTGGCTAGCTCCAGCTGGGAAATGTTGACTTTAGCAGACAAAACTGGGCACGTCGTGCGGCCAAAGACCCGGGCTGACTTAACCCCTTCCCTGCTAAATCTGATCCCGGGAGCATCCTCCAGCAGCGAGGGTTCTCGCCCATCCACACTCGACTTTCCCAACCTTTGAAGACGTCTCTATCTGTGCCTGCGCTCTTACGGAATACTGGGATTTGGGATGGGATGAAGTAAAAAACATCTGCAGGGAAAATCCAAGATAACCTAGTTTTCGAAAGCGCGCGCCTGTGAGTTCTATTCTGAGAACCTACCTCTCCCTCCAATTTTGCAACTTTCTTACTGCGAACTCTTTTCGTTGAGATATTTTCATTACAATTAATCCAGAAATATTTTTTTTTCCTTTCCTCACAATCCTTGACTCGATTCACTTTCTATGGAGGAATTAAATATTTTGATTCGGGTAGCAATAGTCAGGCGAGAGTTTAGAAGGTATATTTGAAAAACTTCTAGAAATTGTACAGTCATTTCCCTGGGTGGCCAGTGATGAATTTCATTGGAGTTAGTAAGAGTTTTACCTAAGGGAAACGATAACAACTTTTTCTTTTTTATTTTAATATGTAAGTACTTGAAAGTTAAATAACTTGAAAAAGAAATATGTATTCGTGTTTTAAAAAGAATATCAAGGAGTTGCGATCAGATAGCAATGATCAGGAACTGAAGACGTCAAATGCTCTTGAGAAAGAGAAAAAACAAACCACCCACCAAACAACCCATCCTTGTTTGTAAAAAGGAACCAAGGTAAGAAACATAAATATTGTGGGTATATCAAAACATGTTTATACCGTGTATTTGTAAATTAAAAATTTGCTCAAGTAGCGTTCTTTCCTGCCTTCCATATTTTTAAAAAATAAATAAATAAGAGGTTTAACGAGCATCAAACACACCATCCTGAACTATTCAATCAATTTAAGGAGCTGAGATTTTAGTTCAGGAACTTGCTGGGATTGGTGCTACTGATGGTGTGAAAATAAATAACATCCCCCCTCTGTTGCCATTTGGGGGGGGTGTTCTTCTGGCAGGATGAAATACACTTGCCATTCATATTTTTCTGACTAGGTAAGAAGTTTTGCATCGTTTATACTTTCTAGCATTTTAGTCACACCTTAGCTTTCTTGCTTTGTACAAACAAATGAAGTGCATTTGGGTAGGAGGATTGGGGGGGGGGACATGATTCTTTATAGGGCAAGTTCTTTAGGATTTCATCCCTTTTGATAGGGAAAGGTGCTCTGATGTAGCCAACGTGTGTAAGGGACAGGTGGTGCTTTTGAAGCTTTGTGTCTGAGAGCTGGACAATGAATAAGGATGTCAGAAGAATTGGTTTCCTTTTGAGCTATGGTGTTGGAGAAGATTACTGAACATCCCACGGACTGCCGCCGAGAGAACAAACAGTTATGGCTTAGATAAAGTGAAGCCAGAGGGCTCCTTGAAGCCAAAGATGGTAAACTGTTGCCTCACATCCTTGGCGCATGTTGCTATGAGAGACTATTTCATAGTTGGAAAGGTCAGTAAAAGAGAGGAAGACCCTCAAGCAGCTGGGTGGACGTCGTGACTGTAAGAATGGGTTCTAGTGTGTCTTAGTTCAGAGCGGCTGTTCATCAGGTTGCTATGGATCACAATCAATCCAAGGGCACCTACCAACAACACCACCACCACCAAGAGAGGAAAGAAAGGAATACTTACAAGCTTACAAAGAAAGGGTGCCCCAATCTTCTTCCTGATTTTTACCTCTTAAGTGAACCAGCTCCATTGGAGGCAGGGAGGGGGGGGTACGTACTGTGTTGTTGTCTGCTTAGGTGGATGAGCCAAAGGCAGGAGACCGCTGCAGGTGGCCTGGCAGGTGTGCGCTGAGCACATTTGACATGCAGGACGTGGTGGTAAAGTGAGTTCAGCACACACAGGCACAGATGTTTGTGGGTGGAAGGACCTAGCGCTAGAGACCTAGCAGAAGAGTAGGCTTGAGGTCTGGTGTTAGGTTCCATCAAGTACATCAAATATGGCCCACAGCGACCCTGTGAACAACAGGTCTGAACCCTGTCCCCCTGTCCTACCCTGTACCATCTTCCCACTTCCTCAGACACTAGGGCTCATTGCTGCAGTCACTGTGTCATTCCACCTGGCTGAAATGTCTTCCTCTTTTTTGGTTTTCATCATCCTTTCCAAACGTGATGTCCTTCTTCACAGAATAACCTCTCCAACCTAGCAACATGCCCAAAGTATGTGAGACTAAGCTTTAGCCTCCTCGCTCCAAAGAGCACTCTGGCTCCACCCTCTCCAAGACATATCTGTTCATTCTCTTGGCTGTCCATGGAACGTTCAGTGCTCTCTTCCAACACCACAGCTCAAAGGCATCGATTTTTCTTCTGTCATCTTTATTCATTGTCCAGCTCTCAGATGCAAGGCAAGGATCTTGACCTGAAGCAGTGGCACCTTAGTCTTCAAATGGACATCATTGTCTTAATTGAACGTGATTCTAAAAATTTAATTACATTATAATAATTTAAAAAACCCAAATGGCAGTAGGCACTACCCGGTGCCAGGTTTGGGCAGAGGCTTTGAAGCAAGGAAGGACTCTGTTGGCGATTCAGAGTGGTCTGTGTTCTGCGCGATGAGTGGCGGTGTCCGTGCTCCACGTCTCCAGGAAGCCACAGGCGCGCCGCTGGGGGTGGCATTGAGGCTACCACACGGCCAGTCTGGGCAGCAACAGCAGGCAGGGCCAGGAGTGAGGTCAGAGGTGGGGTCCCCAATGGGCTGGGTAAGCAGGGGTTCACTTGTGCTTACTAATCTGCTGTGAGCCATTTGCTATGTTTTTCGTGGCCTCAGAGCTGCCAACCTGTTGGCTCCAGATGAGTAAACGCAAGTAAGGGGCGCTCACTTCGTTGTGTTTTGATCCTCGAAAGAATTTTTTTTTTTTTAATTTTTGACAATCCCAGTCAGGGACTGCTAATTTTAACAAAGCAAGGAAAGGGTACCTTCCTGCCTTCTGTATTGTGGGGGTGGGAGAGAGCCAGACGCCAGCCAGTTTCAGGCTATGCACAAAAATACAGTCTTTGGCACACAACCTAAGTTTGCTGGTTATGGACGAAGGACTAAGTAAGCACCAGGAAGCCGTGCTTACCTTGCTGGCTGGACAATCCGACACTGAGTAGGAGTGTTTGGGGAGGAGGAACAACACAGCGTGTCTGGAGCTGCAGCTAGAAACTGGCGCTCCTGAGGGCTGGCGAGGACGCCCCCGCCTCGGGGCGAGGGGACCCCGGGGGGCGCGCACAGGGAGTCCAGGCTGACAAGCAGGGCTGTGTTGGCGAGGGCTCCCAGGGCAGGGCAGATGGGCGGCCCGGATCGGGGTCGCTGGAGCCTGGCTGAGGTCCCTCGGAGCCCATGGCCAGCAGGAGTGGCAGGTCCGAGACTGTGATTGCGCTTGTGGGTCCGGCCTCTGAGCTCCGGCCTAGGCGGGTGCTTGTGGTGGTAGCTTTTCTCCCGCTTTCCGCGTCCTCACCACCACCACCACCACCACCACCACCAGCACCACCACCTGCTGCCTCCCCTTCGCCGCTAGCTCCCTCCTCTGCTTCTCTCACATCCTCTCTTCACTCCTCTTCTATCCTCTCACCCCGACTGCTGGTCTTCCTTGCTGTCCCCCTTCACAGGCGCCTGGTGACCCAGGGCGTGGGGTAGGGGCTGGCGTACCGCGCACCTCCCTGGTCTCCCTCCGAGCGTTGGGAGGAGGGTGTGAGGAGGGTGTGCTCAGCTCTCGAGCGCTTTCCCTGACGCCCACCTCTGCGTGGACCCTGGTAGGGTCTCTGAGCACCAGTGCCACCTGCGCCCTCGGCTGGCCAGATCCCCACAGAGACCGTCCAGCCTTCCTGAACGGCCTGAAGCTCTGCTCACGGACACCCGGGACCCTGACCCAGGTCCCCTGCTTTCTCTGGGTCAGTTTTCAGCCCTATGACAGGAGGGTACCCTTGGAGGCCGTGGCTGAGCTGCGCTTGGTGGATGCTCTTCTAGGTCAGGTCCCTGCAGTGGCCACTGATGGTTTTCTGCCCCACTGGCGGAAGGTTCCCCAGGGCGCTGGAACGTGTCCCCAGGCGTCAAACGACTATAGACACCAGCTCCCAGGTCGTCTGGTCCCAGCAACCAGCAGGGGCTGTGGTCACAGGTAAAGTCCAGGTCCCTCCTCCCGCGGACCAGAGAACCTGCTACTTTACCGAGAGGGGCCCAGGAGGCCAGAGCTTTGCCAGTCGGCCAAGATCATCCCCTTTGACCAGAGCACAGCCTGCTGTTGTGTTTAACACACACGCCCTGGGAGTAGGATGCGCGGACAACATCGCTCTCCTCATTTTACAGACGCTCGGAGTTTAAAGGACCTGACCACCAAGAAGCGGCTAAACCAGGATTCGGTGTGTCCTCGTCTGATGCAAAGTCCACTGGGGTTTACACTCTAACCAGCTGTTCTCATTCACCTTCACGTCTATAAGTGTATCGAGCCTTCTCCCCCAGCCCGTTCCCTATTACCTTATCAGTAACTGAGGTCCCAACCCAGGAGGCACATGCGTTTCTTCTGTTTTGAGGGTTTGGAAATAAAGCAAGAGAAGAATTGAGGGTCTGATGGGAAACCCCCTTATCTAGAAAGAAGGAAACACACTGTTGGTATTTTACTGAATCAGACAAACTAAACTTGGTGCAGAGAGAGACAGTGACAAGAGGAACCCTCACTGGGCTCAGGATCTGGGACCTGTTCTCAGCTTCACAGGGGCCCCTTCCCCCTTGGAGAACACGCTGACCAGTGTGAAGCCCTGGCAGGTTCTGCTTCCAGTGTTCAGAAGAGAAAGGCAAGATCGCTTTTTGTCTTTCTGACACCAATTAGCCTAAGAGACGTTTTAGTCAACTTTGCATCACGTATTACTTGAGACTGAGATTATATTGATGTGGTTGTTTTTGATTGCCTTCGAGTTGAGCAAGACTCATATTGACCATATGAACAAAAGGCCTGAAGCCTTTCTATAACTATCATCATTTATCAAAGTTCTTAGAGTTTCTAGAGAGGCATGTTGTTTAGGAAGTGGATGCCACTCCTGCTTCCAAGATAAGATGGGCTCCGTGGCTTAGTTGGTTAAAGTGCCTGCCTAGTATGTAGAGATCCTGGGTTCAGGGCCTTCCTACTACCTTCTGTGTTTGGTGTGATATTATATTACACAATTGTAAATAAGACTACAAACCCAGGTGATAGTTCCCTACAATAATTTTCCTTGGCATAGAGATTAGTTTAAATACACACACACACACACACACACACACACTCATTGCTAAGTAAAGGCTTTTGGAGTTTCTCAGTAAGTAGTTAAAAAAGTTATTCTTTGGACACCTGGACTGGCCTGGTACTGTGGAGGACCAGCGCCACCTAGCGGGGCCCCCTTGGCTGTGAGTGGGGTCCACTCACACAAGAACTGTGATTCAAGACAAACCCACAGTTTCTGATTCTTGGCGTCCACGGCCGCCCAGGCTGGAAACCTTTACAGAAATCTCATCTTCCTCCTGCAGAGAGATTTCCATTCACCTTTTCCTTAGCAGCCAGATTTTTAAACCTTGTGTCCCAGGCGTCCTTAAGTGATAAGCAAAGAAAAGATAGTGATGACACAAAGCTGAAGGTTTGAATAGATCTGCTTTTAGTTTGTTTCCACAGCCCCGTCTTGTCAGTGGCAGAATGGTGGAGATAGTCCATGTAACCTTGCCAGGTTTTGTAGTTCTTAGGAGTCATCCAGGGTCACCATGAGCTGCATTTGACTCGACGGCATTTAATAAGAACAACAAACCCAATCAGAGCCCACTCATTCACAGCTGACCCTCTAGCAGGTTTTCATTGGAAATAAATTACATGGAAGGAGACGGCCTGTCTTTCTCGCAGCAACTGGTGGGTTCAAACTCGTGCCTTTGGGTTGTCTGTGCCACTTCTTATCCCTAAGCCACAAGAGGGCCCTTAATATTGTTAAGAATTTCATAATAGAAAAGCTAAAGAAAGGTTTACACACACAAGAGATCAGGATGAGAAGAGAGGAAGATAGAGGAGATATTAAGATAGGCAAAAGGTGATATGCAGTAAGGGAGCGATTAGCACGTGCCATGAAAGGGGTAAGTACACACTCACAAAACCAACAGCAGATGCATTAACGGAAATGAGAATTATGGGAAGTAAATGGGGAAAGTGTGATTATACTGTGGGCATTACGATGAATTTCATAAAACCAAATATATGTGAATTGCTGAATGGAAAATAATTTGATTTGTATACTTTCACTCAAATCACAATAAAAATATAAAAACAAACAAAAAGTTAAGTAACATCAAAGTAGATTAGAAAAAAAAACCCACAAAAAACTCCCAGCAGCCTTTTGCAGAAAGAATGCTAACCTGTCGTGGAAAGGTTTGACTAGGGCTGTGGGACCAGGCTTGTAATTGAATGAGTGGACACTGAGGGGCTGGAAGAGACTAAAGGTCACCTGTCACCCACACTTGAGTCCTCACTCCCGCAATCCCTGAGTGACCACTCGGTCTAGGCCCTTGGTTGACCTAGAGCACCGCAGGGCTGCCTCATTTACTGGGGCCCTAAGAAGGTTTCTGAGTTTCGTAAAGAACAATTTATTGATACAGCTAGTTAAGGAAGGTCAGGCATCGTAACCAGCCTCTCTCGTCCGTCAGATTTTGTTTCTTCATTTGGGTTGTCCATCAGGTGAACCCACCAGCTGATCCATGGGTGAAAGACAGGCAGCGCCCTCTTGTGCCATTGACTGACTTGAAAAGCCACTAGAGGATCAGCTGTGAGTTGGTTCACGCCCCGCGGACCCTTACAACAGCAGTTATCAGGCGAGGAGCCTGGCAATACTCCTGGGTCTGTGTGGGGCTGCCGATTGAAAGGCCAGCACTTCGAATACGCCAGCAGGTCTGGAAGGAAGATGGGCGGGCAGTCTCCTGCCCAGCATTACAGCCTCGGAATGCAGTGAAGAGTCACGGTGAGCTGGAGGCCGCTGGATGGACCGCAGTGCTTCGTTGTTGGGTCTCAATCAGCCAATGTGTGAGTAGTAGGGCTCTTCAGTGTGTGCACGTGAAATGGGGGTAGAGTGAGGCTCAGGAAAGGCGCAGGCCTGCTTGCGTAGAGGAAGACGTTAGACGCTGCTACTTGGCTGGCTTTGAGATATTCAGGGAGTACAAAGACACCTGTCTGAATTTTGGAATTTGATTTCTGCCCCTGGGTCCCGCTGGGATGTTACTCTGGGTTTTTTTGTTGTGAAAATTCCAACTATTTCCCCTGCTTTAGTCTTCTTTCCATTCATTTAACACCCAACAGATATTCACTGTGGGCCTATGCTGCCTTGTCTGAACACTGCGACACTGATGTGTCAAATGCATTAATGGTTGGCTACCCAATGTGGACAGAGAGTGGGGTGGAGCTCCCCAATTAAAACAAGCTTGGAAGGAGGAGCGGCATCCACTTCCATAATAGCTTGCCTCCGGAAACCCTATGAACCTGGAGAGAGGATGAGAGGCACTCAAGCGTTGAGGACTCTCCTTCATAGGGTAGCCTGCGACTCGACGGCACTTAACAACAACATGCTGCCTTGTAGGGGGTTAAAGACTTCAATGTGCCTGATGCCAGCCACGGTATTTCGAGTCTCCTCCTACGCATTTGGGCGTTGGACACTGAGGAGTGAAGAGTACAGAAGACTAGATGTCTTTGAATTGTGGTGTTGATGAGAAGAGTATTAACATCCCACTGACAGAACAACAGCAGTGCAATTGGAGTGCTCTTTAGGGGCAAGGATCGTGGAACTTCCTCACGCATGTTTTAGGGATGTCATTAGTACGGGCCAGTCCTTGGGAAGAGATGTCATGGCGGAAAGTCTAGAAGTCAGAGATCCACCTCTTCAGTGAGATGACTGACACAGTGACTGCAAAATCGGGCTTCAGCAGGATGGAGTTCAAGGTGAGGATCCAGGATAGGACAAGGTCCGCGGATTTACTATGAATCTTGGTCACCTCAATGGCACCTAACAACTACAACAACACAACGCCGATGCCACTGTGTCTCAGGTACTTGTGCTGCTCAGGAGTGTCCAAGTGGAGGAGTCACGGCGGTCATCCTGTCCGCAGGCTGACGTGCTAGTGGGAGGACCCTGCCAGTGCACAGACCCCTGACTGAAGCAATGAAAAGCACCTCACATGGTGACAAATGCTGTGGAGAATGTTAAACATAAGAAGTGATGCGGGGTGATGTGGAGCGCGGCAGCAGGGAGCCTCACGTGAAGACCGAGCAAGACCTCTTCAAACAGAGGGAAGAACCAGCACAGGAGGCCTGAGGTGAGGAACGGGGAGCGACCCAAGGGCCCCCGGAAGCTTTTGTGGACCCAGTTATGCTGGGGTGGAGTGGTGCAAGAGCTTGGAGGCCAAACAATGACTGGAGACTAGAAAAGGCTGAAGTAACACTGTGAGGAGTGTGAATTTTATCCTAAATATGATGCATGTAGTACTGTACTATTGACTCGGAACCAACTCATAGTTGACCCTCAATTAATCACACCAGAGGAGACAGCCCACCTTTCTCCCATGGAGCAGCTGATGGACTCGAATCACGGGCCATTGGGATTGCAGCACAGCTTCTTGCCACTAGGCCACCAGAGCTCCATTGCTGTTTTAAACAAATCAGCCCCATCATCGACTGCTGTAAAGTCATTTTCACTCATACTCAAACTCCATGCCATCAAATGGATCTCTACTCGTTGTTGTTGTTTTGTTGTCATCAGGTGCCGTTGAGTCAAACACAGCTCATAGCAACCCTGTGAGTAACAGACCAGAACCCTGTGCTACGCTGTGCCATTATCACAATTGCTGATCCACTTGACCTCATTGTTCCAGTCACTGTGTCAACCCACCTGTCTCCTCTCCTTCACCATCCGTCCACCTT
The DNA here is from genome assembly GCF_000299155.1 of Elephantulus edwardii. Taxonomy (NCBI): domain Eukaryota; kingdom Metazoa; phylum Chordata; class Mammalia; order Macroscelidea; family Macroscelididae; genus Elephantulus; species Elephantulus edwardii. The sequence goes on along the minus strand of NW_006399785.1, from coordinate 15,956,134 downwards.
TCCAAGTTCTTCTCCACGGAGTAACCTATCCTAGCAACATGTCCAAAGTATGTGAGACTAAGGTTTATCATCTTTGCCTCCAAGGACCACTCTGGCTGCACCTTCTCCAAGACCTATTTGTTGGTTCTTTTGGCTGTCTGTGAGATATTCAGCACTCCTTTCCAACGCCACAGGACAAAGGCGCCAATTCTTCTGTCATCCTTATTTATTGTTCACCTCTCAGATGCATAGGAAGTGATGGAAAAAAACTAAATCCTGAATCAGGGGCACCTTAGTCTTCAAACTAACATCATTGCTCTTTAATAATTTGAAAAGGTCACAAACTGAAGACTTTTCCAGGGCTGCATCTCCTGATCTCCTATTTTCTTGTGCCAAGGGGGTTGATTGTGGATCCAAGTAAGACGAAGTCATTGACAGTCTCAATTTTTTATCCAGCTGTTGGATGTTGTCTATGAGATCAATTCCAGGCTCGGAAGATGAGAGGAACTGTCGGATTCTGTAAAGGCATGTTTTCTGGTTTGGGGTTGAGACTAGGGTGTGGCTTGTCTTGCATTAGGGCGTGAGCTGATTGGATTTGGCTTCTTGTTTAAAAAGGCTTTTGGGCCCTCAGGCCTGTGGCCCTCCGGGGCCTGCTTTTTGTGAATCTCCCCTATAAAACAGGCTTGGAAGCAGGAGTGGCATCCACTTCAAAAAAAAAAAAAAAGCTTGCCTCTGAAAACTCTATGAACTTGGAGACAAGATGAAAGTTTGTGTTCAAGACTTTCGTTTATAGTGTCACTATGGGTCGTCTATGACTCTATGACACTTAACAACAACAACAACAACATGGGCCCAGTGGCGAGGATTTTTACTTTCTTAAAGTTGAGATGCAATCCATATTGAAGGCTACAGTGTTTAACCTTCTGTAGGAAAAGAAAAAAACCCAAAACCCCAAACCTTCAAATCTTCACTTTCAGCAAGCAAGGTCGTGCCATCTACATAACAAAGATTATTGATGAATTTCCCTCCAATCCTGACACCACATTCTTTTTTGTAAATACTAATTCTCAAATATTTTGCTTGTTGTTATTGATTGCCATCGAGCCAAGCATGACTCATAGCAACTCGACGAACAAAAGGACTGAAGCCTTTCTGTAACTATCATCATTTATCAAAGTTCATAGAGTTTCCAGATACATGTTGTTTAGGAAGTGGATGCCACATCTGCTTCCAAATCTGTCTTAAACTGGGTTGTTGTTGTTGTTAATGTGCCATCGAGTTTCCTGCACTCATAGATATCCTATGTACAACAGCCCTAAATCTTGCTCTATTCTGTGTCAGCTTTACTGTCTCTGACACACTTACCCCCATTACTCCAGTCACTGAATCAATTAATCTCATCGAGAGTCTTCCTCTCCTGCACTGTCCCTCCATCCTCCCAAGCATGACATCCCTCTCCAAGAACTTGAGAAAGTATGTCAGATGAAGCTTCAAAATCCTTGCCTCCAAGGGGAGAGAGTTTCACCCTCTCCAGGACAAACCTGTTCATTCTCTTAGCAGTCCATGCAATACTCTTCTCCAGCACCACAGCCCAAAGGCATAAATTCTCCTTTTATCATCCCTAGTCATTGTCTCCAGTCACCCATTATTATCAATGCATCTTGGTTGCATGTTCGATCAATCTC
>NW_006399785.1:15946882-15950565 GCF_000299155.1 Elephantulus edwardii | reverse complement strand
ATGACATTTGACATCCCAATGGTACAAGATTCAGCATCACAGCAACCCCAGGTAACCTCAGTACAGCCTATTGACAGAAGAGCGCTGTACCACTTAGAAGAATGTTCCTCCAAAATACAATAACAACTGACTTTTGAAATTTTTTTTTTAAATGTGTGTACCGTCAAATTGGATCTGACTGGTACAGGAAGTGATTGTTCCTCCTTCTTCAGCAGAGCATCCGGTGGATTTGAACTGCACACCTCTGGGATTGCAGTACAGTTCCCTGCCACTAGGCCACCAGAGCTCGCCGAAAATATTTTTTAATGAAAGTTTAACAACTGACTTTTACATACAAAGACCCTCCCCAAGGTCTTGTTGACTCTAAACAAGAGGCTTAAAAAACAACTGATACAGTATGTTTTTGTTGTTATGTCCCGTTGAGTCACCTGCGACCTATAGCGACTCTATGCACAGCAGCTCTGAACCCTTCCCTGTCCTGAGCCAGTCTCACTAATTCCGACACACCAACCCCCATTGCCCCAGATACTGTACCAATCCATCTCATCCGGGGTCTCCCTCTCCCGCGCTGTCCATCCACCCTTCTGAGCATAATTTCTTCTCCAAGGACCAATTTCTCCTGACCATGTGGCCAAAGCACAATACAGATTAAACAGGTGTGGAGAAAGGATACAACCTTTATGCGCAACTTTCCTAATTTCCAACTGCGCAGTATTCCCTTGCTCTCTTTACACAGCAACCTCTTGGACTAGGTCTAGGTTTTCCATAAGAGCAATTGCATGTTCTGGGATTCCTATTCTTCTCAAAACTAGCCATCATTTGCTATGTTCCTCACATATGCCTTTGCATCATCAATAAAAAGCACAAGTAAATATTCTTCTGATAAACTTTGCTTTCAGCCAGGTTCTGTCATTGTTGTTGTCGTTGTTATTTGATATGCCATTGGGTCACTAAGACTCATAGTGACCCAATATACAAGAGCTCTGAACCCTGCTCTATTTTGAGCCGATTTCATTGTCTCCAACACAATTGCCTCCATTATCCCAGTCCCTGAGTCAATCCATCTCATTTGGGGTCTTCCTCTCTTGCGCTGTCCCTCTAAACTCCTAAGCATGACGTTCCTCTCCAAGGATTTGTCCCTCCTGGCAACATGCCCAAAGTATGTGAAATGGAGCTTCAAAGTCCTTGCCTCCAAGGAGCAGCCTGGTTTCACTCTCTCCAGGAAAGACCTGTTTGTTTTTTAAGCAGTCCATGGCATATTCAATACTCTTCTTTAGCACTGTAACTCAAAGGCAGTAATTCTTCTTCTATCATCCTTAGTCATTGCCCAACTCTCTGATGTATAGCAGTAATTGTGAAGATCATGGCTTCAATCAGGCACACCTTAGTCTCTAGTCTGGCATCATTGCTTCTCAGTACTGTAGAGAGATCTCTGACAGAAGATTTTTCCAATACAATTAATTTTTCGCCTTCCAACCTGCTGGTAGCAAGAATATTGATTGTGGAACCAAGCAAGTGGAAGCAATCTCCATCTCTTCTCTATCAGGTGCTGCAATTGGCCCAGCGTTGAGAATCTTTGTCTTCTTGATGTGAGCTTCAAATCCATATTGAAGGTTGCACTTCTTGACCTTCTGCAGCAAACGCTTCAGGTTCTTCCCAGTTTCGGCAAGCAAGTTTGTGCCATCCACATAATGCGGGTTGTTGATGAGTCTTCCTCCAATCCTTAAGTCACATAAAGACCAGCTCCCAGATGATCCGCTCCACATATATATTTAAAAAGTATGGAGATAGGATGCATCCCTGGCCTGATTTTGAACCACACAGTGTTTCCTTGCTTTGTTCTGATGATTGTTTCCTGGCCCAAGAATAGATTTCTCATGAGAACAATCACTTGTTCTGGGATTCCCATGCTTCTCAAGGTTAGTTACAATTTGTTGTGATCCACACAATCAGATGCCTTTGTATAGTCAATGAAGTACAAATAGACATTCCTTTGGTATTCTCTGCTTTCAGCTAAGATCCCTTTGACATTGGCTATAATGTCCCTAGTGCCTCAGACTCTTCTAATCCCAGCCTGCACATGGAAACTGTCTGTTGGCCTGCTGTGGCAGGATCTTGTTTGCCTGTGATATAAATGATAGATATTGTTCGATAATTTCTACACTCTGTCAGATCACCATTTTTGGAATGGGAATAACTATGAATCTCTTCCAGTCAGTTGTCCAGGTAGTTGTCCTCCATATTTCTTGGCACAACCTGGTGACTGCATCTAGGGCTGCATCTGTTGGTTGAAATATGTTAATCGCTATGCTGCCAATTCCGGGGTGTTTGTTCAATACCATCAAACGGACTTTGACTCATAGCTACTCTATGTTACAACAGATCTAAGCTTTGCCTAACCCTTCACCATCTTCACATTTTCCACTTTGTGCAAACTCACTGGAATAACTCATCTGGTTGAATATGACCCAGGTTGTTGTTGTTATGTGCCGCCGAGTCACCTGCGACCCACCGAGACCCTATGTACAGCAGCTCTGAACCCTGCCCTGTCCTGAGCCAGTCTCACCAAATCAGATACCTCAACCCTCACTGACTCAGTCACTGTATCAATCCATCTCATCTGCGTCTTCCTCCCCTGTGCTGTCCCTCCACCCTTCCGAGCATGATGTCCTTCTCCAAGGGCTGGTTCCCCTAGCCACATGCCCAAAGTATGTGAGACAGAGTTTCAAAATCTTAACCTCCAAGGAGAAACTTGGTTTCATCCTCTCTGAGACGAACTTATTTGTTTTCTTGGCAGCCCATGGTGTGATCAAGACTCTTCTCCAGCACCACAACTCAAAGGCATTAATTCTTTTTCGGTCATCCTTAGTCATGGTCCAGCTCTCTGATGCATAACAAGTAATTGCTAAGATCATGGCCTAGATTAGGTGCCCCTTAGTCTCTAGACTGACATCATTGCTGGCAAAGCCAGAGTTAAAGGTTAAGCTTGCTTCATAATTGAAGGAAATGTTGACCTGTGATTGCGATGAGACAAAGATCGAGGAGCTGGATGATTGGGGAAACCAGAAAGTCCGTGCCTATGTGCGGCTGGAATGAACCTAGACTTCTATTTGTTGGCTGATAAACTGTCTGAACTAATTGAGGGATTGTGTTTTCTTGTTAATCTGGCTTGGGACTAAACGTATACTCTCACTGTGTGACATCCTTTGCCTTTCCTACCCCCTAATCTATTTCCCTAATAAACTCTGTTGTTGTTGATTGCCTTAAGGTTCATAGAGAACCTATGAACAAAAGGTCTGAAGCCCCTCTGCAACTATCAACATTTATCAAAGTGCATAGAGTTTCTGGAGGCATGTTGTTTAGGAAGTGGCTTCCAAAATAAACCTACAATTTTTTTTTTTAATTTTAGGACATTATGCTGAGTGGAGTATCTCAGTCACAAAAAGACAAATACTGTATGGTGCCACTGTTGTAAAACAGGACTGATCTCAGGGTTGGTGGGACACTGAGAAAGATGGATTCAATAATGTATACTGCATTGAAACAGATGAGGGAGAAAACTGTTTAAAAGGGATATGTGATTAGGTAGTTTTGTCATGACAGGAGTCCAGAGCAAAGGCTACATAGTGGAGTGGACCTGGGGGAAGGGATTGTAAAACAATGAGAGAATTTTTCTTTTACTT
>NW_006399785.1:15943891-15945607 GCF_000299155.1 Elephantulus edwardii | reverse complement strand
GACAGACATTCTTCTGGTATTCCCTGCTTTCAGCTAAGATCCATCTAACATCAGCTACAATTTCAAAAAAAATCACCCCCCCCAAAAAAAAAATTTAAAAAGACCCATTGCTCTTGTTATGTGCCGTCGAGTCTTGAGACTCATAGTGACCCTATGTACAATAGCCTTAAACTCTGCTCTGTCCTGTGCCAATCTCATGGTCTCCGACACATCCACCCCCATTACCCCAGTCACTGAATCAATCCATCTCATAGAGGGTCTTCACCTCCTGCGCTGTCCCTCCACCCTCCCAAGCATGATGCCCCTAGTGACTCTATAAAGAATAGATCTGAACCTTGCCTTATCCTGTGTCATCACTACAATCTCTGACACACTTGAGCTAATTGCTGTAGTCACTGTGTAAATTCACCTGGTTGAAGGTCTTCCTCTCCTTCACTGTCCCTGCACCTTTCCAATCATGAGGTCCTTCTCCAAAGAATAGCTTTTCCTAGTAACATGCCCAAAGTATGTGAGACAAAGCTTTATCATCTTGGCCTCCATGGAACACTCTGGCTGCACCTTCTCTAAGATGTATCTGTTTTTCTGGCAGTCAATGGGATATTCAGTACTCTTTTTCAACACCACAGCTTAAAGGCATTAATTTTTTTTCTTTCTTGTTGTGTACTGTTGAATCAGATCCGACCGGCACAGGAGGAGATTGCCTCTCCCTCCTTCTCCAGTGCAGCATCTGGGGGATTTCGAACTGCGGACTCTGCAATTGCAGTCCAACTTCTTGCTAAGCCATCAGAGCGCCATAAAAGCATCAATTCTTTATCTGTTATCCTTATTTATTGTCGAGCAGTATAGCACGTGATCAGAAAGACCATGGCCGGAATCAGGCACACCTTAGTCCTCAAACTAACATCATTGCTCCTAAATAATTTGAATAGATTCCTGACTGCAGATTTTCCTAGTGCAATATGGTTCCCATCTCTTGACTGTTAGTAGCAAGGGTGCTGAGTGTGGATTTAAGCAAAATGAAATAATTGACCATTTCAGTCTTTTCTCTATCATTACATTGCCTACTGGTCCAGTGGTAAGAATGTTTAATTTCTTGATGTTGAGATTCAAATCATTTGGAGGCTGTATTCTTTGATATTCTGCAACAAGTCCTTCAAGTTCTCCTCACTTTCAGCAAGTAAGGTTGTGTCATCTGCATAATAGAGGTGATTGATGAGTATTCCTCTTGATGCCACGTTCTTCTTCAGTAGATTCCAGTTTCTTCAGTATTTTACTCAGCATACAGATTGAACAGGAATGGAGAAAGAATACAACTGTAGGCCATGCCTTTCTTAATTTTATATCATTTAGTGTTCTTTTGTTCTGTTCATACAACAGTATCTTTGTCTAGGTACAGATTTTCCATGAGTACAATTAAGTAGTCTGGGATTCCCTTTATTCTCAATGTTAGCCATAGCTTGCTATGATCTACATAGTCAAATGACTTTGCATAGTCAATAAAGCATAAACAGACATTCTTCTTGTATTCTTTACTTTCAGCTAGGATCCATCTGATATCAGCAATGATATTTCTGGTGCCATAGACCCTTCTAAATCCTACTTAAAGTTCTGACATTTCCCTGACTATGTGCGGTTTGCTTGCTCTTCAGCAGAGCAAGGGAACACTGCATGGTCCAAAATTGGGAAGGGCGTACACCAGGGATGCATCCTATCTCC
>NW_006399785.1:15930301-15943111 GCF_000299155.1 Elephantulus edwardii | reverse complement strand
GAGACAGTGCGATTGGCACAGGACAGAGAGGAGTTTAGGGCTGTTGTACATAGGGTCGCTATGAGTTGCAGGCGACTCGAGGGCACATAACAACAACAACAACAACAACTAATAATAATATTGTTCAGTAGTTTCCCCAATGTTAGATCAACTTTCTTGGAAATAGGAACAAATATGGTTCTCTTCCAATCCATCAGCCAGACAGATGTCCTCCAAATTTTTTGGCATAGACTTGTGCATCCAAGGCTGCATCTGTTAGATGAAACATTGGTATCATTGATCCTGGGGCCTTATTTTTTGCCAATGCCTTCAATGCAGTTTCAACTTCCTCTTTTATTACCATTGGCTACTGCTCATACGATGCTTCCTGAAATTTTTCAGTGTCTTTTTGATACAGTGCCTCTGTGTATTCCCTCCATGCTCATTTAATGCTTCCTGAATCATTCAACATATTTCCCATTGCATCTTTTAATTTTGTGACTAGGGGCTTAACATTGTTTTTCAGTTCTCTCAGCTTGAGAAATGAATGCAGAGCAAGTTCTTCTCTCTTTCAAATTCCAGCTTTCTTGGACCAAGTAATATTTAACTTGGTCTTCCCGAGCTGCCCTTTGGGATCTTCAGTTTAGTTCTTTCACTTGGGCATCTTTTCCCTTTGTTATGGCTTCTTGATGCTCTAGTGTAATTATCAGAGTCTCTTCTGGCATCCATTTCAGTTTGTTCTTTCTTCTCTGTCTTTGCCAGAATGCTTAAACACCCTTGCAGAGTATATCCTGCCACATCTAGGCAGGCTTCAACTGGATATGGTAATGTGATATTTGTATGCTTTATTTGATATAAAAGGTGCAAAACTAGATTGCCAGTTTGTTGTATTTGGATGATAAATAGTTCTCATTATTAGTGCAGTCCTTGTCTGTCAGTTTGCTGTACAGAAGTAACTTACTGTAATGCCGAAAGCTATGCCACCTGTGTGCCAAATGCCACCAGAGTTACCCAGGGTAGACGGGTTTTAGTAGAACCCCAGATTCAGACAGACTAGGAAACAGGATTGGCCATCTACTTTTAAAATAGCAGGCCTCTGAAAACTCTATGAACAGTTGAGGAACACATATAGTATTCAAGGTAGAGCTCAGACAAGAAGTCAACCAAAAGGAGGGAAAAAAGTGGCAAACATCCTTTAATAATTGGGACATGGAATGTATGAAGCATGAATGTTGGACAACTAGAAATGGTGAAAAACTAGATGGAATGCATGGACATTGATGTTCTAGGCGTGGCTGGGACAAGATGGGCTAGCTTTGAATCAGATAATCAATTTGAATGAGATAATAATATGGTACCAGAGGAATGTCTATCTGTGTTTCATTGACTATGCAAAGGTATTTGACTGTGTGGATCACAACAATTTGTAGCTAACCTTGAGAAAATGGGAATCGCAGAACACTTGATTGTGCTTATGTGAAACCTATATTTGGACCAGGAAGCAGTCCTCAGAACAGAGCAAGAAAACGTGGTTCAAAATCAGGAAAGGTATATGCCAGGGATGCATCCTATCTCCATATCTCTTCTTTCTTTCTTTCTTTGTTTTTTGAAAGGCAGATTTTTTTTTTTTAAGATTTTAATGAAAGTTTACAAAGAATTTGAGTTTCCAATTGTTCATTGTTGCACATTTCCCTTCCTGCTCCCCCTCCACCCAGATGGCTTTTTTCTTTGGGGAAAAAGTTCTTTCATTGTTATACAGACCCCCACCCCCACCCCAGACCACTTTACTATGCAGCTCTTATTCTGGACTCTTGTCATGCCAATAATACCTAATCATATATTCCTTTTATACAGTTCTCTCCCTTTTCTGTTTCAATATTGTGTAAATTATTTATCCTCTCTTTTCTTAGTTTCTACCCAGCCCCCATGTCTATGTGGGACAGATCATCTAGGAGGCTGGACTTTATGAGGAGCAATGTGGCATCAGGATTGAAGAAAGACTCATCAACAACCTGGGTTATGCAAATGACCCAACCTTGCTTGCTGAAACTGAGGAGAACCTGAAGTTTGCTGCACAAGGTCAAGGATTGTAGCCTTCAATTCTAGATTGAAGATCACTATAAAGAAAACAAAAATTCTCACCACAGGGCCAAATGGCAGCATCATGGTAAATGGTGCAGAGATTGAGATTGTTAACAGGTTCAGCTTCCTCATTCCACAATCAACATTCTTGGTACCATCAGCCAGGAAACTAAAATAATTGCACTGGAAAAACCTGCTGTCAGAGACCTCTCCAAAGTACTGAAGAGCAACTATGTTGGTTTGGAGACTAAAGTGAGTGTGACCCAAGCCAAGGTCTTTGCAGTTACTTGTTATTAGTCAGAGAGCTGGATGGACAATGACTAAGAGTAACAGAAGAAGAATCTATGCCTTTGAGCTATGGTGCTGGAGAAGAGGATTGAACATATCATGGACTGCCAAGAACACCAACAGGAAAGGATGAAACCAGGTTGATCCTTACAGAGAGGAATTGGAAAGTATTTTACAGACTTCGAGGAGGGGGCAGTCCTTGGAACATTGTACTTTGAAGGGTAGACAGTCTGTGGAGAGGGAGGCCCTGGATATGAGATGGGTTGATGCAGCTTCTGTGGCAATGCAGTCAGGTGTGTCAGAGATGATGATGTTGGCTCAGGATAGGGCAGGATTCAGAGACGGTGTTCTCAGGGTCACTCTGTTCAGGGTCATTGTTGACCAGGGCATAGTCAACTTGACAGCACATAACAACAATAACTTACTGCAATTAAACCAACATCTTGGGTTTTCTATCAGTTGTCAGTTTCCTGTTCTCTGTTGGCTTCTGTGTTGCTGTGAAGCTGGAGGCTATGTTTCTGTTGTCCGAATGGTCACCAGTGGGAGCTTCCAGACTAAGAGAACCTAGGAAGAAAGGCCAGGTGAGTTACTTCTGAAGATTGGCCAATGGAAACTCCATGATTCATCACAGTACATGGTCTGATACAGTTCTGGAAGATGAGTCCGTGCGTTGAAAGGCCCGCAGGATACACAGAGGCTGCAGTTATCCTGACGACAATGCAGGACTGGGCAATAGTTCATGGTGTGTGTGTCACCACAAGTCAGAGCCGATTTCATGGCAACCAACAACTGGGTGAATTGCACACCAGGGCCTTTACCAAGACTTAATATGCCTGTTGAGGACGGCACAGCATAGGACAGGACTCAGATCTTTTGTTCATTGGGTCACTTTACATCGCACTTGACTTGGCAGCACCAAACAACAACAATATGCCACATTGTTTGAAGTGGAAATGTCACGTACATTTCTGGAATCCTGTCGACATAGTTTATATCTTCATTCAATCACGTGTCTGCTGAACAACTATCCTTCTCAAGTCTCTTCTCAGTAATAAGTTCCTTGTATCTAAGAGCAGATTCTGTTTGTTGCATTAAAAAAAATTTCCAAAACGAGCTTATCAGTGATGCTCAAAGTTGGTTGCTATGTGTGGAAGCTAACTTGTCAGTTTGTGGAAATCACCGTGCCAGCCTTCAGCAAGCCTTACTTGAAACAGTTTTGTTTTGTTTTTTGTTTTTTTTTTTTTTTCAACCAAAAAAAGACGTATTTGACAAGCACACACTTGCCTTTTCCTATTTTGGGCTCCTGTGTCCCTATTTACCCTCAAACATTGTTATTCACCACATCTCTGTCATTTTTGAGTCTGCTGACCCTTCCAAAAGATTCATTTCCCAGCGAATACTGCTGAACTTAAAAGGGTATCATTAATCACCGTGGATTCTTCAAATCAAGAACCTTTTAACTCTTTAATAGTCCTTGGCCCCATAAGGGTTACTTGCATATCCTGCCTTTACATGGGCTTTTTTTCTCACCTACGTAGGGACTGGTGCAACCGTGTAAAATGGAAGGGACTTTGGCAACAATACATTGCTGTGTTAAGAGATTCTAGGGTGAAGGACAAGCTTATCAAGCTTTTCCTCTGAGGGCTTAGGGACCGCGATGAAAGATCTGTAAGTGTATATGTTGCTCCTTGTGTGTTATTGAAAAGGGTGGTGGGGTTAAAAAGTATTCAAGTGAATATTTTTCCATGTCTCTTCCCACCCTACCACCAGAGTCCATTGGGACATATGCATCCCACATAAATATTATTTAAAAAATCCATTCTACCTAGCAAAGTTTTTAAAATGCTCAATGATTCAGAGTTAGTCACAGTTTGTTGGGGTCCACACGGTCAAATGCCTTTGCATAGTCAATTAAACACAGAAAGACATTCCTCTGGTACTCTCTGCTTTCAGCTAAGATCCATCTAACATTAGCTACAATATCCCTAGTACCACGACACCTTCTAAACCGAGCCTAGACTTCTGGCAGTTCTCTGTTGATGTGCTGTTCCAGTCGTTTTTGGATAATCTTTAGTAAAATCTTGCTTACATGTGATAGATAATTCGATAATTTCCACACTCTGTCAGGTCACCTTCCTTTGGAATGGGAGCAAATCTAGATCTCTTCCAGTCAGTTGGCCAAGTGGTTGTTCTCCAGATTTCTTGGCACAACTTGGTGAGCACATTTAGGGCAGCATATATTTGTTGAAATCTGTCAACTGGTATACTGTCAATTTCTGGGGTCTTGTTTCTTGCCAATTCTCTCAGAGCAGCTTGAACTTCTTCCTTCATCACCACAGTCTGTTGCTTATATGTTGTTTCATGAAATTCTTCTATGTCCACAAACTCCTTTTGGTACAATGACTCTGTATACTCTTTTCCAGTTTCTTTTAATGTTTACTGGATCATTTAATATTCCGTCCAAAGCATCCTTAAGTCTTGCACTTTGAGGCTTGAATTTGTTCTTCATTTCCTTCAGCTTAAGAAAAGCTGAGCGAGTTCGGCTCATTATAATACTTTATTTTGTTTACTGTAAAGTAAAGGCATTTAACTGTGTGGACCACAACAAACTGTGGCTGACTCTGAGAAGAACGGAAATCCCAGAACACTTGATTGTGCTTATGTGAAATCTATACTTGGACCAGGAGGCAGTCATCAGAACAGAGCAGGGAAACACTGCATGGTTCAGAATTGGGAAGGGTGTGCCCCAAGAATGTGTCCTATCTCCATATCTTTTCAATCTATATGTAAAACAGATTATCCAGAAGGCTTGGCTCTATGAGGAGAAATGTGGCATCAGGATTCGAGGAAGACTACTTAACAATCTGCGTTATGCAACTCTGCTTGCTGAAACTGAGGAGAACCTGAAGTGCTTGCTATAGAAGGTCAAGGATTACAGCCTTCAATATGATTGAAGCTCAATATCAAGAAAACAAAGATTCTCACCACTGGGCCAATTGGCAGCATTGTGATGGATGGTGAAGAGATTGAGATTGTTCACAGCTTTAGTTTGCTTGGCTCCACAGTCAACATTATTGGCACCAGCAGCCAGGAAATGAAAAGATGTATTTATTGCGTTGGGAAAGTCAACTGTCAGAGACTCCAGAGTACTAAAGAGCAATGATGTCAGTCTGGAGACTAAGGTGCACCTGATACAGGCCATGGTCTTTTCAATCACTTGCTATGTAGCAGAGAGCTGGACAATTGATGCCTTTGAGCTGTGGTTTTGGAAAACAGTGTTGAATATATCATGGATTGCTAAGAGAACGAACAGGTTCATCCTGGGAAGGGTGAAACCAGGCTGCTTCTTGGAAGCAGGGATTCTAAAGTTTTGTCTGACATATTTTGGACATGTTGCAAGGAGGGACCAGTCCTTGAAGAGTGATGTCATGCTTGGGAGGCTGGAGGGACAGCACAGGAGAGGAAGACCCTCAATCAGATGGATTGATTCAATGAATGAGATAATGGGGGTAGGTGTGTCAGAGACAATAGGATTGGCACAGGATAGAGCAGGGTTTAGGGCTGTTGTACATAGGATTGCTATCAGTTGCAGGCAACTTGACGGCACATACCAACACCAACACCAACACCGATTCAGCATCAATTCTATGAACAAATACATGTTTATATAAGACCACCACCGTCATGATGAAAACCCATACAGTCCTACAAAAAGCTTTCAATCTTGAAAGGGTTAAATGGAATCCAGATCTCAAAGGCATTTTCCCCCCTCTCCTGCTATGCTCTGAGCTGAACATGAATTAAATCTAGAGGGCCGTTGGATTGCTAACGAGCCTTCAGAACTCGCAGCAAACGCATGCCCCCATTCTCAGTTCACCTGAGTTTGTCTTATGAATCTCCATTGTCTTCCTTTGAGAGTTCCCAGGACTTCTTGGTCCCATCTGTTCTCCTGACATTCCATTAAGGTCATGTGCTACCATGGTATCCTGTTTTCCCCTTCCTGTTTCTAGCCACACTTACTCAGACCCAGTGACAGGATTCGCCGAATCCCCGTGATATAAATCTCTCCAGTGAGCTTTCTCCTCCTATCTTAAGCCCTTTTGTCTGAAAACACAACTCTCTGGTCTTTTCCCTTTCAAAACCTAGGCCAAAATACCACATAATGGAAATAAACATCTCCAAGTTAGGCCTTCAAAGATGATTTAACAACAACAAAAGAAACTAAAATATTTTCTTTTTGCTGAAAGGCTAAGGGAACAGCTACATAACTTAGATTAGAGGGGCTCAGGCTTGCTTTACAGAAGAGCCGTGTCCACAGGCACCTGAGGGTCCACACGGCCTTCTCAGTGACCTTGACGTTTTTTAGCATCCTCATCGTCAAAGAGAAATGCTGAATCTCATCCTGTCAACTGCATAAGTCTGTGGTGGGAGTCAAATGCATTTACCATTTCTTTAACCAGTCAATACTTCCCAAGAGCTTACCATATCCCAGGCCCCATTCTAGGCAGGAGGGCTACATGGGAACATCCTGGTACACCTCTCTCCTCCCCTTTCTCACACATGATGTCTCTAACACCCGTCGTCTATGTGGTGGCATTATGCGGAAGGCTGCTCGTTACATCTGCTGTCTGGTATCTTGCTCCGAATCTGCTGCAGAGGATCTCTGTGAAGTGCTCACAAAGCAATGATGCCTCCTCTCAAGGCCTAGGAGCACCTGGGTCAAGGCATCCTGTTTTCAATCAGCTCACATGCCTGCAAAAGTTAGTCATTGAGTGAGGAAGGCTGAAGGAGAACTGTTGCCTTGGAGTTGTATTGTGAGAGAATAATGTTAAATACACAGTGGACTTTCAGAAGAAGGAACAATTTTCTTTCAGAAGAAGTACAATAAGATTTTATAGAAATCGTGATGGCAAAACTTCATCTCACATACTTTGGACGTGTTATTTAGGAGAATATAGTCCCTGGGGAAGGATATCATGCTTAGAAATGTAGAATTGTTGTTATGTGCTATCAAGTCAAATAAGATGCAGCTTCCCAACCTTCCCCATGTTCAAGTTTATTTTTTCAATCACTGTAGCAACCCAACTCTAGGGCGTCTTCCTTTCTTTCTGAACTCTCTATTTTTCATGCCATGATGTCTTTTTTTTTCCTTGGACTGGTCCATCGTGATAATATGACCCAACTATATGAAATGAAATTCCAGTATCCTCAACCCTAAGAGGCAGCCTGGTTGAAATTTTTTCAAGGCATGTAAGTACATGAGTCGCTGTGAGTGGAATGTCCACCTGGATTTAGAAAGGCAGAAGGGAATAACATGCTCAGCATTTCTCAAGCTGAAAGAATTGGAGAAAAGAAGTCAGAGTATACGTTACAATACTCAAGGATTCTGTTGTTGATTGCTGTCGAGTAGAGTACCATTCACAATGACCCTATGGACAAAAGGCCTCTAGCCTTTCTAGAACTATCGTCATTTCTCAAAGTTCATAGAGTTTCCAGAGGCATGTTGTTTAGGAAGTTGATGCCACACCTGCTTCCAAGCATTCTAAGGGGAAATAATGAACCATGCATCCTCAGAACAAGATGTAAGAAGTTCACAGTCACTGTCCTTAAAAAACAACCCAAACTTGGTCAACATTAGTTATTTCAGGAAGAAGCATACAATCAAAATTGATAGTGAAAGTAGAAGTTCTGGCTGCCCTGATGGTACTGGCAAAAAACTAGGCTTCCATATTGAAGAAATGCTAAAATCACTGGCAGCACAAGAGATGCAACTCAAAACCACAATGAGATACCATCTCATCCCAGTAGCACTAGCAAAGTTTAGCAGGACAGGAAGCAGTAAATGCTGGAGAGGATGTGGGGAGAGAGGAACTCTCATACACTGTTGCCAGGATAGTAAAATGGTAAAAAACACTCTGGAAGGCCATTTGGCGCTTCTTCAAAAAGTTTAGAAACTCTGTACGAACCAGTTATTTCACTACTAGGAATACAGTCCAAGAAAATTAGAACTGAAAATAAATGGAGATTTGTACAACAATGTTCACTGCAGTGTTATTCACCATCACAAGAACAAGGAAACAGCCCAAATGTCCAACCACAACTGAACGGATCGGAAAATTGTGGTCCAGTCACATAACAGAATACTATGCAGAACTCAAGAGAAACGATTTTGCGAAACATTGTATAACTTGGGAGAGGTTATAGAGCATTATGCTGAGTGAACTCATTCAGTGTCATAAGGACAACTACTGCATAAGACCATTATTGTAAAAATAGATGGATAACTAATAAAACATGTATGGGGACCCCGGGGGGAAGGGGTGGGGCAGAGGGGTGAGGATGAGTAGGGGCAAAATCACAGGGTTTCAAAATTTGGTGGGTGAAGGGACGGGGTAAAGGAAATGGGAAGGGTGGCTGGAGATCTTCTGAAAAGATAGGATAATAATGGATATAGTCCAATGGTGATTAATTTGATAAAACATGGGAATTTTTGCATGGCACATAATGTAAATGAAGAATAGTATGAAACACAATGTATATAAATTTTGTAAGCAAACCAATATAAAATAATGTTAAAACACATACCCACACAAATTCCAGGCTTCAGGAATTGATGGAATACCAATTTAAGTGTTCCAACAAATGAATGAATGTAGTATTGAAGGTGTTTATCTGCCTAGGCCACAAAATTCAGAAGAGAACGACTTGGTCCACTGTTTGGAAGAGATTCCTATCTGTGCCCATTTCCCAAAAAAGGTGATTCAACAGAAAGCAGAAATCATCAAATAATCTAATTAATATAACATGCAAGTAAAGTCTTGCTGGAGAGAATTAAAAAATGGGTGGAGCAGTATACCTGCAGGACACAGCCACAAGTTTTAAGCTGAATTCAGAAGAGAAAGTGGAGTGAGAGTGATCACTGCTGATGTCAGATTGACACTGACTTAAAGCAGAGAATAAAGGAAAGATGTTTATCTGTGTTTTATTGTCTGCACATAAGGCATCCATTGTGTGGACCATAATGATTAACATAGCAAAAAAAAAAAAAAAAAGGAAATTGTAGAACACTTGGCTGTGCTCATGTTGAACCTGTACAGAGAGGCAGTCATTTGAAATGAACTAGGGGATACTGTGTTGTTTAAAATCAGGAAATACATGCACCAGGTTACAGCTTTTCACTGCACCTATTCTTTTAAAAAAATTGTGATTTTAATAAATGTTTACAGAAAAGTTGGATTTTCATTCATTCATTGTTGCACACATTTTCCTCCCTACCCACCAGTTCACTTAAAAAAAATCATTCATTGTTGCTTAATCTCCTCCCCTACTACTCCCTCCCCCAGTTCACTTTGCTATAAACCTCTTCACTGGACTGTCATCATACAAATAATGTCTAATCATTTATCCTTTTTAAACAGTTCTTTCCTTCACTTGTTATCCTTTCTTTTCTTCGTTTCCCTCCAATCCCTATGATGGTTCTGTTTCATAACAGTGGTGTTAAACAGTACTTGTTCTTTTGTATTTCACTCAGTATAATGTCCTCCAGGGTCACCCATGTTGTGCAATATTTGATGAGTTCCTTGTTTTTTTTGTGTGACTATACAATAGTTTTTCTATCCATTCATTTGTTGATGGGCACTTGGGTTGCTTCCATCCCTTTGCTATTGTGAATAACATAGTAATAAAAATATATGTGTATATATCTGTCTGGGTGGCAGCTCTGGTTTCTTTAGGATATATTTCTAGTAGTGGAATTGCTGGATCCAATGGTATTTCAATTTCCAACTTTTTGAGAAAGTCCCATACCGCCTTCCATAGTGGTTGCACCATTTTACACTCCTGCCATCAGTGAATACAGGTTCCAATCTCTCCACAACCTCACCAGCATTTGTGGTTTTTTTTTTTCTATAATTATATTTTTTTATTTTTCATAAACATTTACAGAGATTTTGGGTTTCCATTCATTCATTGTTGCACTATTCTCTCTACCCTCCTCCCAGTTTGTTCTTGTCCAAATGCCACAGTGCTTGTCAAAGCCAGTTCTGATTAATCTTCTTTGTCAGTGTGTCCTTTGCCATTCCCTATCACTCCTCCCTGAGAGAGACCACCCTGAGTCATAAGGGAAAGGGGATGGCGTATTCTCTTAGCTACTTCCTGCTGAAAAGGGACGCTGTGGGTTTCAGGGTGAAGATCTTCTCTCACTACTCTAAAGGGCCCCTTTGGCAGTAGGAAACACATAGACTGTTATGGAGATTGATTTTGGAATTTAGATGCACTCTTATTGATTGTGCTTGGCCGTACGTGTTCATATCCTTGAAGATGTATCATGGGGGTGTTGCAACCTAGAAGACACAAATTTGACTAACAAGTTATAAGTACATGAGTCAAAAATTATGGAAAAGTAAAAGAAAAGATTCTTTCATTGTTTTACAAACCCTCCCCCAGGTCCCCTCCACCATGTAGCCCTCGCTCTAGTCTCCTGTGATGACAGAAATACCTAGTTATATATCTCTTTTAAACAGTTTTCTCCCTCCTCTGTTTCAGTGCAGTATACATTATTGAACCCATCTTACTCAGTCTCTCCCCAACCCCAAACCAGCATTTGTTGTTTGCTGCTATGTTGAACCTTACTACTGTTTCTGGGGTGAGATAATGTCTTAGTTGTTTTAATTTGCATCTCTCTGAGAGCAAGGGATCTTGAACATTTCTTCAGTGTTTGTTCACTATCTGAATGTCTTCCTGGGTGAAGTGTCTAATCATATCCTGTGTCCTTTATGTCATTGGGTTGGTTATCTTTTCCTTGTTGAGGTGTTGAAGTATTCTATAAAGTTTAGATATGAGTCCCTTATCAGATATATCATTGTTGTTGTTGTTGTTATGTGCCATAGAGTCATTTGTGACTCATAGCGACCTCTATGTACAACAGCCCTAAACTCTGCTCTGTCCTGTGCCAATCGCACTGTCTCTGACACTCCTATCCCGATTACCCCAATCACTGAGTCAATCCACCTCATAGAGGGTCTTCCCCTCCTGTGCTGTCCCTCCACCTTACCAAGCATGATGTCCCTCTCCAAGGACCAAATATTTTATCCCAGTCTAGCTTTCCTAATTACCCTGTTGGAGAAGTTTCTGATGTGCACAGGGATTTGATTCTTAGAAGGTCCCATTTATTAGTTTTTATTCTTTCCTGGTCGTAGACTTTTCAAGGTGGTTGGAAGACTGTTCATATTGTGGATTAGAGCTTCAAGCCTTTATCTGATGAAGTTTATTGTCCTTGGTTTTACTCGTAGGTCCTTGATCCACTTTGAGTTGGTTTTTGTGAATGTTGTGAGGTGTGGGTCATGCTTGAGTTTTCTACAGATGGTTTTCCTATTTTGCCATCACTTGTTAAAGATATTTTCATTTCCCCACTTAACTGTTTTCATCTTCTTGTCAAAAATCAGTTGAGCATAGATAGATGAGCTGATTTCTAGGTTCTCAGTCTGGTTTCATTGATCTGTGTCTGTCACTGTACCAGTACCATGCTGTCTTGACCACCACGGCTGTATAGTAGGATTTGAGATGAGAATGTGAGATGCCGCCTACCTTGTTTCTCTTCTTCTGGAGTGCTTTACTTTTTCAGGGTCTCCTTCAATTCCAGATGAAATTGGAAATTGCATTTTCTATCTTGTTGGAGAATGGAATTGGTGTTTGTATTGGGATTGCAGTGAACTTGTAGATTGCCTTTAATAATAATATTGACTCTTCCTATCCATGAACATAGCATATTCTTCAATTTCTCCAGGTCTCTTTTTTTTTTTTTTTTTGTAGCAGTGTTCTGTAATTTTCTTCAAAAAATATGTCCCTGGGAGGATATCGTGAAAAACGCTCTGCCCTTGACTTTATTAAACATGTTCAAGCAGTAATTTCCAGAGTGCAAACTGTACTGTACAATTTAAGAATATGAAAACCAGTGCTGAATGGGAATGATTGTATGAAGCACAGTGTGAATGAAGGATAGTGTGAAACACAAGGTACACGAACTTGGTAAGCGAAACAAAACAAGAATATGAAAGCCAAACCAAAAGGAGTAAGAAAGCAATCTTATTCAGCATCTTATATCAAATCAGTCTGTCTCATCGGTTTCTGAGGCCTATAGAAAAGCTCCAGGAATACTTCTGCCTGAAGGCCAGTGAGCTTACTGTTGTTGTTGTTATGTGCCGTCGAGTCGCTTGTGACTCATAGTCATTTGTGACTATGTACAACAGCCCTAAACTCTGCTCTGTCCTGGGCCAATAGCACTGTCTCCGACACACCCATCCGATTACCCCAGTCACTGAGTCAATCCACCTCATAGAGGGCCTTCCTCTCCTGTGCTGTCTCTCCACCCTCCCAAGCCTGATGTCCCTCGCTAAGGACCAGTCCCTCCTTACATGTCCCAAGTATGTTAGACAAAGCCCCAGAATCCTTGCCTCCAAGGAG
>NW_006399785.1:15898581-15929403 GCF_000299155.1 Elephantulus edwardii | reverse complement strand
ACTCTCAATACTCTTCTCCAGCACCAAAGCTCAAAGCTTGCTATTAGATTAAAAAAAATAAAATCAAATTCTTGTTCCTTCAATTCTCATCATGTATTTCCTGGGGTCTGGAGGTGGTCATCTAAGGCACAAGAAATTGGTTTCTATTTGCCTGGAAGGATGGAGGAAGGGAAGAGGGTCTAAAAAGGAGGTATAAGAGTGAGTGATAAACATTTCTTATGGACAACAGCCTCTTTTGCCATGAACCTAGATGGTCCTGGCAACCGTTCCGGAATATGCTAATAAAAGTTCCTAGCAGCAATCCACAAGATGTTCTGCTGTAGAAGGAGGGGCAATCTCTTCCCATGAAAGTTGGATCCGACTCAAAGGTACACAACAAGAAAAAAAAAGGTTCCTATAGAAATATCCTAATCAAAAGAGTGAAAATAGGAACAGAATTTCAAATTCCTTTTGACTCAACTTTCTGGAGCCATAGAAATTGGACAAACCCTTTAATGATTGCCCTGAGATGATCTCCAAAGCAAACCATCAGTGGACATTTTCTGAAAGTCAAACAATAGAATACTCAGTAAAGAACATCTGCCTTGAGCACGATATTAAGAATTATCTGTATGGGATTTGATTGACAGTAGCAATTTGAAAGATTATATAGAGCTTTAGGGAAAAGAACATTTATATTATTGAGGACTCAGGAGAGTGAGAATGGTTGCATAATTCAAAGAATACAGTCAACCACAATGAACTGCACAAGTAGAAACTGTATGGTTTATTGTGTGTACTCTCAAAAAACTGAAGTGGAAAGAAAAAACACCCCACAAAATAATAACAATCTTATGTGATTCTTTTGTGACTGAGTTATTTCACTCAGCATGCCTTCTAAACTTTCCCATTTGTTGTTACTTTACAAAGAATCTGTTTTTCTTTAATGCTGCATAGTATTCCGTTGGTGAATTTACGGGCTACTCTGTCTATTCACTTGTGGGCATTTGGGTTCTTACTATTGCAAATAATGCGGCAATGAATATAAAAGTATATAGCTATCTTCATTTGTGTCTCAGCTCTTATTTCCTTGGGGTATATTCCTAGCAGTGGAATAGCTGGGTCATATGGGATTTAGATATTAGCCTTTTGAGGAAACACCAGAATGCTTTCCAAAGTGGTCATATCATTTTCCAATCCCACCAGCAGTACCCGAGAGCTCCAATCTCTGTATCCTCTCTAACGTTTATTTAACTGTTGGTATTGCTGCTGGAGTGAGATGGTATCTCATTGCTGTTTTGATTTGCATCTCTTTGATTGTTAGTGATTTTGAACATTTCCTCATGTGTTTGCTGGACATCTGAATATCCTTAGTCAAGATGACCTTGGCCTATTTTATAATTGGGTTATCAGTCTTTTTCTTGTTGAGGCTCAGTACTATTTTGTAAATTTTATTATCTCTTATATTTATTTATTGTAAAACTAGGATAACTGACTAAGATATGTATAAATCTTCAAAAGGGTAAGGGGAAAATCCCAAGGATAGCAGAGGTTAATGGGCAGTTGGGGGGCTGTGGGGGAGAGGAAAGATGCAACGGGGACTTGAAAGGGTGATAAAAAGCATAGATCAATAGTAATAATTATATACAGTGTAATGGACAGAAAATATTATATAAAACACAGTGTACAGGCAAGCTCTGGTGGCCTAGTGGTAGGAAACTGCACTGCAATCCCAGAGGTGTGCAGTTCAAATCCACCAGATGCTCTGCTGAAGAAGGAGGAACAATCGCCTCCTGTACCAGTCAGATCCAATTTGTCGGTACACACATAAAAAGAATAAATAAAAAATTAAAAAAACACAGTGTACAATAATGTAATATACATGGTAAAAAAAGTAAAAATGCAATGTAAAAAATGTAATAAAAAGAATATAAAAATAATCAGAATGTAATAAATGTGCAATAATGTTTAAAAAAAAGCACATTCAAGCACCAGCTTTGCCATCTGGTGCTGTGAGATCTATATGGGAAATGTTAATACTGAGTCATTGTAAGACAGGGTGGTCCTAGCAGGTCTGTTAGCAGGGCCTGGTCTTTAACCAGATGGTAGGGGTCCAGTGGATGACCCTAAGAGGCCTGGAGCCAGGAAGGACAGGACTGCTATGGACTAGCAACGTCAACTGACCAGGCATCGTCTGTGACCCACATCTCCTTCAGGACTGAGGAAAGCAGATGCGGCAGTATTCCAATCATTCTAGGGAAGTGAGAGGCAGTGCTACTGGCAGCCGAATTCGGGGAGTCCACTGTTTCTCAGATAGATAGTGGGTTTTGGCTGGACTCTCCTTTGAAGACTGTCTTGTGTATTGTACAACACTTGACAGTATAGCCTCCTTTCTACCAAATCACACCAAGCAAGCTCTCTGAGGTGTTTTCAGTGTCTCATAGGGGGTGTCTCCACCGGCATGGGTCTGAGAATCACTGGAAGAGAGTGGTCCAGCTACTCCTCCCCTTCTGCCCCAATCTTTATGTACTTCCAATTAGATTACAGCATCATTTCCTTCCTGCTTAGCACCTCAGTACCTGGAAGACTATGCTCAGAGCAGATGCTCCTGGAGTCAGGACTGGTTTCCCAGTAAGCATACATTTTAAGGATGCACTAAGAATGACAGAAGAAAAATTGATACCTTCAAACTGTAGTGCTGGAGGAATCTCGAACATACCGTGGACCGTCAAGAAAACAAATAGGTCTGTCGTGGAGAGGATGAAACCAAATTTCTTCTTGGAGGCTAGGACTCTGAAGCTTCAGCTCACATACTCTGCGCACATAGCCACGAGAACTCAGTCCTTGGAGAAGGTCATCATGTTTGGGTGGACGAACAGCGTAGGAGATGGAGACCCTGGATAAGATGGATTTATATAGTAACAGTGGTAATGGGAGTAGGTGTGTTGGAATTAGGGAGACTGGCTCAGGACAGGGAAAGGTTCAGAGATGCTGTACACAGGGTTGTAGGCAACTTGATGGCAAATAACAACTACTTAATCAATCTGAGCTGGCCAGTGCAAAGATGATTAGTCAAACATTTCAGGGCCTTGTACACTTCCCTGATTTTAAGGAAGAAAGATTTGTGCAGGCTTTCTGGATTTGTATAAAACCAGGGCTACAAACGAGTTGGAAATGATTCAGTTGTCCATGACTTTTCTGTTGGTTGGTTGTGAAGTTTTCAGAAATGGTTCAGAGCCCTGCTTAAAACTCCTTAACAATGAAAATGAAGAGCTCTTCTATTTCATGTCTCTGATGTCTCTTTTACATCTAAGTTTAATGAGAGAGAGGAGAAAGAGAGGAGGGGGGAGAGAGAGAGAGAGAAAGAGAGAGAGAGAGGGAGAAAGAGAGAGAGGGGGAGAGAGAGAGGGATTCATCACTGGCTCATTTTGAATGTCAATATGTAGCAATGACTTATACAGAAATAAAAACAATGACTCATATGAAAAATAAACAGGTCTCACAGGGAGGAATTTTAAAATGCAGAAAAAAAAATCTTACTACTTAATTTTGGGAAACACTTTATAATTTATATATAAAAATTTCAGTAAGAAACCATGTAAAATGACAGAAATATCCATCTTACAGTAAGAGTTAAAAAAAAAGTAAACAAAAAACCCACACACATTGAATGTAATTTTTAATTATAAAACAAGAGTATGAACAAACAATTTTAAAATAATCTCAATTATTTGGCAACTCATCACATCATTGCAAGAGACAAATTTGATCTTGAGAAAAGTTTAACCTTATGAAAAACTGAAGTTGGACAGTCTGCTCATATGGGAGATAAAACATGTTTAAAAAAAGAATCTGGCATCAGCCAGCTTCTATCGTGAAATCATGTATAAAACAACCTAAAATGTGGAGGCTCCGCAGGCAGAGCGGCGCCTCCTTCACGGCTCTTGGGACGAATGTGGGGACAGCAGGTCGGCCGGCCGAGCCGGGCAGGGGACAGAGGAGCCTCTGGGCAGGTGGCGGAAGCAGACTCCACCTGACCCAGGACCCTCCTGTCAGCGGGGCTGGGCGAGGAGTCACAGCTGCGAATAGAATCTAAACCAAGTTACATTCATAAGAAATCGTCACAATTGTGGACAGAAAAGCAACGGGGGGCCTTTCTCTCGCTAAGCTACTTCACTGGAGACATGCGAGGAGGTCTGACTTTCCTGCCAGATCCCCGGCACAGTTACAGGGCAGAGTCCTGGAAAATCCCTACATACGGCCGCACAGCACTTAAAATCCTCTTATTAAAGGAAAAATTACAATAATAATAAAATAAAATAAACAGATATAAAGTTCACAGATAAGTTTTCTCTGTAAAATAAATAAAGTGTTCATCGATTAGCATCATACATAGAGTAAAATACAGCCTATTTTTACATGTTTATATACTGTACACAGGTGACCCGGCAGCCTGGGCAGGCTGGGCCTGAAGGGTCTGCCTTGGTGAGGGGTCACATTGGGAAATCCCAATTTTGAAATGTTAAAATATACAACTACTTTGTTTTGAGCTGAGATACAAAGTAAACTTATTTTTCTTTATCTGAAAGAAATGTACATAGTATCTTTTATGAACAATCGTTTATAAAGTTGTTTAAAATCTGACAAGGAAAAGCTGGCATCTAGGAAATGACAGCACATGCAGCTCCGTTTCTTGGTTTAAAAACAAAAAACCCTCTGGCTGGGACCCATCCTCCTGTTGGGCTCTCCCCAGCCATCCGGCCTGCAGTGCTCAGCATCATCGCTTCGCCTTTTTCACAGGGGCTGGGGCCTCCTCCACTCGCTGCTGCTGGCCCCGTGTCCGGGTCCCTGGAGGGCTGGCTTCTCTCTTGCGCTTGTTGGAGGTGGGGGAGATCTGGGTCTTGGATCTGCATCACACAAAAGTTAAGGCAAAGATGTGAGTTAGAAACAGAGGCAGCACATAATTTTGGAGTGGCTTAAAAAAAGGAAAGAGTTTTGAATCAAGAAAAGCTGGCAGTGTTGCTAAGAGGTGAGGAAGGCAGGAAGAGATTGGGCTGAGTACCAAAGGTCGGGAAGCCAGGCTCTGGTTCTTGGGATGACCCTGGCCAGTGGACTTTGCTTTCTGGGCCCTAGGTCCTCTGTGTTTGCAAAGAAACCAACTTCGTGTCCAACCAATATACACATTATCCTCAGTGGAAATAACTAGCAAGAACAAAGTAAGAGTCTAACACTGAGGTCTAAGCACAAAACCATGGGTCCAGCGCCACAGAATACCGCTGCTTGGAAGGCAGAGCCATTCAGGATGCTTCCACCATCTCCCACTGCACAGCATCCCTTCTCCAGCCTGCCACCAGCATTGTGTGTCTGACACTCCATGCTGACACTCATTACAGTTCTAGGAACAGATAATAAACGTAATGTAAATTATAACACTGAAGATACAAATGATAAGCTTTAGAGTGAAATGGGTAACTATAAAATATGTAAGCTGATCCCTCTGGGGTTTGCTGATTCCATCAGGAGAAAGCATTCCAGAGCCCCAGATATGAAGTGCCCATAAATGATCCTGCTTTCACACCAGCCTGGGCTCCTCTCCCTCCCAAATATTCCAGTTTCCTGCTGCGCGGTGCCCGTTTGTGCCCTCGTGCTCTGAGCCCTGTCACTTCTTTTGGGAATCACCCCACACCTACCACCTGCATGTCTAAGTCGTTCCTCCCGAGAGGCTGTGGCTCCTGTGCGGGAACGTCCCGGGACTCGGCCTCTTCACTAACTGCTCTAATATATCGGCGGAATGTTCTTCTAAACGCAGGTTACAGC
Source organism: Elephantulus edwardii (assembly GCF_000299155.1). Classification (NCBI taxonomy): domain Eukaryota; kingdom Metazoa; phylum Chordata; class Mammalia; order Macroscelidea; family Macroscelididae; genus Elephantulus; species Elephantulus edwardii. The sequence continues at coordinate 15,923,607 of NW_006399785.1, read as the reverse complement.
ACAAGAACACAACAGAAAATGCCACTGGTTCCCCATCTTCTAAGTGTCACTGGGTTAGGTCCAGAAGCAGGAATATGAGCTCCTGCCAAACTGTGTGTCTTCTCGTGGGCTGCTGTCAAAGCCGACCACGGCCCAGTCCCCCTCAGTAGACAGGACGTTTCTCCAGAGCAGCCCCTGGGCCTTATTCATTTCCTTCTCTTCAGGGGCTGTTGTCGGGGTGACCGACTCACACTGACCCTGTGTGGCAGTGCACAAAGGCCCCACCAAGTGTCCTAGACTCTGTCTGGTGGGTCTGAGCGGTCAGTCTTTCGGTTAGTGGCCAAGCGCTTAACCCCAGCACCACCAATACTCCCTCACCATGACGGCAAGTATCGACGGTATAAATGAATGGAAGACTGGGTAAACTAAGCTTGCTGAACATGGAAGACATTTTTTTGCTTACGGTTCTATTTCCTACTTACATTCCGTTTTTTTAAGTTGTAGTCAGTCTTTTCATTAGGTTAGGTGCCATTGCATCAAGTGTGGCTCACAGCGACCCCATGACTAACAGATCTGACCCCGTCCAGTGCCATCTCCATCATCTCGGACACCTGAGCCCAGTGCTGCAGTCATTGTGTCTTCATTTTGTGGCTTCCAATTTGGGCTCTACCTCTCCCACTGCAGCTGTCCATATTCCTCTGCTGTTCACAGGGTTTTCAGAGGGCTCCTATTTCAGAAGTGCATGGTCCACCCGCCCCAGTCTGTCATAATCTGGGGTTCTGCTGAAACGTGCCCACCATGAGAGAACTTTCCAGCATTTGCAACATCGGTGACACAGCTTCCAGCATTACAGAAACCCACAAGTTACCCCTGGACAGCACACCTGCCAGGCAAGTGCCGCACCAGGAAGTAGACTTTTAGAGAAAACGGGCTCAAGGTGAGTCAAACATTGTTGCTGATTTTTAGATAATGTTCCTGTAGAAAGGCTGAGAAGACATGCCAAGCCCAGTTTGTTAATAAACCTCTTCCAAACACGTCCGGGCCTGCTTCCCAAGCGGCTGCAGGGCCGGCGTGAGACACAGGAGCTGTGGGGCAGGGCGCAGCACACAGCTGACTGTGTCCTCCCGGCCGTGAGCGTGGCTCGCTAGCCAGGCCCACCCTCTAGCATCTGAGCAGCAGCACCTGGGAACATGTTAGGAACACATGTCTCAGGTGATCCATCTGCACATTCAACGCTGGCAAGCCGGGATCCTGACCTTCCTGAGTCTCCGCTTCACGTATACAGTAAGGCTAGATGGTGCATGCCCTGTGATGTGGGCTACGTGGTGACGCCGACAGACATTCCAGCGTGCTCCTAAGGAGATGTGCAGAGAAGTCCTTACACTGTGACGTCTTTACTTTCTGATGTTCATAAGACACGTGCCTGAATTCAAGGAAGACACTCAGAGGTCGAGAAGAGAAACAAAATGGACCTCTAAATGGCTCACTCTGAAGAGCGCAGAGAGCTGGTGGAGAGTGCCGAGGGGAGGGGAGGACTGGGGCAAAAGCAGGGTGGGGGCATGTCCTGCAGGAGATGGGCTGGTGGGGCGCAAAGGCAGAGTCTGTGGGGAGGCAGGGAGTGAGGAAACTCCTCAAGAGTGAGCCAGCACAAGTGAAGGCAGCGGCGTGGGACTCAGCGTGGCTACAGGTGCAGTGCGAGGCAGGCCGGTGGCAGCGGTGGAGGGCAGCTGGCCTGGCAGTGCACTATATGCCATGACCTCGTCTCCTGGCCAAGACCAACCCCTGCGGTTCTGGGGTGTCTTACGCTTACCCACGCCGCGCAGCGTTCACCAGAGCCCACATCTAGGAGCACACAGAGGAGACACGAGCTGCCCTCTGTTAAGGACACACCTGAGTGGGGAGGGGCAGGAGGGGAGCCCCCACAGCCCTGCAGCCCGCCTTGGACTCGCAGAGGCTGATGATCCCCAAAGATAATGACAGGCTGTGCCACACACCTTACAGGAAATCAGGAAGAACGCATCACCAGTATCGAAAATAAGTCTACGGGGTTAACATGATGTCAGAGTGGAAGCAGGGACTTACCTTCCTAATGGGGGAGATTTACTAACTTTTTCGCTGGTGGATAACTTCTCTTTTGCTAATTTTTGGCGATTTCTGGGAGAAACTGTTTCTGGGCTGCCAAGTTTGGACGTTGCACGTGCAGATGGCTCGCTATGATGCTTTCTGAAACAGATTACAGAGACACTGGGCAATTGGTGGGTGGCAGGGGAACCCTCCACTCTCCAGTCCCTGGCACTATAAGGGGGTCCTCACAGGGCAGTCGGGGCAAAGCAGGAAAAGGCTGATTTTCCTGACTCTTGCTTATAAAGAGATCTCAATGTCATTAGTGACTAATTCTGCTTGTAAAACTCTCTCTGCTTTTATTATGCATGGTACTTTACTGTGACCTGGAAAGAGATGAAAATTGTGGAAAAGAGAAAAATGAAGAGCAGTCCCAGAAGAGCTTCATGAAGAAGAGAGGATCAATTCAAACATAACCCACAGGGGCCTCAATGTCAAGGCCTTGTAACCAAGTCTCAAGAGTCGACCACACAAGTGTTAGATGAACATCTGACTTAGCAGTAAGAATTCCAAGAGAAAGGACGTATTTAGCTGGTGTACAATTCAAGCAGAGGCCACTTTACGGTGCAAAGCAAAACCTAACATCTGCAGAGAAGGTGTGACCAGACCTCTTCTGGATTCACAGACCCACTTGGTGGACACTATCTGTTTCTCAACACAAATAAGCTGAAGAGAACAAACAGCAGTGATGTTGAGCCGAGATCTGGAAGTTGCCCTCCAAACTTTAATGGAAAGTCCCCTAGAAAATCCCAAGAATAGAATTAGAACCAAGAGTAGAAGCTCCAGGGAGGCAGCTTCTAGGGAACCCAATGGAGAGAACCCTGAGCAAAAGCCTTTTTTCTTGCCCGCGTCTGGGTAAAAGCAGGGCCATTTAGTGGAGCTGCCAGTGCAGGGGCTCAGACACTCTGGCCAGCAAGTCAGAGGCCTGCTGAGAGCCCACTCAAGCCCGAGACATGGACAAACTACGAGCACCCTGGAATCAGTCAAGCATCTCCACAGAATCTAAGGAGAAAGGGAGCCACTTGCGAACCCACAGTTCCCAAGATACATTACAATGGCATGAACTGTGCAGATGCACAGAGCAAAGCAAACCGCATTACTGAAAACGGTGGGTTTTTTGGGTTTATTTTGTTTATAACAGTGGCTAGCACACATGCAGTCCTCTACTTCCACAGGTTAAGCGGTCGAGTTTCCCACGGTGGGGGAATCACAGAGGTCAGCATCCAGAGTGCCATGGGCAGCCTCGCCCTGGGAAACCCAGCTTCACGGTTGTGTGCTTCCTCTGCTAGGCAAGCTGAAGAAGGGGTTTTAAGAGGCTGTTTCTAGACACTCATCTGAAGACGGCTGGAAGGCCTCAGGAGCTTTCTTGGAGGTGACCCCACTGTACAGGGATCTGCCCAGGACCACTGAGGAGGAAGGCACTGGGGCTGGCAGCGTGTCCTGCATGAGGACACGGGATGGCTGGGCTCCGGCGCCCCAGTTCTCCTGTCAGCAGAAACCCCATTCTGTGCTAGTTAAGCAGATCCATGTAAGAAGCAAACTCGGTATCACCTCACGTTTAATCTCTCGGCTCTAAAACCTGACTATCAAACCACGGCAAAAAATGGCTACTACTGTACCAGTGTGGCAGGATTAGGAAGGCAACTTTATGCAAATAGAAGGGACTTTTACTGTAACCAAGTGACACATGGTCCTAAGTGATGGCACTGAAAGAAACATTTCTGAAACTGCATTCATACTGGATAATGAAATAAAAGGGGCTACCAAGATTAAGGTCTGCTTGCTTTGGAAACGTTACAAACCTTTAGAGTGAAACTATATAGTAATGCAACATTTCACACTGTGTGCTGTGGGAATACTTAGTGGGTTCACAGGCTTAACTAAAGCCAACCCACAACATCAGTGTTGTTATGTACCACTGAGTTAGAACCAACTCATAGCTGGCCATCAGGAGGTGTCCACATGGGAGGGGACTGCCCATCTTTCTCCCATGGGCTGCTGGTGGATTCGAACTGCTATTGATTCAGTTTCAACTCATGGTTACCTCTATCAGGTTTCTGACACTGTAAATGTTTCTGGAGGCATCTGTCTATCTCGCTCCTGTGGCGTAGCCAGCGGGTTCAACCTGTCTACCTTTTGGTTAAGAGCCTGACAGGTTAAGCACTATAACACCATGACTCCTTATGAGAGGGTATGGTCGGTAGGTACAGCTTGCTTAAATGAAACAAAGGGAAACAGGTTTCTTCCCTTCACCACGGCTTGCCAAGAAGGGGAGAGAACTTATTAGCATTCCTATTCTTATTTGACACAGTTCTATTTTCCAAGAGGATCCTGACTAGACTGTGTTTTAAAAGCACATACTTCTGGACACATATGAAACTGGCATTTGTGGAAACAGAAAATGTAGGCAATTTCACATGAACCATCTATTCCAAAGCTGTGATTTGCTGCCTCTTATAATGGTGATATACTAGCCTGCTCTCTTCCTAATGGTGAGCTCGTGGAATACAGGCTGTGCTTGACTGACTTCTCTATTCACCCATCAAGTCCAGCAAACATCTGAGACACAGGAGACGCTCAACAGATAGTAGGAAAAGAAACCGAATGGGACCCACTCAATAAGCATTTAAAACCCCAGCAAAGACTCTGAAATGGTCCCAAAAGACATGGGGACACATGTTCTCCAAGAAGAGCAGAGAGCATGTGTTCACTGCTGATGACAGAAAGGAGGGAACCAGCTTTGAGGGAACCAGGTGTGAGTGGCAGAGATCATAAAAGAAGAACCCCATGAGCCCAGAGCTGCTTCCACTTCCTTTGTGTTTCAACACTTGCAAATCACAACTGTTTAGCTGGTGAAGGTTTTCAGGATCCCTGCTGTCTCCTATTACCTCTGTGCCTCCGATCTGGTGGTGGACCGAGTGGTGGCTCCTGAGGGCTCCTCCTCCTCTTCTTCTTCCTCTTCCTCATCAGACTCCTGATCCTTCTTGTCTTCAGATGCATCAGATACAGATTTCTGGCGTTTTCTTTCTGGCTCTGAGGATTCTGTTCAAACAGAAGGTTAACACCTGGGTTATGTAATTCCCAAAAAGACTTCCAAAGAATAGAGTCACAGAGTTTAGAAGGACTTAGGATGGACTTGGAGGTGAGAGGTGTTTTTTTTCACTTCCTTTGTGTTTCAACACTTGCAATTCACAACTGTTTAGCTTAATCTCAAACATACTGGGGATAGTTTACTTAGGCAGTTCACAGCCAGCCTTCATGAAAGATTCACATGAATGCAGGAGCATCTGGGATGTACCATTTCTGACATGGGATTAGAGCCATTTCACACGTATTTATGTAATAAGAATTCTAGCTGGACCCCACTGGACTTCGTCTCGTGCAATGGAAAGCCCTGAGAAGGTGACTGTGAAGTGGCAGGCTGTGTCATGAGGCAGGTGCTCTAAGGGCTGAGTCCTACCGGCCTCATCGGAGAGCGTGAGCGAGCGCCTGGGCTTCCTTCCTCTCCGACGTGCTCCTGTCCCCGCCTTTTCTTCACTATCATCCTAGAAGCAACAAAAGCAAAGTGCAAGTGTCGTCAACTGATCATTCATGGGGTTGGGTTGTAAGGAAAAATTTCAGATAGGAAACTCTGTACTTACAGCACTTAGGCTTCTTTCTTGTGGGCTAGCTGTGTCTTTACTGGATTCATCTTTAAGAAAAAGAGGAAAAGCCATGTTGTGAATACTCTGTTGTTACGTGTTGCTGAATGGATTTCAACCCAGCAGGACCCCATGTGACAGAGGAGAACTGCCCTACAGTGCTTTCTGGGCTGAAATCTTTATGAGAGCAGGTGACTATCATTCTCAGACAGCTGAGTGGGCTCAAACCATTAATCTTCTGGTTAGGAGTAAGAGCTTAATTGTTGTGTTACTGTTATCGCCATTAGGCACCATCGAGTTCACTGACTCAGGGCGACACTCTGAGTAACAGGCAGAACCTTGCTTTAGGACACTTTATTAAAATTCCTTAGTGTAAAATGAAATCTCCTTACTTTGGCATGCTGTTGACTGACGTACCAGTACTAATGAATGTATGGTTATACAACTTATCACTGGTTTGAACCACCAGAAAGGGAAGAGAAAACCTAGCAGAATGTGTGTTCGAAAGCAAGGGGCAGTATGAAAGTGAGCTTCACACCTGCCACGGGTACACTGTGTACTCTGGCATATGACTCAAACTCCCTGAGCTTTCAGTTTTGTCATGAAATGTGCAAAATAAAATGATCATCTTTGAGGTCTCTTTCAGCTCGGATGCACCCCTGGAAGTGTGCAGCTGCTATCGAGGAAGGATGGGGGTCTGACGCCACCAGACACCACTCAGGAGGCTGATGTCAATGTGGGCTTCCAGAACGCCCTACCGCCTCCAGAGCCCTCCTGTGAAGGTCTGCTCTCTCCTGCCGGGGTGCTAGGAGTCAGAATGGATTCACTCGCAGTTGATTCTGTGTCTTACTTTGTTGTTGTTGTTTGTTATGTTAACTCAAAAGCAATTCCACTGTTGGGAATTTACCCTAAAGAAACCATAACTGCCACCCGAGCAAATATAGGCACACCCATGTTTATCACGGCTTTGTTCATGATAGCAAGGAGTTGGAAACAACCTAGGTGCTCATCAAAACAAACGAATGCCTAGAGAAGCTGTGGTATATTCACACAATGGAATACTACGCTGCATTGAAAAACAAGGAACTCATGCAATATTATTCAAAATGGGTGACCGTGGAGGACATTATGATGAGTGAAGTATCTCAGTCACAAAAGGACAAATACTACATAGTGCCACTGTTGTAAAACAGGACTGACACTGGGGTTGAGGGAAGACAGAGGAAGAGGGGAGGAATGATGTATACTGCATTGAAACAAATGAGGGAGAGATCTGTTTGAAAGGGATATAGAAATGGATATTCTTGTTATGACTGGAGTCCAGAATGAAGGCTGCATAGTGGAGTGGACTTGGGGGGAGGGATTGTATACCAACGAAAGAATTTTTTTTTTACTTACCTTTTACTTAAGAGAAGAACAAATTCGGGGAGGGGGTGGGTAGGGAGAAAAGTGCAACAATGAATTACTGGAAACCCTAAGTCTCTGCAAACTTTCATTAAAATTTAAAAAAAAAAAACCCAACAATTCTGAATCCAGAAAAAGAGAAGACACATTTAAAAATAATTTAAAATGGGTGAAGAAACAAGAACCATAATCAAGATTTTATCTTCATCTGCATCTCAATTTAATGGCAAGTATTACAATCTCCATTTCACAGTTAGGGAAATGAGGTTCAACTAACTTGATTTTAAGTTCAGGGGTCACATAATAGGGGAATAACTGGAAGTCTTTTAACTCTACGTGTATCATGGCAATGAAAAAAGGTAGGTATCACAAGACTATTTGAAAGTTGCATTAAGCCTATTCTTTGTGTATTCACTTTATGTAGATATTAAGATTTTCTGAGAATGTATATTGGCAAGAAAAAGGACGTTTAGTTCACTGTATGAAGTTAAAGCTATGAGGCAGCATATCTACAGAAAGCCTGGCAGCCAGCCTTTCCTGCAATACTGAAAAGGTGAACCAGTCATAGGACAACGAAAGGGAGATTGTCTTAAAATCTCAAAACTCACTGCTGTTCAGTCGTGACAGACTCACAGCTGACCAGCAGCTTTCCTGAGACTGTAAAAATTACACAGGAAGAGACTCCACTGTTTTCCCGTGGAGCTGCAAGTGGATTCGAACTGCCCACCTTTGGATTAGTAGTGCAACTCTTTATCCTTTAGGCCACCAGAGCTCATTGTCCAGATCAGAAAAACGAATGAAGACAAGAAACTCAAAACATAATCACATCACTGCAAAGGCCTGCTACTTGTAAAATCACATAAAAACTATTTATAAAATAGTGTCTTTAAAGGGCACACAAGTTACAGTGATTTCTTGATTTTGTTTAGGTATAAAAAAAAAACCCTTCATTTTTGAAACACTTAGTGAAGCTGAAAAACTATGACCTTCAATATGGATTATGCTTCCGTGTCAAGAAGACAAAATCCTCACAACTGCACAACCAGGAGAGGATGGCGTTGACGAATAGGACCTTCTAAAAATTAAGTCCCTGTGCACCTCAAAAACCTCCAATAGAGTGAAAAGAAAATCTACTGACTGAGAACAAACATTCAGTAATGCCACCTCAGACAAGGGTCTCCTAATAAAAGTTAACAGAACACTACAGGGTGTCCACAGGGGGGGAAAAAAAAACAACACCACACCTGACAATCCAATCACGAAATGGGCAAAAGACATGAAAAGACTTTTTATAAAGAAGAAATCTGGATGGCCAAAAGACACATGAAGATATGTTCAACTCACTAGCAATCAGAGATGCAAATCACAATCACAATGAGATACCATCTCAACCCAGTGGCAGTGGCAAAATTCAAAAGGACAGAAAGCGATAATTGTTGGAGAGGATGTGGAGAGATTGGATCTCTCAGACACTGTTGCTGAGATTGTAAAATGGTTCAAGAACTCAGGAAGGCAGTTTGGCGTGTCCTCAGAAGCTAAATATAGAAATACTGTATGACCCCACCTATACCTTGGTTAGGAATATACCCCAAGGAAAATAAAACTGAGGCACAAATGGACATCTGTACACCAATGTTCATAGCAGTATTCACAACAGCAAGAACATGGAAACAGCCCAAATGTCCTTTACAAATGAATGGACTGAGAAATTGTGGTACAATCACACAATGGAATACTATGTAACATTCAGTTGCAATGAGAAGTTGGAGAGCATTATGCTGAGTGAACTAATGTAGTCTCATAAGGACAAATATTACATAAGAGCCCAATTGTAAAAACAGAAGGATAACTAGTGAGATGTGGATAAATATCTGAGGGTAAGGGCAGTGGGAAGGGGGTCTAAAGGTGGGTGGGGTAGAAATCATGGGGCTGTAGAATTTGGTGGATGGAGCGAAGAGGTGAAGGAATTAGGATAGATCTAGTGGGGACCAAAAAAGAAAAATGGATGAATGTGACAGCCACTTTTAAAGCTCAAGGAGGTCTTTTTGTTTTTATGTAAAAAAATTTTAAGCCATGAAAAGAATATGCACACATTATCAAATACCTGGACAAGGCCCCTGATGGTCACCATCTGGAATGTGCCCATTGCTGTAGGGATAGTTTTCAAGATTTTGTCATTTCTCCTCCATGGAATATGAGGATAAGGGCAGGTCTGCTCCTCACTTACAGACTATCTCATTGTCTGACATTTCACATTTTATGACAATGTTGAAAACTCTACTTTGAACATTCCCAATGTACACCTGGCAGTAACAAACACCATAGAGTAAGGTAAGAGTAAGACTTGCTGTGAGGGTTACGGCTGTGTGCCTACTGAGTTGGGCTTCTGGGGTTCGGGAGTAAAGTAATGATGTGTTTTTGCATAACATCAATACTCGCATAACCTGGCCAGTGGAAGCTAAGGAAATCTGTAGCTGAGGAGCAGGTCTTGAGTTCTAGGCTTTGTGAGCTGTAGAGGCTTCTTTCAAAGTTGGATTTGGAGTGGGGTTCATGCCTTCCTGGTAACAGTGTTCCTGAGGTGGACCCATTCCTCCTTTCAACATACTCGTAAACACTGCGCTGTAATCTGCTTCCTTAAAGGAAATGCCCTCATTATCTTGTTTTTTGCTGCCTTCATCTTCATCTATGAAGGCTCTTCAGGCTTCCTGAATTACACGGAGGCTCCCATATCACATTGTCTTTGGTCCTCTATGTTTCTGTCACAATGAAGAGTTCCCATATTGGGGTGTTTGTCACAGAGAAAGCCTGTATATCAGAGCTTCTGTGTTCCTCTGTTGTTAGTGCCAGTGAGAGCTCCTGTACCAGGGTGTGTCACAGGGAGAGCACCCGTCTCGGGGCATCTATGACGCTCTAAGTCTCTTGCTTCCCAGCTGGTCTTTACTGTACTGTCTTTTTCTACTTACCAACACATCCTACTTTCTGAATGAAACTTAAACCTGTTATAGAGGTTACTTTTGATATTCCACAACTTGCATCTTATTACTTTTTTGAATTTAAAATTATTATAAAGGCCCAGAAGAGTATTCAGTGTCATGAAGTCTCCTCCCAAGCTCAAAGCTCTCCTCTTCTGAAACAGCATTCCCTTGTACGCAAAGAAAAGTCTAGGTTTTTAAACACAATTACTCCTCATACTAAGGAAGACTCAAGTTAGTGGAAAAGTCAACGGAGATGATCTTTCATGGATTTAAGATGGCCTTTTATTGAGGATACCTTGTCCTTCAAGGAGAATGAACAGAATGAAACTCTAAAGCTTCCCCCAAGAGCCAGCTCCCCTTACACACAAGTATGCTCTAGGTACATACCTGTTTGTATTACTTTCACTTTACTGTTAGGTGGAGATTGTTCAACCTGAATGGAAACAAATCGTAACAGGAATCAGCAGTGCATCAGCACTAGACAGAAACAGGGTCAGTGATGTAAGGGGGAAGTTGTTTTTGTTTTTTTAAGTACTGTCAAGATCTAACACAACAAAGGGAAACACTGCAGGGCCTGCCCCATCCTCACAACTGCTGCTACGTTAGAACCTATGCTGCTGTTGTCTTGAACCCACAGAGCCTCCATATACTATGTGTGGAGTCCCCGGGTGGCATCAGTTAAAGAGGGCTGGCGGGGATCCACCCAGAGACCCTGTGCAAGACGGGCCTGGTCATGTGCTTCTGAACTCCCACGGCCTTGAAAGCCCCATGGGGCTGATCTACTCTGTGTACAAGGGTCGTTACAGGGAGGACTCGACTCAATGACAATCAGTGATCAACGACTTTTTATGCAACTCTCCTATGTTCTGCAGCTGATTCACTAGACTAAGCAGGCAAGGATCCCCACGCTTTCTGAACACACAGCCTGTACACTGTGAGACTTGGGCTGCAACAAGACTCTCTCCCTGGGGTTCCAGAGCCATGAGATGGTGATGCGCAGTGCGGTCCGCCGTGAGGAACGTGCCCTGCAACATCCATCGCACAGTGGTCAGCCCAGGCACACATGGTTCCGGTAAGGACTCGGGGCCACGGAAATGGAGGCCTCAGGTGACATGCTTGGCCATGTGTCAGAAATCTGGGCGCTAAGTTACAGAATTGAGGCCTGGATCCCATTTGCTTTATGGAGTTGATGGATATATGCTTATTTTCTTTCTAATGCTCTCATTAAAATCCATGCAATAACGTTTTCACAGAATGATTTCACTGGGTTTACACTTCAGGGTCAAAGATGAAAAGAGTTAAAAAGATGAAAGTATTACTGAGGATTTTCCTTTTGTAAAATCAGTCACTTTACTAAATTATTATTTTTTTTTTTTTTGTAAAAAAGTGTTAAGATTCATACCAGTGATCCATAAAGAAACCACAATCTCAATATCACATGAAACAGCTAATTTCTAACTTTCGGCAGACTAACCACAAAAACACATGTTCCTCCAGAATTCTGACATAATCAACCTCCTGAGTGAGGATGGACTCCCAAAGACAGACAACTCATATAGTCAGTCATATGGAAACAGTACTAATCCAAGTAGTATGTGAATGGTCAGTCCAGGTTTTACATAAGGAAGTCTGTTAAAATTTTTCAAATGCTTTGACAGAAATAACAAAGTTCCAAACACTAGCTATTACAGGCTGGTCTGTGGAAGTGACGAGCTTCCGCCATCTGCTATTACTCACTGTGCCAATGCTGGGGTCTGGCCTGGTGTCCTCTTCTGAAAAGCAAAGGAACCTCATTTAGAAAATCAGCTCAGAACCGAAGTGAGTGTGACTGGAAAAGACATCGGACACCTACTTGTTTTAGATGTGGCTTCTACAGGGTGTTTCCGAGGCCTCCCTCTTTTCCTTTTTATAATCACAGGCTGATCTTCCTAAAGGGGAAAATGAAAACATAATCAGGCCACACAGAGATAAAAGTCCCACTATTACAAAGTTTCCTCATCATGGTGCTGAGGGTGCTTTCCTGCTTGTTGCTGGCTCGTGCCCCGGGTGTGCCCAGCAGAACTGAGCCCAGTGGACCTTCTGGGCCACGGAGAGGGTCTTAGCTTGCTTAGCAGGCTGCCAGGTCTTTTCTTCTGAGGTATTGCTGGCTAGGTCTGGATTGCCAGCCATCTGTACACACAGCATTTGTGCGGCTGATGAACCAGAGTCACCTCCTAAGAGGGCTCACGTTCATGCCGTCGCTTCAAAGCGAAGTGATTTTGGGCTGAAGGCTTCACTTCTCCCACTGCAGGTCCCTTTCCTGATAAATGGTGAGAACAGAGTTCTGAGGATTATAGGACAATGAGACAATGCAATCAGTCCTCAGACCACTGTGTTGTTGTTAGGTGCCGTTTGGTCAACCAAGACTGTAGCAATGCTAAGAACAACATGTTAAAACTGCGCTATCTGGCGATCTCTGCTGTGTTCGAGTCCACTGCTGCAGTGCGCCAATCCACCTTGTGGAAGGTCTTCCTCTCTTTCGCGGACCCTCTGCTTTCTCAATCTGTAAGGAGTGTCATTTATTTCTGTAATAAACACTAGCCTCTAGACCGATTTAGACCCAGTTAACTTTGCTAAGACAACAGGAATCCACTGAATTTGTTTTACAGAAGCACAAGGAAAGCTTTCCTGTGCCTTAAAAACCTGGCAAACTCTGAGATAGTTCGTGAAGAATAGGCTGTTGAATGAGGCCAGGTGTCTCCTTTGATTAACAGGGCTTTGTCTCCGGCCTGTGATTCTCTGCCCCACAGGGCTCTGCATCTATTAATGGGTGTGAGGCACGCTGGGCTGCTGTCTGCTCCCTCAGCCTCCTGGACATGGTCCTGGGTCCACCTACTAACCCCCCGCTGCTGCTGCTGCTCCCATCCCAGCCGCGCAGGCCTCCAGTTTGGAACCTGTCCATACTGTCAGGGCAGGAATGTGACACTGCCACTGAGTGAGCACCTTGGGCTCATGCAACCTGCCCCTGACGTAAGTGGGTCTCACACGAACGCTGTGATGAAATGAAGAGAGTACTACAATGAATCATCATGACACTGATGCACCGGGCAATATGGTGACCCAGTGCACCATAAATAAGGGAGCACCCGTCAAAGAAGAAAAAGTTCTAGGATTTAACACACTTCATTTGCTTTTCATTTGGAAACACAGCTGGACAGACAGACATGAACGATGGCTTGCCTCCTGGGATTTCAGGCTGTCCTCTTCATTTTGCTCAGTCTTGTCGCCCATGGTGTCACCGCAGCTGCTGTCATCTGCAGAACAGGAGAGTCAGCTCACAGCTGGGCCGAGGTCAGCCTGTGGCACAACACAGCTCACCTGGGGACTCAGACCCAGGCTCAGGGACTTTCACTACTCTGTCCAGTGCTGGCCAGTCACACACTTGGGGGAGAACAGGAACCACCTCACTAGGAAGGTGATGGCTGAAGGCTTACTAACCAGAGCGCTGCGTAAGGGAGGCCAAAGGCGCAGCCCAGCCTGCTGGGCTTCAGCAGATGAGGGGTGCAGAGAGAGGGGCTGTCTCTTTCAAGGTTCAGCCACTTCCCAGAACAATATAACTGAGTAGAGGGGTCACGCACCTTTTTCTTCTATGGCCTTTGGAACAGTGTTACTTGACTTACGGCTTGCAGGCAGTTCTTCTGAATCGCCAGAGCTCTCTTCCTACAGAGAAGTTGAGAGAGACAAGGAGCTTCGTTTTCAAACTTAACACTGCATCGACCTTTGCTTCTTCGGAATCAAAGGTCTAGTTGTCTTTTACAACTGTTCCCTAGAAAAAGTTCTTGAAGACTAACTCTTAACGCTGCTCCTGAGGCTAGAGACCAACTACGACTGCTGAAGAAACAGCCCCACTGGATAAGGTCCGAGTGTAAAACAGCAAGCTTGTCCCCTCCGCCCTGGCAGCAAGCTGTAAACCGTTCTCCTCACTCATCCCAGGCTTTTCTTCTCCACAGACGCTCCAGATGGAGTACTGGCAGAAACTGGCCATCGATGATTTCCTCCCTGGTGGGGTCGTGGACGGGTGAGACTGAGCAGGAGGGCTAAGAAGGGATAAGAGGGCAGCCAGAGGCTCTCTAGACAGTGCTCGCCCAGCAGTTCAAGTCTTCACCCGGGAGTTCAGCTGGTGCACATGGCTAATGAGGTCACTGCTGACCAAAGGGTGTGAGGCCAGAGCTCCCTCAAAGGCAATGTTCTTCTGAAAAGGCCTACGTGGCCGTTGGACTCTAAGGAACATTGGCCACTGGGAGTCAGAAGGGACTCAAAGGCAACTGGGCTGCTTTTAGTTATCAGAAAAGTTTTGACTTTTTTTTTAATGGTATTTTATGGTGCTTTTTGGTGAAGGTTTACACACCAGTTTAGCTCCCATTCAATGACTTCCACATATGCTTCTGCCTGACACGGGTTACAAGGTGGAAACATCCTCACTGTTGCTGCTCTGGTAGCTTTGTCGGCTGCAAAGATGCTCTGAAAATAAATTATCCAAATGTCTGCATATCATTTTACTTATTTATGACAAGAAATGTATCCTACTGGTTCAAAAGAGTCTCTAATGAAATACAGCCACTGAACCTGTCCTCCCCAAAGTAATAATTGATGCCATCAAGATTTAGTGTGGACATTCTTGGTTTAAATTGTGATTTGAATGAAAGTTTATAAGACAAATTGACTATCCACTCATATGCATTTTGTTTTAAGACATGAATTATAATATTCACTCTGTAACCACACTATTCTCACTTCCTCCCTGGGAGTCGCCTTTCCACTAGTCTCTTGTTTTTTCAAGTTGAAGTGGAAGAAAATGAAAATAAGTCCACAAGAACCAAAATACGATCTTGAATCTATTCCATCTGAATTTCAAAATCATCTTCAAAAATAGCTACTTGTTGCTATACTTCCCACGGCCTAACTCCATCCCTGGGGAGAGGGTGCCCTTTCATCTGATTCAGTTAATGATTCTGGGCACTGAGTGTCTCCGTGGAGTTACCTTCACCTTCCAGGCTACACAGAGTTTGTCTGAAAGTGGAGACCCAGCGGTAAGTTTGTTCCAGGGTCAAAGGATCTTGGTAAGCCCGGCCATTTCTAAGGACCACAGTCTCCACTCCACCAGTCAGCCTGGCTATTTTTTTTCTTTTCTGACTTCAGTTTCATCTTTTTGCCCCACTCTATCCAGGACCTTCTCCTGTGACCTCTGTCTGAGTTAGACAGAAGTGGTAGCTGGGCACCAGGCAGACATTCTGGTCCCAAGGTCATGTAGCCTAAGGCTTGTGTGTTCATTGGTCCTTTGGAATAACTGCATTTTTTCCTTCTTATTTCTTATGGATAGAGAAAGACCAGTAATTGTTCCTTAGATGGGTGTGTACAAGCTTTTCAGATGATTTGTGTACACTTTCAGATTTGATAGAGTTGGACACCCACATTTCAAATAGTCTTCTTAAACAATGAAATTTTTGGCTTATCTCCTGTCAGATCACATTAGAATATTGTTCTTTTTTACTTAGTCATTAGGATGATAAAAAGCTTGTTATTTCTTTGTAACAGAAGTATCAGCCTCAGTTATCTTATTATTTATTTGTGTCTGCAACATAAACATTGCCTTAATTTTATTGTTTATTTGTGGGACTTCTAAGCCTGTTCTTGTTCAAGAGGGCTTAACGTAGTTAAATCTAGGTAAACAGATTATAAATACATTTAGCTGAGCGCCTGTAACCTCTATTTAATCAGAAACCCTTAAAGGAAAACAGACCAAAGAAGTTGTTCCCAAGTCCTGCATGCCGGACTCACAACTTTCTTTAACATCTCCTGAAGGGTCAGCGTTGGGGTTACACAAACAGACCAAGACTCCGTCAGGAGCGCCCTTCCATGGGGCACAGCACCAGTGCCGCTCTTGATTCAGCTCTGCGCTGCTGCTCAGTAAAGTGTCGCTGCCTCAACTGTGACTCAACGTGACCTAGAACATATGCTCTGTACCTGCCCTATCCTGAGCCACCCTCACTTTCTCCAACACTTTGTTTGAGTAGAGCTTAATTTCTTCCTTAAGTCTAGATAGAGGAAGTCCACTGCGTAGTGTTTCGTGCTGCTGCACAGGAAGTTACTATGAGTGTGACTGCCTGGTGGCACGAGGAGCACTTCTTCCCTCACGCCTCTAGTGATGGCTCGGCGTTGGTGGTGCTGGTTTTCAGCCGGGAACCTCTGGCTGTGCTGGGGATTTGAGTAGAACACAGAATGCACGCTGCCTGCAGTCACCTTTCCATGAAAGAAAATACTGATTTAGGATACTGAAAATACTACTGCTATAAGCAATTCTAAAATAAAAATGGCTGAACTAAATTTTACTTAGAAAAAGCTGACAGTAAATTAAAGGGGAAATAAAAAGATCTCTCTCATTGATTCTCTCCTGGCCGAGGAGTATTACCCCATAACTTTTGTTCACAGAAGTGTGGGGGAGGGATGAATTCAGAAGCCTGTTTTCCAACCCTGGCCGCAAATAACTGGCATTCCCAAGAACATGATAGTTTTTCCATTTGACTGTTAACGTTATTTTTTTTTAATTTTTTTTTTATTATTATTTTTATTTTATTATTTGTGTGTACTGTCAAATCAGACCTGACTGATACAGGAGGGGATTGTCCGTCCTTCCCCGGCAGAGCATCTGGTGGATTCGAACCGTGTATCTTTGGGATTGCAGTGCAGCTTCTTGCCACTGGGCCACCGGAGCTCCCCTTATTTTTTTAACTTTATATATAATTAAATTTTTTGGGGGGGGTGGGGAAGACACTCTGAACTGGATTAGAAGTGGAAGCCAGCTGCACATATTTTTAAAAGCTGATTTTAAAACAGTGGAAAAAGGAATTTCTGGAAGTAGAAAGACTTAAAGAAATAAAGCCAATTAGGAATGGATGAGATGTTCTGGAAAGTATTGATCCTAGTGATGAACACTACCCAAGAAGAGGGATCTCCCCGAAGGTGGGTCAATCGGCAGACACCAGAAAGGGCCGGCAGGGAGAGAATATCACTAAGTCATCTGACAGAGACAGAGCAAAGGAAGAAACAAACCACACATCAGAGGGGCAAGGATGAGCTAGAAATAAGGCAAAGCACTGAAAACAGAAACTGATACACATTAGTGTATGTCAACATTTGAGTGCAACCTTATCTATAGTAAAGCACACTACATGCTGGGAAAATACTAGGAATGAAAATGTGAGCATAAAAATTTTAAAAAATAATAATGTAAAAAATGTCATCTGTAGATGACATTAAATAATGTAAAAAATCCTGTCATCTGTCGATCATGACATTAAGACTATTATGCAGTTTTAAGAATCACAAGGTGCAACATTTGTTTTTTTGAAAGGATCCTAAAAATATATACACCCATATGTGATTATTTTCAGAAATACATAAAGCAAAAGAAATGCTGGAGTAAAAACCCTAACAGACATTCAGAGCGATCTAATTAAGTTACCCCCGAAACATACAGTAGTTTGTGGAAAACAATACCTTTGCATCTTGTGGCTCCGTTTCTGAGCACTGTCTCTGTGTGGAAACTATGCCATCTGGATTATCATCTGCCAGAATCACAAAGGAACAAAAGAGGTATCACAAAAGCGAAATGAAATGCAGAGTTCTAGTGGAAGACAGCGCAAGACTTCTTTTGTGGGTTTATGATCCAGTGAAGCCAGATGTTATTCTAAGTCTATTTATAAGCTCATGTGATTTGAGCACTGAACACTGGCTTCTGGTCTCAGCTTGCTGTTGTCCTTATGTGCTGTCGAGTCACCTGTGACTCATAGCGTCCCTATGTACAACAGCCCCAGACCCTGCTCTATCCTGTGACAATCTCCTTGCCTCTGACACACACACCCTGATTACCCAGTCACTGGATCAATCGTCTTTGAGCCACACGAGAGCTCCCACATGTATGTTTACAGAAGGGCTTTCACTAGCTCTATAGGACGTCCATCTGAGACAGCAAGAAAATAAAGTTTCCGTGGCATCAGACAGGCAAGCCTGGCTTTGAGTTAAGCTCCTATGGTTAGGTCTCTGATGGGGAATAGCAGAGTTTCTAGGTCTGTAGAGGAGATCTGAGTTCTGGAAGAGCTTGAGAGGCGCCAAGTCAATCTGGAAACAAAGTGGTCTCAGTCCTCACTCTCAAGAACTTTCTTCATTTTGGCCAACGATTCTAGATGTCAACATAATACAGTTTTCAAAGACATCTAAAGCAGGAACATAAACATTACAAATACCTAGGTCATCGTCTGAAGACGGATAATGTTTCTTTCGTTTTCTTCTAGCTGTATGCCTTTCTTCTTCTTGGACTGGAATTTTAACCTAGATTTAATAATGATCATATTAAAGGCAACAGAATTTTTATCTAAATCTAATGAATTGGAGTACACTTTAACATCTAGTGTTTGGAATAAATTTTTATATACATTTTTAATAAATCTAGAACTGCACTTTTGACATCTAGATTTGGATTTGATAAATTTAAAAATCTGAGTCTCTGGATTTCAATGTTAATCTACATGAAATATCTATTTTTTTGACCAAATACCGTATTTCAACAATTCTAAATTATGTTGTAAAGAATACAGCTCTGAAGTTGGGATACATTTCAATTTAAAAAGGTGATGTATCAGAATTTAATCGGTAGTGTTTATCCTAATCGACCGATAAAGAATGTTGTTTTTATAGCTGACAAAAGATGGGATATGCAAAAACTTAGACTGAACAGCATGGATATGTTAAAACAAAGATGAAAGCTACTAAATATGGGAGAAAATGAATAGAGATTCTTTAACTTTTTTTTAAAATATGATTTGACTGACAATTTACAAAGCATATTGGTTTTCAAAGACTCACTCACTTTTTTTTAGAACATGAATTACAACATCTGCAATGTCTGATCACTCGTTTATTCTATACTGCCTTCACCTTCAAATGTCTTAGTAAGTGCTTATTATTTACTAATTTTTACTTTTCTCTCTGTTCTCTCTCTCCCTCTCTCTCACACACACACCCTCTGAGAGTGTGAGCACACGTGAGTGAATTAAAGCCTTCTTTATGCATGCTGTTGTTATGTGCTGTCGAGTTGCTTGCGACTCACAGTGACCCTATGCACAACAGCTCTGAAGTCTGGCCTGTCCTGAGCCAAACTCACTGATTCTGACACTTCTCCCCCCATTACCCCAGTTACGGTATCAATCATCTCAGCTGGGGTCTTCCTCTCCTACACAGAGGACTTGAAATAACGGAATTGATTAGGAAAACGTACCTCCTTAGCATTTGCTTCACCAGTGTGATCTCTTACAGCTCCTGTGTCAGCCTTTTTACCAGTGGAAATCTCTGTGCAATAAATAAACAAATTAAAAGAATAAAAAAGGAGAACCACAAATATCTATTCATTCTAATAATTTTCTTTTGGGGTTGGGAGAGAGGAAAGACCAAAACTGGATTAATAATCTTATTTCCAGTTACACAGCAGGCTCTGCGGTACACATGTTAAAATGGTTCCTGGTAAGAGCCTCACAGTAACAGATTCAGGTAAGTGTTCTCATTTCCCTGCTCTGAGATGAGTAAACAGGGTTCCAGGAGGCTAGTAACATGTCCGGGCTCCCAATGCTGATTTTACAGCAGACTCCAAAGTCACTTCTCTCCTTGCTTATGCAGTAACAAAGCAGGAAGAAGTGTCCAAGGAAAACAAGGAGATACCATTTGAGAGTTATCAGATTCGGCGGGAGACACTGACAAACGTGACAGTATCAAATTTGGATGAAGTGAGGCATGACAACTGGCCCACGTCTAGTGGACGACTGACACATTCAGTGAGATGAACATGACCTCAACAGGACTAATCTCAGAACAAAATGCTGAGTGTAGGTGAGGAACAAAGAGCTCATGTAGTATCTTCTGTCTAATGCCTGGCATATAATTCTATGTATTACGCATACAGTAACTGTAGACTCAGTGGTTTTCTCTGCAGTAGCACAGGAAGGGAAGACACTGGAACTGGTGGAGTATAATGAGGGTTCAGCTGTATTTGTAACATTTAAAAACAATGAAGACAATATGTTAAATTTTAATATAGGACAAAACTGGGCAATGGGTACATGGATGCTTTAGATTAAAGTTCAGCAGATGAGGAATGCTAAGGCTGTGTAGAATGAGATCTGTCTCCTGAGAGTAGATCTCTCAAATGTCCCATCCCTGTCACCATTGGGGCCACTGAGTATAACTCAGAGACCGAGGGAGTAACAGATCTGAACATTGTGCTGTCCTGTGCCATCCTCACAATCTCCAACACTCTCAAGCCCATTGCTACAGACACTGTGCCAACCACCTGGTTGAGAATGAGTTTGCCAGCTGGAAGCTAACTGCACACAGCTGAGTTCTTAACACAGAACTACCAGATATCTCCTTCACACTAGATTTATTTGAAGAGTTATTTGAGAACAAACAAAACCCCCACTGCTATCAAGTGACTCCCTCATGAAAACTGTATTTGTCAGACTAGAACTGTGTCCTGTAGGATTTCCAATTACTGATTTCTTGGAAGTAAGACTTGTTGGCCTACACACTCAAATGAAAACCTTCCAGTTAAGAGTTGCACACATGAACTGTGTACACCACTTAAGGAAGCTGTATTTTAGGACAAGGTCACTGACAGGATGGGTGGACTCAAGTAAGTACTTGACCTTGAAGTCGTAGGTTCCTCAACTATGTGTGTGACATTAATACTCACCTTACTGGATCACAAGAATTAAAGGAGCAAAAGTTTATAATCAGCATAGGGACTGGACACAGAAATCACTTAGCAAATGGTCCTTAGAATAAATACGAAAATTACTCTTCTGAAGTTCAGGAACTTACCTCCTTTGTCCAAAGACTTGCTATGAGTGTCTTCATTTGTTCTTGAGTCTGAATTTTCAACCTAAACACACAATATAAAATGCCACTTAGGAAAACAATCAGACATGTGAAGGGGAGGAAGGCAGTGGAGGGGAGCCACATAACCGACAGTCTAGCTGTTGGCCTGCATACATGCTGAAAAGGCCGGCAGGGGTGCGAAGGGCAGGAGCAGCTTCCATTCACCTCATGATCACTCCCCCTTGCTGGATTTACACTCCTTGTCTTTAAAATAGCTATGGCAAGAAAATAGGGGAGACAACGTTTCTTGAATCCTCTTCCCATTAAAAAAAAAAACCTTCATGGTTTTCTTTAAAAACTCTGGAGGCTTCTGCCATCAATTTTCCTTTTGCTGAAAGTCTTGCCAATTGATTTTCTCACTGAAGGGAGCGTCTTGGCCTGCCGTGCTGTTGTCTGTTGCTGTTGGGTCGACTCTGACTTGTGGCAGCCCCGTGTGCACAGCAGAAATGCTCCACAGGGGCTGTCAGCTCAGGGATGCAGATCCACAGACCTTATTCTGAGGCTGCCTAGGAAGGGTCCAAACCACCAACTTTTTAGTTAGTAGGCAGGCACTCAACCAACTGCACCACCCAGAGACCCTTCCAACACCAGACCTATGTATGGCAGCCTGAATGTGGAGAAAGGCAAGCTAAAGCTGGTGTGGGGGAAAGGCAGCTCCTGGGGACTGGGGGAGCGAGGAAGTGCACTTTGTGATGGTTCTGTGGGTGCCAGCCACATCTTAGAACCTTCTCAAGCCCCAGAAGGCAGAGCTGAATGTAACCACGTGGGTTTTTTCCTTCCCTGTTACCGAGCCGACTATGCCTAAGTTTCTCCTGTTGCTACAAAAGAGGGGCTTCCCGGGAGTGAGAGAAATAAGGCCTTGTTCGCATATTACGCACTCAGTGCTCACCGGGGCCTAACTGGAGGGGCTGCGGATTGCAAAAACTGTACAATGCGCTTGTTATTTGTGTAAAAACCAGATACTCTGGTGTATTTGATCCTAGTATAATATTTAACAAGAGAAAGCTCTTTAAAGAATTTCTAACAACATTATTAGGGTAGTTTTTTTAATCTGACAGAAATGGGGCTTCTTCATTTTCCTCAGAACCAGCTATGGAAGAAGTTGTAAAGAATCTGTAACCTTTGCCAACAACGGACTAAAGATCTTCTGAAAACACAATTCTGCTGACCTCAGAACGACTCTTTCTGATGAAAAGGACTACATTTCATGACCTCAATAAAGTTGATTGTGGAAAAAACCAAGCCAGAGCTGTGTCACTGTGCTACACAAGCGTGGAGACCTCATCTCCTGAAGAAATGCAGACAATCCCATTCATGGAGAAGTCCCACCCCACTGCTCCCAAATTCAACACAGAATGAAGGCAGACGAGGACAGCAAAGTGAACCAGTACAGTGACCTTACATGCAGTGAGTCGTTCTCCACAGACGATGTCTTCTGTGGCTCAACTGGTAAAAAAGGGGAAAAAACAGAGAAACTGAATATTGCTTCTGTGCTTCAGAGAAACAAGAGTTAAAAATCTGCAGGAGAGTTAAGTGGAATGAGGTCACTCTATGGTCTAGTTGCCTCTGTGAATAATAAAATTGCAACCCCTTATTTTCTACAGACTGCAGTTTACTATGTTGTTGAGTACAGGGGAGTAGGAACCGACCCATTTCTGACCCTCCCGCGGGTTTGTAGAGGCAGTAAATTGCACGGAAGGAGACTGTGCACCCTTCTCCACGGGCGGCTGGTGGATTTGAAACACATGCCTTTGGGATTGCAGTGGAGCTTCTTAACACTAGAGCTCCCAGAAAATAGGGATTAAAGCTGCTTGCATTTTCACAAAAATGCCAATTAAAACCCAACTCAATCCACTGCTGTTGACTCTATTCCAACTCTAGCTAAAATCATGAAGAAAACAGGCTACTGCATCTTTGTCGCGCAGCCATGTGGCAGGCTGACCTGCGGCCTTGCTGGGTGTCAGCCCAGTGCCTGACCTCCAAGCCCCAGGGTTCCCTGCACGATGGTGGTGGAGGTCCAGTCAGCAAGCACAGTGAATTATGCTGGCGATGTGAATGTAGAGGAAGGGTGGAAGACCTGTTTCTGGTTCATTTAAAAATAATGCCATCAAATAAAAACGTAGCGTCTAGCCCCTCACACAGCAATGGTCTATTTATATTCCTTGGAAACTTGAAGTACAAGGTCTACTGTTTCTACTCAACAATGACAGAACACATATTTTTCTTTCAAACAACTTCCTTTTACGTAAGTATCTCTCCTATTGAACTGTATCTAAACACAGTAAAACAATCTGAAATACAACACAGAACAAAAAGATTTCTGAATCCAAAATGTTACTTTTTTAAAAATTGGCAAATGAGAGGTTAACGATCTGAACTATCATTACTGAATGGATCTGTCTGCATTTTAGAACATTAGCTGACCTCAAGCTTGCTCACGTCAGCATGAGCGGCTGACCAGATCCTAGTGGGATCTTTCAGGCCTGGCTGATACTTAGCTTGTAAGACTTCAGGGCACATACTTTGGATGTCCACTTTCAGATTACATTGTCTAGAAGGCTCTCTGCTAACCATGATCTCCAAGAGAAAGTCCAGTTCCAGTTGCCTTTCTCATTGCCTGGGTGACCCTGAACCCATAAAAGGAATCCACAGCTGTCATGTCCATTCACAGCAATGTGAGCCCAGGTGTTTCCAAGTTGAGCTGCTCCTGAGGGTTTGCGAGGCCCAAACTGTGTGGAAGCAGACCAGTCCACAGTCCCAATGGATTGGGTCTGAACTGGCAACCTTTAGCTTAGTGGCGTTTTGATGTGCCTCTCACAGCAACCCTCGATCTGAACTGTGTTCCTTCTCTAGGATTTCTTACATGCTTGAGTACATTGTGAAAGTCACTATGTCAATCAGTCATTTTGTGGGTGTACCCTAAACCTTTCTCAGCATGAAGTCTTTTTCCAAGGACTGGCTTCTTCTGACAACATGTCCAAAGTATATGGAACGACACTGCACTCTCCTTGCATCTAAGGAGCACCTAGGTAATAACTTCTCCACGAGAGATTGGCCTGTTCTGTGGCAGCCCATGGGTTATTCACACTGTTCTCCAGCACCACAATTCCAAGGTGTCACCTAGGGGTCACATACTCTGTGCCACCTAGGGACCTCCTTGGTGATGCAATGAAGACCAACACACTCTTTAATATTTGGGCCAAACTTATGATGGATAATCAGTACTTATTAAGATTTAAAAAAATACATTCTTAGATGTACCCAAATAATTTTTCCGTATATAGCATTTTTCTAAAAAATATTTGGGGAAACCCACCCATAAAGAAGTTAACTGCAGCATTAAGTGAATGGAAATGTTGTTGTTGTTGTTATGTGCCATCGAGTCGCTTGCAACTCACAGCAACCCTATGTACAAGAGTTCTAAATGCTGTTCTATGCTGTGACAACCTAGCCATCTCAAACGCACTTATTCCCACTGGTCCAGTCACAGAATCGATCCATCTCACCAAAGGTCTTCCTCTCCTTCGCTTCCCCTCCACTCTGCCAAACATGATGTCCCTTTCCAAGGACCAGTCCCTCCTTGCAACATGCCCAAAATATGTCAGACGAAGCTTCAGAATCCTTGACTCCAGGGAACATTCTGGCTTCACCCTCTCCAGGAAATATTAGATGACCAAAAGACCAGAGAAAACAGAAACAGTACAGTATTGCTTTTAAAAAAAATGAAGTCGATCTGTGCAGACACTGACAATGAAGGATGTCTAAAATATAAGTATTTTAAGTATTAAAAGTAAGTATATTTTAAGTATTAAAATTTATTTTTGTTTGTTGTTGTTATGTGCTGTTGAGTCACTTGCGACTCATAGCGACCCTATGTACAACAGCCCTAAACTCCGCTCTGTCCTGTGCCAATCGCACTGTCTCCGACACTCCCATCCTAA
>NW_006399785.1:15897110-15898201 GCF_000299155.1 Elephantulus edwardii | reverse complement strand
GGAGAGGTCCCTAACAGCAGACTTTCCCATGGCAATGAGCCTTTTAATTTCCTGGCTGCTGGTGCCAAGACTGTTTCGGCAGATAGGTTTCCAATTTTGCCAACACCATTTGTTTAAAAAGCTGTCATTTCCCCACTTAACTGATTTCATCTTCTTGTCAAAAATCAGTTGACACAGTAATTTCTAGGTTCCCAATAGTATCCCATTGATCTATGTGTCTGTCATTGTACTGGTACCATGCTGTCTTGACCAGCATGGCAGTGTAGTAAGATTTGAAATAAGGGAGTGAGATGCCTTGTACGTTGTTTCTCTTTTTAAGGTGTGTTATGTGTATTTGAGGCCTCTTTCTAATACAAATAAAATAGGACAATGCCTTTTCCATTTCATTGAAGAATGGAATTGGTATTTGTATTGGGATTACACTGAACGTGTAGACTGTCTTTGGTAGTACTGCCATTTTCACAATATTGAGTCTTCTTATCCATGAGCAAGGGATATTCTTCTATTTTTCCAAGTCTCTTTTTGTTTCTTGTAGTAATGTTTTATTAATTTTTTTAATAGATCCTTTGTGCTTCTGGTTAGATTTACTTCCAAGTAGTTAATCTTGTGATTAGCTATTGTGAGGGATATTGTTTTTCTTAGCTCCAGTTCTGTATTGTCTTTGTTAATGTAGAGAAATCTAATTGACTTTTGTATGATGATCTTGTATCTTGCCACTTGGCTGAACTGGTCAACTATGTCCAGCAGTTTTCTTGCTGAGTTTTAAGGGTTTTCTAAGTATACTCTCAAATCATCTGCATACAGAGATAATTTTACTTCCTCTTTGCAAATTTGGATACCTCTCATTTCCTTTCTTGTCTTATTGCTATCGTAAAGACTTCCAATTCAAGACGAATGAGAGAGGTGATAATGGGCATCCTTGCCTAGTTCCTGTTCTCAAAGGAAATGCCTTTAGTCTCTTTCCATTAAGAACAATGTTGGTTCTCAGGACTGCATATGCACATTTTACTATTTTGAAGAATTTCACCTCTAATCCTATTTTGTTGAGTGTTTTAATCAGGAAAAGGTGTCAAAGACTTTTTCTGCATCAA
>NW_006399785.1:15839680-15890881 GCF_000299155.1 Elephantulus edwardii | reverse complement strand
CTGATCCTCTTCCTTTGTATTTCCATACTTGAAAACTCAACCTCCTTTGCCGTTTCTGTTATAGTTTCCTATTTTGGTGGTGTCTTTACAAGTCTTTGGTATCAAGGATATGTTTGCTTCATAGATGAGTCTGGGAGAATTGCACCTTTTTCTATTTTCTAAAATAGTTTATGTAGAATTGGTGACAGTTCTTCTCCGAATGCTTGATAAAATTCACTTGTAAAAGCATCTGGTCCAGGGCTTTTTTTTTGGTTGGAAGATTATCTTTTCAATTTCTTCTTTAGAAACAAGTCTGTTCAGGTGTTCAATTTTGGTTGGTGTCAGTTTAGGTAGTTTGTAAGTCTCTTAAGTATTTGTCCATTTCCTCTAGGTTTTCATATTTGATTATAATTTTTCATACTATTCCATGGTTAGCCTTTGTGTTTTAGTTCGTTCTGTTGTAACATCGCCCATTTCATCTCTTATTCAGATTATCTGTCTTTTTCTTTGTTGGTTTTGCTAGTGATTTGTCAATTTTATTAACCTTTTCAAAGAACCAACTCCTTGTTTTGTTGATGGTCCCAATTGTTTTCTATTTCATTTATTTATGTCCTAAGTTTTATAATTTCAGTTTTTTTAGAGGGTGTTTGTTCTCTTGTTCTTTTTCAGTTTGTTGGAGATGTTGGGTTAGAAATTCAATGGTCATTTCCCCCTGCCTTTTGATGTGTTTGCTTATTACTATAAATTGATCTCTGATTACTACTTTGGCTATTTCCCAGAGATTTTGGTAAGTGGTGTTTTTATTGTCATTTGTGTCAAGAAACTTTTTAATCTTTTATTTCTTCTAATACTCACTCATGTTCAAGCAAGGTGTTGTCCAGCTTCCAAATGTCTGATATTTTCTCTTTCATCCTCCTGTTATTAATTTCTAGCATGTGGTCTGAGAAGATGCTTTGTATTATTTGTGTTTTTTATTGATATTTACTTTGTGACCTAAAATGTGATCTAGTCTGGATAATGTTTCATGCACATTGAAGAAGGTATACTGTGCTTTTTGGGAGGGCATTACATATAAATTCCTGTGAGGTCAAGTTGGTTTACTGTGTGGTTTAATTCTTCAGCATCTTTGTTGCGTTTCTTTTTTGGTAGTTCTATCTTTTCTTGCGAGTGGTGTACTGAAGTCTCCAAGTACTATAGTCGTGTTGTCTATTTCCTTTTTCAGTTTTGTTAATGTTTTATATATTTTGCAGGTCTTTCATTTGGTGCATAGATATTACTATGTACACTTGTTCTATTGACGCTTTAAACTTTATATAGTGAAATTCCTCGTCCTTTGTGATGCTTTTTGGATTGAGCTTTGTTTTGTCAGAGATTGATATTGCTACTCTTGCTTTTTTTTTTTTTTGTTGCCACTTCTTCGGTATATTTTTTCCCATCCATTTTAGTCTTTATCTTCATTTTTCAGTTGTCTCTTGTAGACAGCATACTGATGGATTTTTGTGTTTTTATCCAATCTGCTACTCTTTCTCTCTTCAGTGATGCATTTAAACCATTCACATTCAGTCTGATTATCGAGAGGCAAGGTTGGTCCATCCTGCTCTCTGCGGCACCTCTGTAGGAAGGACAGCTTTCAGTGTTTCCTGCAATGCTGGTTTTGGTTTTTCAAACTCCCTTAGGTTCTGTTTTTCTGGGAATATATTGATCTCTCCTTCATATTTGATGGACAATTTTGCTAGGTTCAGTCTTCTTGGTTGACATTTGTGTTCTTTGAGTGTTTGATATATGTCACTCCACTGTCTTCTTGCTTGCATGGTTTCTGCTGAGAAATCAGCACTTACTCTTATCTGCTCTCCCTTGTAGGTTTACTCTTTTGTTTCTCCCCTGCTGTTTTCAGAATTATCTCATTGTCTTTGGTTCTGGCAAATCTGACTATGATTTGCCTTAAGTGTTTTTCTTTTGGGATCTATTCTATATGGTGTTCGCTTGTTGTTGTTGTTATGTGCCGTCAAGTCATTTGTGACTCACTGCGACGCTTTGTACAACAGCCCTAAACCCTGCTCTATCCTGTGCCAATTGCACTGCCTCTGACACACCCATCCCGATTATCCCAGTCACTGAATCAATCCATCTCATAGAGAGTCTTCCCCTCTTGCGCCGTCCCTCCACCCTACCAAGCATGATGTCCCTCTCCAAGGACCTGTCCTTTCTTGCAACATGACCAAAGTATGTTCAACAAAGCCCCAGAATCCTTGCCTCCAAGGAGTTGCTTGGTTTAATCCTCTCCAGGATGAATCTGTTTGTTTTCTTGGCAGTCCATGGCACATTCAATACTCTTCTCGAGCACCACAGCTCAAAGGCATCAATTCTCCTTCTGTCTTCCCTAGTCATTGTCCAACTCTCTGATGCATAACAAGTGATTGCAAAGACCATGGCCTGTATCAGGCGCACCTTAGTCTCCAGACACAGTTCCTCTTCAGTACTTTAGAGAGGTGTTCGCTTAGGTTCCTGAATATTTTGATTCTGCTTTTTGCTCTAGTAGATCAGTGGTGACAATTCTATCTTCTACTTCACTGGTTTCGTGTTCCATCTCTTCAACTCTTTTCATGTGTCCCTCCATCATGTTGACAGCATCTGAAAGACTGGACCTCAAATTTTGCATCGTGATGTCTTGTTTTTTTCCAGAGCCTCTAATGCCTTGTATGTTTTATCTGCATTGTTTTGGATTTTTTTTTTAAGCTCGTCCTGGTTTTTGCTTGCAGTTTCGTATGATTCTTCAAGTTTGTTTTTCACCCACAGAAAATATTCAATCATTGTTCTTTTAAATTCTGTGTCAGAAAGTTCCATCACTTTCTGGCTTCAGGAAATCCACTGATATTGTGTCAATTTATGGGGTGACATCTTGCTTTGGGCTTGTGTAGGGTGTGAGGTAGCCTGTTTCTTTTTTGACATTGGTATGGTAGAGTTTTCCATAACTGAAGTGATAATATGTTCTTGATCTTAAGTCACTGCTCCAGAAAAAGGTGGGGCAGTTACGAGGCCTGTGTTTCTCTCTGAACTACTGACCTACGGGAAGTTTTAATTCAGGACCCATGAAAGCAGTCTCTTCTGTTTATAACTGCTGCAATTAGGTCAGATTGAGGCATTATGGATTAAAGGCAGTTAGTTGACTGGACATGATATGAAGCCCGGAGGCATGGGCACAGTACAGAGGCATAGGGTGGGTGTGGGCACAAAGCGTGAGCAGGCTCTCGCCCATTGGGTACATGTGGGGACCTTACTCAAATGCTAGCTGTCCAAGCCAAGCCCTGGGGTAGGCTGCTCCCAGAAAAGGCTGCTCCCAGCTCAGATCTGTTTGCTTCCTGGGTGCAGGGCACTTCCCCAGCATAGGGTTGGGTGTTCCCTGGGTGCGGGGCAGGGTGCTTCCCCACAGCTTGCCGGTTTGGCTTCACCTCTGTTCTGGCTTCACCCCTGTCTGGCTTTCTCATTCCTTTATAGTTTCTGATCCAAGCACAACCCAATTTGTAGCTGTCAAGCTGATTCTGAAGTACAGTACCTGCAGAGCAGAGAGCAGAGCAGAGCAGAACAGAGCAGAGCAAAGCAGAAATGTCCCACAGGGTCTCCAGGGCTGTTCTTTTATTTTTAACATAAAATTTTTATTTGATTCTGGAGTATTTACAATGTTCATATATACTGTTTTTCACAACAGATTTTCTCCATTTCCTTTATCCATTCCTCCCTCCACCCATCAAAGTGTGCAACCCTATGATTATCCCATGCTACCTATCCTCACCCTTTTGTTTCCCTCCTTCACCCACTAGATCCTTATACACAACAACAACAACAACAACCTATCTTCACCCTTGTACTTCCCTCCTTCACCCACTAGATCCTCATACACATTTTACTAGTTATCTATTTCTACAATAATGGCCTTATACAGTATTGTCCTTATGGGACTGAGAAGTTCACTTAGCATAATGCTCTCCTATCCCTCCCAAGTTAGGCAGCAATTTACAAAATCATTGTTCCTGTGTGCTGGATAGTAAGTACATCATGTAAATGTACCATGATTTCTCAATCTATTTGAGTGCGGTTGGACATCTAGGCTGTTTCCATGTTCTTGTGATGGGTGAATAATGCTATGAACATTGGTGTACAAATCTCCATTTGTAACTCAGTTCTCATTCTTTTGGGGTATATTTCAAGCAGTGGAATAGCTGGCTCATACAGAATTTGTTTAGCTTTTTGAGGAAAGGCCAAACTGCCTTCCAGAGTGGTTGTACCATTTTACAATTCCACCAGCAGTGTATAAGAGTTCCTATCTTCTACATCCTCTCCAACATTTATTATTTGCGGTCTAAATTTTTAAACTTTGTCACTGCTACTAGGGTGGGATGATATCTAATTGTGGTTTTGATTTGCATCTCTCTTACTGCAGGGATGTTATTTTTACAGAAGCATATTGTTCCTTGGAGTAGGTGATGGGTTCAAACCATTAACCTTTTGATTAGTAGTCAAGCACTTAACAACTGTCCCACCAGGACTCCTTTAAGATGTCATTTATTGTTGTTTACTGCTGAGTTATAATGGTATACCCAATGTTGAGGGAACCTCACCCTCCAGTAGGTTTTCAGAGGTAGTGAACTCTATGGGAAGAGACTGCCCAGCTTTCTCCTGCAGATCAACTAGTGAATTACCTTTGCACTGGCAGCCCAATTCCTTACCACTAAGTTACCAGCTTGATCTTTTTAAATTTTTTTTTTTAAATTTTATTATTTTTGTGTGAGTGTACCATCAAATCAGATCTGACTGGTATAGGAGGAGACTGTCCCTCCTTCACCCGGCAGAGCATCTGGTGGATTCGAACCGTGCGCCTCTGGGATTGTAGTTGCAGCTCCTTGCCACTAGGCCACCAGAGCTCCCTTGATCCTTTTAAAATATTAAGGGAGCATGTAGGCGGGAGACAGAGACAAGTTTAAACACAGGCCTTCCCTGAGGCCCCACTCATCAAAGTTGACCATAACAGACCTGGACATGTCTGTATTACAGCACTTACTTCACATCTACCTGAGGGCAGGGAATGTGTGCTCCATCATGATTTCCATAGTCCTCAGAAGTACCTGGCATTAGTCCGCAGGGGAAGCATTTAAAATGATAAGCTGATGAGCTCCTGACAACAGACATCACAGCTGCCCTTCTGCATCCCCAAGATTCCAGAATGCAACCTGAGGAACAAGACGTCTCTACTCTTGTGCAAGCACAAATTCTTCTACTTCATTCAATCAGCAGATACACGCAACTAAAATAAGATTTAGGTCAAGAAGTAGATCAAAGATGTTTTCTTAAAGAGTCTATGAGTAAGAAAGCAATTCTCTAGTTACACGGGGCTAGGGGAGAAGAGAAAACCCTGGGTCTTCATTAGATGTAGGAGTATGGGGACATTAGCATGCTATTGGATCAAGTTTGGTCCAAACTTTTTAGTTTCACAAGCAAGTTTCTGTAGAGGTTTCTGATACTCGGAACCAAAATAATCCTGATTATTCTGCTTGCCTAGCATCAGCATTCTGACATCAAACACACACACACACACACACACACACACACATGAAGTGAGAGACAATGACCTTCAACACAGGAACATGTTCTGAAGTTCCTAACAAACTTTTTGGGAGTCAATGTGTGAATCCTAAGAAAATATACAACAACTAGAGAACTATGTGGATCTAATTCTCTATAGTCATCATTCTTATTTCCATTTCTTCAACTCACTGAGAATCAAAGACTATTGCCTTCAGTATGAATTACATCTCAACACAAAACCAAACATTTTCACAACTGAACCAACATCATGACATACGGAGAAATAGGTGAAGTCATTAAGAATTCAATTTTACTTGGATTCATAATCAATGTCTAAGGAAGCAGCAGTTAACACATCAAAAGGACAGATTACTTTGAGCACATATGCTGCAAAGGGCATGTTTTCAGTGTTAAAAAGAGAAAAAAAATGTTACTTTCTGGACTAAGGTGTTCCTAACTTTCAACTACATGTGAAAGCTGGACAATGAATAAGGTAGACTGAAGAGGAACTGAATTTAGGCAAAGAATGCTGAACATACTAAGGACTAAAGAACAAACATTTGTTTTGGTAGAAGTGCGGCAAATGCTCCTTAGAAGCCATGATGGTGAGACTTAGTCTTATGTGTTTGGTCATGTTATCAGGAAGAACTAGCTCCTACAGAAGATCACAAAGCTTGTCTAAGTAGAGGGACAGCAAAAAAAAGAAAAAGAAATCCCTCAACCATATGGGTTGAATCAGTGTTGTGTATAAAAGAATAGAAAACTAAGAATTGATGGAATGCCAACTGATGTATTCCAAGAAACAAATGCAGCCTAAGATATGCTTAATAGGTTGTACCAAGAAGTATGGAGGACTTCAGTTACCTGGCCAAAATGACTAGAAGAAATCCATACCTATTACCATTCCCATAAGCACTGACCCAACAGAATGTGGAAATTATCAAACAATATTGTTAATATCATATGCAAGAAAAATCTTGCTGAATATTATTTTAAAATGGCTGGATCAGTCCATCTACAGAGAACTGGCAGAAATTCAAGCTGGATTTACTAGAGGCCGTGGTACCAAGATTTTCATTGTTGATGTCAGATGGGTTTCAGCTAAAAGCAGAGAATACCAAAGGATGTCTATTTGTGCAAAAGATGTTTATATTGTGAGTGTGACTGTGTGTATCACAACACAGTACAGCTAACATTGAGAACAGGAATTCCAGATCACCTATTATTGTTATGTGCTGTCAAGTCACCTGACTCATAGTGACCCCATGTACAACAGCTCTGAAGCCTGTGCTGTCCTGAGCTACTCTCACTGACTCTGACACACCTATCCTCTCTGCCCCAGTTACCGTATTAATCCATCTGGGGTCTTCCTATTCTGCACTGTCTTTCCACCATTCCGAGCATATCCTTCTCCAAAGATTGGTCCCTCTTGGCCATGTGGCCAAAGTATGTGAGACAGTGCTTCAAAATCCTAGCCTCCAAGGAGAAACTTGGTTTTACCCTCTCTAAGACAGATCTATTTGTTTTCTTGGCAGTCCATGGTATGTTTAAGACTCTTTTCCAGCACTACAGCTCAAAGACATCAATTCTTCTGTCATCTTAGCCACTGTCCAGCTCTCTGATGCATAGCAAGTAAATGTGAAGACCATGGCCTGGATCAGATGCACCCTAGTTTCTAGACTGACATTGTTGCTTCTCAGTACTCTGGAAAGGTCCCTGACAGATTTACCTAATGTAATTAATCTTTTGATTTCTTGACTGCTGGTGCCAAGAGTGTTGATTGTGGAGACAAGAAAGCTGTAACTGTTAATATGCGTAATTTATACTTAGACCATTAAGCTACTTTCAGAACAGAGCAAGGGAGCACTTGTTGATTGCTGTCGAGTCCAGCATGACTTATAGCAACCCCATGAACAAGACATGAAGCCTTTGTATAACTATCATTGTTTCTCAAAGTCCATAGTTTCCAGAGGCATGCTGTTTAGGAAGTGGATACCACTCTTGCTTCCAAAAGGGTAGTTCAAAATCAAGAAAGATGTCCATCAAGGTTGTATCCTTTCTCCATAACTATTCAATCTGTATGCTCAGTAAATCATTCGAAAAGCTGGACTTTACAAAGAATATGGCATCAGAATTGGAAAAAAGATGCATCATCAACAACCTGCATTATGTCCATGACATAACCCTGCTGAAAGTGAGAAGGACTGAAATGCTTTCTGCAGAAGATCAAAGACTACAACTTTCAATAAAGACTGTATCTCAACATCAAGAAAACAAAAATTCTGATCACTAGGCTAATAGG
Organism: Elephantulus edwardii; assembly: GCF_000299155.1. NCBI lineage: Eukaryota > Metazoa > Chordata > Mammalia > Macroscelidea > Macroscelididae > Elephantulus > Elephantulus edwardii. The sequence goes on along the minus strand of NW_006399785.1, from coordinate 15,883,020 downwards.
TCACATCATGACAGATGTAGAAAAGATTGGAATCGTTAATGATTTCATCTTACTTGGATCCATAATCAACATCCTTGGTACCAGCAGCCAGGAGATCAAGAGACAAGTTGCATTGGGAAAATCTCCTGTCAAGGACCTTTCCAAAGTTTTAAGGTGCAATGACGTCAGTTTAAAGCCTAAGATATGCTTGATCTAATCTAGTCTTTTTAATTAATTGCTATGCATCTGAAAGTTGGGTAACGACTAAAGAGGACAGAAGAGTCGATGCCTTTGAGTTGTGGTGTTGGGAAGAAGTACTGAGTATCCCACGGACTGCCAAGAGAACAAGTCTGTTCTGAAGAAAATGAAACCACGGTGCCCCTTGGAGGCAGGATTGCAAAATTCTGTCTTACGTACTTTGGGCATATTGTTAGAAGAGGTCAATCCTCAGAAAGGGACATCATGCTTTGAAAGGTGTAGAGTCAACATACGACAGGAAGACCTTCAAGAAGATGGTGTGATTCTGCAACTTCAATAATGGGCTCAAGTATGTCAGAACTGGTGAGGTTGGCACATAAATGGCAAGGTTCAGAATTGTTCACAGGGATGCTGTGAGTTGTAGCTGATCTGATGGCACATAATGATCTTCTATAACCCCTGCAATAATGTAACGGAGCTCTGCTGACTTACTAGGAGGTGAGATGTACTGTCAATTCAAAGGCATGTGGTTCGACTCTTAGGAGCTGCTCTTCCAGACAAAGCTAGGCAATCTCCTCCCATGTGACACACAGACTTTGACATCTCACTAGAGGGTTAACTATGATTGCTTCTGATTCTATAGCAATGAGTTTAAGTGTTTATTGTAAAACAGACATTTTATAATTTTTCAGTCAAGAGAAAAAGACATTCATGATGGATTGACACATGATACAGCAGTGGGCTCAAGTGTGTCAGAGATGATGAGGACGACACAGGACAGGATGGGGTTCAGAAACGTTGTTCATAAGGTCACTATGGGTTGTACTTGGCTTGCCAGCATCTAACAACAACAACAACAACTTAACAATAATGGTATTAACTTTCCAATTAAAATTCCTCTAGGTTCCTTTTAAGACTGCTTTTTTGTTCCTCTTTCTTGTTTACTGTGGCAACTTTCCTTCAACTTCAAAACTTGAATAACAACAGTAACATTAATTATGGTTGTTGTCAGGGGCCACAAGTATGACTCATATCAACTCTATGAACAATGGATCTGAACCCTGCCCTATCCTGTGCCACCATCATCATCTGATATAGGTAAAGCTCATTGTTACAGTCATTTTGACAACTTCTAGCTTTCCTAGATTCTTATTTTGTACATTTCACATTCCACTTATTACTGGATGTTTATAAATGTTTCTCATCGTGAATGACTTCCAATCTGGGTTCTTCCTTAAGTACTATTATCTATCAGTGAGCCCCTATTGTTCACAGGATTTACAAAGGGCTGCTATTTCAGAAATAGATGGTCAATCCTGCTTTCTAGCTTTAATGTGGAAGGTCCATGAAAACTGCTGCTGACAACTGAGACTCTGGTCACTCTAGTACAGTAGGTTGATGGACAAGTGCTGTACTCACTGAAAGCAAATGATTAATAAGGAAGCATTTACACAAATCAGGATAGTGTCTAACTTCCCTTCACATTTGGATGGTGCAAACTACCTCTGGATTACTGCTAAAACCAAGCAGGTCAACTAGTGCAGGATGTGACTAGCATACCACCTGAGTCTCTCTCCTATGGAAAGTCCCCTCAGACAGAAGAAACCTTTTTATTGTTCTATTGCACTTGTCTCTGAGATTGGTTTCTGGTGGCAGGCAGGTTGGGGTAACAGCTGCAACAATGGGCTCAATCATAGGCACAGCTGTGAGGCTGGCAGAAGTCTGAGGAATGTTTTGTTGTATATAGAGTGCTTTAAGTTAGGACCAATCTGACAGGACTTAACAATCCAGTGGTCATTAAAGGGTAGTCCACAAACTCCTGTAGTAAAGTAGACTTTCCACGAAGTAGTGCCCAACGTCAAAATGATTTTCATATTAACAACGTTACTGGCCTTATAAACTCATGGGTATAGAACAGAGTTTTCCAGAGGCCACAAGGAGTACTCATTTTTATCTGAGAGGCTGTTAAAATTGTTCTTCTTTGGCTAACCATGTACCTGTGATGCTTCAACCACAATAAAAGATATGAACGGGCTGAAGGAGCTGGAGACCCATCTGTTTTCTAATAATCCATACTTCAAGAAATCTGCAAAATCACGCTATGCCACTTTTCTCACTAAATTTTGTTTTGGGGAAAAATTATAGCTCTTTTCACAAAAATGTTATTTATGTTAATGAATAGTGAACATATTACTTTTATATGAATAAAAACAATTTCCTGCTTGAATTCTTTATTTGGAAAACGTCAATAGATTTAATTCATTTAACAAAAACCTCATCGGGAACCCTCAACTACTTTCATTTTCTGAGACTAGAAGGTCAGGGAGATGCTGCCCTGTTTCTCAGTCTTAGGTCTTTATGTCTGCAAAAATCTGTAGTTGACAGTAAAGGAAGTTGCTAGAAAGCATGTGGGAACAGGACTGAGAATAAGTGATACAAACAGGGGCCAGTGGAGTGGAGTCACTGAAGCAGAAGTCAGAGCCCAAGGGCTAAGAATTAACAATATAGAGACAGGGGGCCATGTGGGGAGCAGAGAGGATTATACAACAAAGGGGCAAAGAAAAGGCGGAAGAACCTCAATGAGATGGACTGACAGAGGAATGGCAACAGTGAGCTCAAACACAGGGTTGGCACTGCGGATGGTGCAGCACAGCACAGCACAGCAAGTCCTTCCACTTCACCTAGGTCTGCAGGGAGTTGGATTTGATGCGAAGGTATCTAGTTAAAAAAAGCATGTGGAAGGGTACCAGGAAAACCTTGTCTTCAAATGGAAGAAAAGTTTGCCGCAAAGTAATTTTCATTTGGATACAATTATGTTGGGGTTTTTTTTTAAGTATAAAATTGGCATTTAATAATAAAAAGGTTAAGAATAGGAAAGAATTTTCTTGAATGTATTTTAGTGACAGGTAAATTCCTACAGACTATCAAGAGTCTGAATACAAATGTTGTTGGGAGCTTCCATGGAGTTGGCTCCCAACTCAAGTGCCTCAACTCACGCACAAGGGAATGAAGCCCTGCCTGCTACTAGACCATCCTGACTGACTGGTGGTAGACTGAACTCTCGTGATCCAAAAGGCTCTTCACTGGATGGTTTACAAAAGTGGATCAACCAACAGGTTTTCCTTCCTCGTCCACGTTAGTCTAGAAGCTGCACTGAAATTAGTTCAGCTTCTTGTTGTTGTGTTCCAATGAGCTGGAACCAACCCATAGTTGACCAGCCTGTAGGTTTTCAGAGGCAATAAGTCTCATGGAAGAAGCCTGTCATCCTTCTACTCAGAAGCACCTGGCAGATCCAAACCACCTACCACATACTGTTGCCAGCACAACTCTTTATCACTAGGCAACTAGAGTTCCCTGCCCAGCATCACAGTAACACAAAAGAATCCAGTGACACTGGTGGTGGCCACGCAACCTCAATCTCCTGCAAGGAAGGTGAGAATTCCACCACCAAATCATCACATAAGCTGCAACAAAAGTTAATAAACATGCCAGGGAAAAACCCCGAACCTAGCCTGAACCACTCACCGTCAAAAGGAGCTTACCTCCTGCACTGGGCTTCTCCACACAGGGACTTTCTGGTGGTGTGTGAACTTCTGTTTTATCCTCTGTGGAAGGCACAAGTGTCTAAAACAACCAAGGTATTAGAAAGGTACATTAGCTGGTGTTTTCATATGGAAAGACTAACATCAAGTAAATGAAAATAAGAAAACACTCAGCATCTTAAAATAAGAGGCAAGTGCAAAATTTAAAAGCAAGTGCCAGTCTTTGAAAACAATAATGAAACATCAATCTAATCTTTTACTTCCACATTGCTTGTCAAGACTCAAATTTAGAACACTGGGCCCTTTATGACTGATCCCATTTCTTCAATAGGTTCTCACTACAGCACAATCAGCCCACCAGAGAGCCTGGGCCAAGCCCTGGGGCCCCCTCTTGTGCCTCCCACCGTGCCCTGGACCCTGCCTCAAGGTGCCTCCCACTGTGCCTTGGGCTCTGACTTGTTGTGCCTCCTACTGTGCCCTGGGCCCCGCCTCACAGTGCCTCCAACTGCAGCCTGGGACTTCCCTTGTCAACACACTACTCTTTCTGCCAGGAAGGTTCCCCTTGTTCTCCTTTCTCCTTTGGCCAATTTCTATTTTCCCTTCATAATCTAATTTGCAAGTCCTCTTGACAAATCCTGTTTGCCCACTGAGCACCCTTTCTGGGTGAGCTGTGCCCTCCTTGCATCCTGCACACCTCTGTTTATGCACTTGTCACAAACACCCTGCGAGTGCCACAGAGGGCGGACACATGAGAAGTGCATTGGGACAAAACTGAGAAAGGCACGTCATAGGCCATGGGGTAGGGGGTGGGGGGCGTGCGGTGGAATGTAGATTTTATTCTAAGTGCTATGGGAAGCTGCCAGAAACTACAGGTAGAGCAATGACTTGACTTGATTTTTGTTTTTAAAGATAAAGTCACACTACTGTGTGACTTGCACACTGAAGGAAGCTTGAGTGGAAGGTGAAATCTAGTGGGTAAGCCTCTCAAGTAGTTAGGGTGACACAGATGGATTCAAGTTCTTGTTAGGAAATGGACCTACAAGAGTTGGTAATAAATGAAGCTTGGGGTGACAGGAAAGAATGGAGAGAGTCTGGGGCTTCTGTTGTAAATGAAATGACAACAGTTTAAAGGTATTAGCATGGTTCTTAGTCCCCCTCCTTTGCTGTGACAAGCCTTAAGTGTTTTAAGCACAGTAAGAACAGGAGCTGTGTATGCAGAAGAGTATATGGTGAAATGGCATTTACACTACTTACAGTTCAGCATAATTGAATTATCAGCCATACCTCAGTTTTCAAGTTGGCATTCAGTTCCAATCCTTCCAAATCATGCGGTGAAGAGTCTTCATTGCCTAATGAAATTCAAATCATTAATCTAATTTGGACTTAATGTGCAAAATATATCCAAATCAAAAGGCAACAGAAAACTGGCCAAGAATGCTAAGCCTCTCCCTCCGCTGTCTCACTGCGCTGTCAGCACAGGACAGTAAAAAGGGAGGCCCAGGATGAACGGGATCTAGTCCAAGAGATTGGGGCCATATACTCATTTTCTGGACGTTAAGCCTTGTCCTGTGTGCATCCCACGATGGCTGTCTGGGAAGAATGATCAAGTGTTATTTGTAGAGATATCTTACTTCCCCTAAAAGCAAAAATACTCTGCGTCAAGGAGGTATTTTCCATAAAGAAGCTGACTTACTAACAGACTCGCTTTACTTGCTTCCCACTGACAGAGCACAAGTGAAAACCACATTACAAAGTGGTGAGGCAGACAAGCTGAAATTGGAGTTTTCTCTGATGGTTATCTCAGTTCTGGCATGGCCCTGTAACTTGCTTCTTTGCAACCCAATCCTGCTTACTGCTTCTCGTTTTCCTCATCTGCCTAAGGCTGAGCTTTCAAAGAAACTCAGACTCTAAGAAGCTTTGGCCTTTGTTAGCTAAAAAGCCACTCTTTTATGGAGCTTTTCCATTTCTAGGGTCAAAATCAAAACCAGAATATCATGGTAGCATTATTAACCACTGCAAGAACACATACAGAAACAGCCCAAATGTGCAACCACGAACGAATGGATTGAGAAATGATGGTACATTCACACAACAGAATACTACGCAGCATTGCAGGAGCAATGACTTTATAAATTATTACCTAACTAGGGAGGGACTGGAGAACATTATGCTGAGGGAACTCAGTCCCACAAGGATAAATACTGTATAAAACCATTACTGTAGAATGAATATAAGGATCCAAGAGGGGTGGGGGAGGCTGGAAGCAGAGGGATGAGGATGTGCAGGGGCAGGAGGGATTAATCATGGGGTTGTACAATTTGATGGGTGGGGGAGGTGAGGGAAATTGAAAGCATTTGTTTTTGAACACAATGTATTTGAATTTTGTAAATAAACTAGTAGAAAAAAAGGCCCTCCAAAACAACAACCAACAGTGTACAAGCTCTATTAGCTAGAACATATTAAATTGTTGAATCCCAAGAGGAAAAAAAAAGAACTAGGGTGTAGTGCAGGCTGGTCAAAACATGCAGCAATGACTGAACAACCAACACTAGCTGAGCGTTCAATGTACCTCAGGTTGAGGTAAATGAGGATTTTACCTATTCCTCAGTTTGGAACATTTCCCACTATAAGTATCAAAAACCGAACAGCTGCATGGAGACAATACCGACTCAGGGGGCAGAGCACCCTCTCGGTGTCCCATGGGGCCTCCAAAAGCCAAGTTCATGGAAAATGACTGCTAGGCCTTTCTTCTAAGGCAAGGCTCGGTGAACTCCACCAAGCTTCCAGTGAGGAGCTGAGAGGGGAACTGTTCAAACCACCCAGGGAAGCCCTATTATTGTTGTTACGTGCCACTGAGTTGGAGCCAACCCACAGCTGACCCTCCAGTGGATTTTCAGAGGTGGCAAATCTCATAAGACAAGCTTGTTTCTGTTTTTTTCTAGTAGAATAGATGGTTGTGAATTTGAACTGTGCGCCTTTGGGCTGACAGCACAACTCCTTAGCCACTAGGCCACCAGAGGACCTACGTACTGAGGTAGTCCCTACTTAGAATAAACAGGACAAAATCTACTGTACTTTGTTTCCTGGGATTGAATAAGATCATATGAAAGGATTCCAGATTAAAAGCCAGGATTCTACCATTTATAAAGGCAAAGTAGAAGAGAAGTCAAGTCCCCTGTCAAGTCCACCCTCTATGTACCTCAAGTTCATACAGCATCGTGGGTTTCCCTCTCTTCGAAGCATGTGTCATACCATAATGTCACTGTCTTCTTATAACATACAGCTTGTTTCACAGCCACCTATGTTTATGGAGTTAGCTTTTTATTTTCAGAACTCAGCACTCTTGAGGGAGGATGAGCAGCTTCTTCTATGATTTTTAGACTCAGAAACCTGATGAGGGGTCACTCTGAGTCAGAGAGACTCAATCGCAGGTAGCCCAAGTTGGGGTCTAACAAATGACTGAGTGCACAGGCAAGACCTTTACAAGATACCACCTATCTCAGACAAGACCAGCACTTTGTCAAATCTGCCTGGAATAAATACATTTCTGTTTCAGATACATTCATTTTATCTGAAATAATACACTTAAAAAATTAGTATGTTTTGATTAGAAGCAACCAAGTAGATGCGTACTGTAAACGTATGTGAGTAAGACGGATTTTCTGCAATGATGCTTTCTTTTGTGTGGTTTCCTATGTCTTAAAGCAGGAAAAACAAAAAAACTTCAAGGGTGCAGGTTTCTACCAGGCACTGAAATGCCATGCAAATCATTAAATGCTCTGAACAACTTCCTCTGTGTGGAGACGAGGGGGACGGAAACCATTCATCAGAGTTACTGTAAGGGGTTCTCTGCTTTGAGGAGACAGCCAACGGAAGGCTGGGGAGGGTTAGCAGCATTGCCTGGTCTCACAGCTTCTGCCTCTTCTCTTGCACCTGAGAAATGGGTTTAAGGTTTTGAACAATAGTCTATTTTAGTGATGCTTGACCTTTAAGCTAATGAGAGGGTTTTTTAAATGTTATTATTCACAAAGTTTAAATACATCGTTTTCCACACCAGGTCTCTCCCAGTTCCTTCACACCCCTCCATCAAATTGTGAGACCCTATGATTAACATCCCCTCGCTGCTCCCATCCCTCTGCTTTCACACCCCCCCCCCTTTGGATCTTCATACTCACTCTATAATAATGGTTTTACACAGTACTTGTCCTTATGGGACTGAGTTACTTCCCTCGGCATAATGCTCTCCAGTAACCACAGTTTTAAAAATAATGTTACAGTGTAAGAAAAGCATTTTCCACTCACTTCATTCTGAGAACCAGCCATCTTTTGGAGCCTGCTCTGTATGCACTCTATGTATGTCCTGTATCTTTGGAAAACTCACAAACTTATTGTTAACAACACTCACTCACCTATTTCACCATGACTTCCTTCAGAAGCAACAGTGCCAAGAAACAAGCCACTTTCCTCCTGCCCATACTGGGTCCTGACGCTGCCATCTCCCGACTTCCCACGGGCGGTCCTCTTGCCACCAGGCTCCCTCTTCCCAGCTGAGTCCCGCTCACACTCTGGAGGCAGTGACTGGGCTCCATCACTGGCTGGCAGGGCTGGAGAGTCAGGGGGAGCGACTTCTGGCTCATGGCCACTGGTACACCGGATAGTGGTGGTGGATTTCAAGCAGTCTGCAGGTGCCCCAAGGCCAGCGGGAGCGGAGGAAGGGCCTGCAGCAGCGTCCTGAGGATCTGGCAGGTCAGCTTTGCTGGCTCCGGTATTTATTGCTGCCAAACAGTGAATACTGACAGAGGAGTCCTCAGCTGTCTGCCCACATGCTACTTCTGGTCCTTGAAGGCTGAGGAGGGAGAGCGCACTCATCTCTAAGTCCCTTCTGGATGGATCAGTTGTGGGTGAGCGCCTCCCTGCTGCCCCAGTCTCATGGCTTTGACCTTGCCTCTGAGCAGAGTTCGGCTTTCCAGTCTTCTCTTGGGAGTTTCCGAGGCTTGTGGTGTCCTCACACTGTCCTCTCTCTCCTCCACACACAGCAGTCAGCTGGGCTCCGCCTGCTGAGCACACACTTTGGTGGCCTTCCTCCATGCCTCCTGCCTTGGCTGGAGCTACTTGCATGAAGGATGCGGGACACAGACAGTCACCCTCTGTGATGAGGTTGGAGGTGGGAGCAGCGTGCTTGTTCCTCTGTGTAGCAGCCAGGCCGTTTCCTTCTGCGGTTCTTGTGGTGAGTCGGTTCTCTTCCTGTTTGTCCAGGCCGACGGTCAGTGTACATTCTGTCGTGCTGGTGGAGATGATGGCGGCATCACTCGGGTCCTCCTCCTGTGGGACAGCACCCACCACAATTGCCTCACGTCCTTCAGAGGTGCTCGTGGAAATCATGGCGGTGTCACTGAGGTCCTCGGCAGGCATGGAGGAGTGGCCGGCCTCCCGGGCTGCGCTGGACACAGGGCCCTCACAGTCCTCCACGGAACTGGTGGAGATGATCGCACTCCCATCTTTTTCTTCCAGGGCTGTAACGGATTGCTTGCTCACACTTCCTACGGCAACATTGGAAAGAGAGGCCTCACATTCTTCTGTGATGCTTGTGGAAATAAGTGCACACTCATCTTTTTCTTCCTTGCTGGTGGAGGCCAGAGGACTCTTCGCTTCTGCGCTGGGCATGGGTGCCTCAAAGTCCTCAGCGCTCTTTGAAATTGGGCCTTTGGTCCTTTCTTCAACAGCTGTGTCTAGCTGCTGCCGCTCGGCACCACTGAAGGCCGTTGCGCTGGAAATGGGCACTTCGCTCTCTTCCCCTAGGCTCGTGGAAATCATGGCGCACTCATCCTTCTCCTCATTCCTGGCAGCAGTGGGTTGGTCTTCATCTCCTGAAGTGGCACTGGGCATGGGGGCTTCACATTCTCCCATGTTCACTCTAGCATCGTCCACATTTTCTCCAGGTCTCAGAGCACTCGAATGACCTCCCTCCACATTCAAACTCATGCTGAGTGGAGGGGTGTAGTCATGTGTTGTACTGGTGGAAATGATTTTGCCTTGACTTTGACCCTCAGTTGAATTACTCTGATTGGTCCCACCATCATTGTCTGTAGAAGCCATGAGACCATCACACTCTTCATTTTCTGCTGAGGTTATGATGCCCTCGTCTTCTTTTTCACTTGGTGTGTGGTCAACTTCACATTCTGGGACTACACCGGATACAAGAGCTTCGTAACTGGCCCCCACCAGGCCCGTGGAAATGGTAGCATCTTCTGCCTTTTTGTTTCTGATGAGCTGACTGTCACTTTGATTTGATGCTGCGCTAGTCATGGGACCCTCGAAGCTTTCAGGAACTGGTGCTTCTCCAGCCTTTGCTGAAGTTACGCTGCTTTCTACGATACCTTTGGCGCTCGAGCAAATGCCTGCCTCTTTCATCTCCTTGTCTGCACCACTCACACTATCAACATCACTTTCACTTGCATTTATGGTGGCGGCTCCTGCCTCGGCTTCCACGTGCTCTACTGCAGTATCAACCCGACTGTCCCCTTCTGCACTCTCACAAATCAGTGCCCCTTCGTTATCTTCTATTTCTGTGCACGTTGAAGAATGTCCAATTTCATTCCCTCTTCCAGTGCTTGTTACAACACCTTCACCTTCCTCATCCTCCTCTTTTGCGCCTGTGCTGGTGACAATGCCTTCGTCGTCACAAGGGCTGGCAACGGCCACTAACGGTGTATTGGTGACATCTTTGGCTACTGTGCTGTCCATGGCATTCTCCCCGTTTTCTTCGGATTCAGAACTTATGGCAAAGCCTGCGTTGCCAGCACTGGAACCCGTGCAGCTCGCAGGCCCATCTCCGTCTTCCTCCGTGATCCCAGTGCTGGTGACTGCACTCTCACCTTCCATACCATCGTTCACTGAACCGTCTCCCTCCTGGCTGGCACTGGTCCCAGGGGGCCCCTCATTATCAACGAGGACCACACTTGCACCTGTGACCGTGCGCTCCTCCTGGGGCCCCGCGCCAGTTACAAGGCTGTCACTTCTTCCTTCTGCCACCGTGCATGTCACAGTGCCCTCGGGGCCTGGTCTTGTCCTGACTTTCTGGAATTCATCCACCTCTTCACTGCTTAAGGACCCCTCTCTTATCTCTGTCCCGGCACTTGTGACTGCACCATCACTTTCAACTTCACTAATAAATGTGACAGTGCCCGCAACTCCTTCTGAGTCTCTGCTTGAAGAACCGCCACACTTTTCTTCAGAGCCAGCACTGGTAACAGCATCATCTTTTTCTTCTGTGCTGATGCTATTCACATTATGCTCACTTCTCCCCGCCTGGGCGATCGCTCCATCTGTGGCTCTTTCTTCAGAATCAGTCATGGTACACTCTCCACTTTCTCCTTCTTTGGTGCTTGTAAGGAAGGTTTCACTCTCGGCCAATCCCTCTGTGACTACACCCCCACCTTCTTCGGCTGCTGCAAATACAGTGGACTCGCTAGGTTCTGCGCCCACATGCAGCCGGGCATTTCTGGAACAGGCACCTGCTATGAAGCCCTCGTCTGCCTCGATGCTTGTGCAAGGCAGAGCTGCCTCGCTCTCTCCTGGCTCTGAAGAGGTAGTTGTAGCAGCCCCGGTCTTGACTGTGCCTAATGTGACAACTTTGTCTTTCCCTTCAGTACTGGTGGCAAGAGAAGTCTTGTCTGCTCCACCACACCCAGCTGTAATATTCTCAGTGGTTTTACTTCTTTGGTGTAAAACAGAGGACTCCCTGGTGCCACCTTCTCCAGCACTTGTGTCAACTTCACGGTTTTCAGTTCCCCTTTTACCATCAGCGGACAGGCGATCCCTGTCACCTGGGCCTCTGTTTAAGTTCATTGCTGCTGTAGGCTTAATACCTTTGGCATCTTTTTCTGTATTTATGCCTACCACCCGATCAAGGGCCATACTGTCATTTTTGCTATCACTCACAATTGCTCTAATATTCTGTTTTAAACTGGGTGCTGGAATTAAACCATTCTCTTTCTTGGGCATACCTGTTAACACAACTTCTTTGTTAACATGAGTGTTTTCCACAGCATCTGTTAACTTGCTACCATGAGGTTTACTGACTTTTCCTTGTTTGCTGTGCAAAACAGTGGCCTGAGAACCTTCTGGAATGTGTCTGATGTTATCCCTGTTTGTTTGTGTGGGTGTGTCTACAGATGAACTTTCGCCATCTTTGTTGTCACTTGTCTGAGGGACTTCTGAGTCCCCACGATGCAAACTCTGATTAGGGACAGCAGAATGGTCTGCAAGTGAGGTGCCGGCTGCCCCACTTCCTAACACAGTTCTTTTGTCTGCTAAAGGAATTACACCTGAGTTCTGAGACTCCTTCTGAGGCACAACAGTTACGGAGCTCCAGGACGGCAAGAGGTCTCCCTTTGTGGAATGTTCTGGAGCTGTTGCTCCTTGAGGGACGTGCTCTTCAGTGGCTCTGGGTATGCTTTTCAAGTTCTTTTGTGGCCTGTCATTTTCTGACGGCATCCTAGGTAGCACTCGAGGGCTGGCTTCGGCATTCACAGTCACTTCGGGAGGTCGTGGATGAACTGCTTCTCGTTCCTCGGGGCTCACCCTGGAAACTGCACTTTGGCTGTGAGCTTTCTTGCTCAGGGTGCTCCTGTGGCCAGGGTGCTTCTCAGAGTTACCTGCTCCCATTCCGCGCCCTGCCTTCAAGGCTGGGGTTGCCGTTCTCGAATCTCCTGTGGAAGTTCTGAATTCTTCTTTGAGACCTAGAGTCATTTTTTGCTTTACAATATTTTCAGAGTCCATATTTTGCTGAGTACTATTACTGCTGCTTTCCTGAGTTTTGGAGACAGTGGACACATTTTCACTGGCTTGCTCGGAATCAATTTCCATTGGCTCCTGTTCAGGGATCAAGGTGGTCTCAACATTTTTTCTTGGTCTCTGAAGGGAGGAAATACTGGAAGTGCCCAAGGTGATTGCTGCTAATTTTTCTTCTCCTTTGGTTATGTCTTGTGATAAGCTTCCCCTTCGATTTTCACACAACTTCCGGCTTAACTTCTTTTCTAGTAAACTATTCCCTTTGGCTTTTTCATGGTTACTGTCACCTTTACCATCCTTGTCGTCTGACTTGTTCTCGTCCTTTTTCTTCACATCCTTACTGCTGTGCTTTAAGCTTCTGCTCTTGTGCCCATCTGCTAACTTTCTCTCAAGCCTGGAAGGACCTGAATCTTTATCACTCTTCCACTTCTCCTTGGCTAATGCTAGCTTGGCCCTGTGACTAGACTCCTTCTGAGTGGCATGTCCTGAAGAAGCAGCATTCTCTAACGCAGGTTCCTCACCAGGTCTGTCTTCACTTTTAGATTTTCGTTGCTTATCTGAGTCACTTTCTTCTGGGTTCTTGTCCTTATCAGGTTTGGGAGTGGCAACTGTCTTGTTGATACTTTCCTGTAATTCTGTTTCAACTCCCTTTAACAGTTTACCTTGACTTTTTGATTTCGACTTTAATGCAAGTCTCTCTTCGAACAAGCTCTTTGTTCTTCGCTTCTCTTTGTGAACAGCTTCTTCTGGTTTTAAGTTACTGTCTACACTGGTTGCTTCCGAATCACACTTATCTTCTGAGTAACTGTCATTTCTTCTCTGTAATGTGGTACCATGTGGCTTGGAACTCACAGTCTCTTTCTGTATTTTCAAATCACTTGACCTTCTTGATTTGTGTTCTGCCTTAGTTTTCTCAGTTGATGTGTGTCTTTCCTTTTTGTTTTCCTTACGGACATTCTCGTCACTTTTTATGATATATTCAGAAACTGGTTTTCCATCTTTGCCTAGAATGGATAATTTCCTTTCATTCCTGTGCTTACTCTTCCGATCAGCTTTGTCATCTGAAGAAGGCTTTGCGGGCTGGCTCTGCTTCTGAGTATTTTCATCTACTTTTAAACCTTTCTCGGAAGAGTGCAGCTCAGTCTCATCACCAGTCTTATGTCCACTGTCACCTCTGTATTTATGTTTCACCGACACCTTGTCTTCTGACATCGTTTTCTCCTTGTCAGGTTTTTCCTTGGAGGATTTCACCTCTTTCTTCGGTAGGCTCTTTGAATGTGGTGCGTCAGAGTCATCCTTCTTCAGATGTCTTTCAGTTTTCAGCATGCTTTTCTGTTTCGGAGGCTCTTCTGTGATGGTTTCGGAGCGTTCCACTGGCCGTTTTCCGTCCCTCGTGTCGGTCTCTTCCTGGGCTCCTTCCGCCACAACTGGGGTGGATGTCCGTCTTTTGTGCTCTCTTTCCCCTCTGGGTTCATTTCTGTTCTCCTCAACAGAATGTGCACACTCAGAGAGCCTCCTGGCTGGTTTACTCAACTCGCTTTTTACATGCACATGCTTCGGCTCTTTTGAAGAAGACACCTTGTCCTTTTCACCTAGCTGTAAGGAAAACACCGGGAAAAGATGAGAAATGCTGAAATCCAGTGTTACATTAAAGAACGTGTAGGTGCATTTAATAAGTACATCCAATGTGATGTTACATACATCACCCCTCAGCTGATCTTTGTAAGCAGATTGTAGTCGGTGTTAACAAACAAAAACCAAACTCCAAACTGTTGCTTTTGAGCTGGTGCCAGCTCACAGTGTCAGAGGAGGATAGAGCAGAACTGACCCAGAGGTCTGAACTTACTAAAGAATTACAACCACTCGAGATGACCACCACAGGTGGACAAGGGATGGAATGTTGCTAATAAGAGAGATTTTTAAGCAATCTCCCCTTATCATTGTTACTTGCAATTTTACAATTACTAATATAAGAAACAGGAAAAAGTTTTTTCTTCTTTCTTAAAGAAAAGTAGAAAAACTATTACCTAGATAAAAGAATACATGTATCAATTTAGAAAAAATGAGGAATTCATAACAGAATACAACAGGGGTTCAAGATGCTTCAATGTGAGGGAATTTTTACCTAACTTGGAAAAGATCAAATTCTCTTGTAAGCTTTCCACAAAAGGGCTGAATGATCTCGATGTAGAAAAAAGCATTTCAAGGGAGTTTTGCTGATCAGGACATACCTCATTTGTTTTGAGACTTTCTTTGATCTCTTCTTCAGGCTGCAGTTTCTTTTTAGAATTCTCTTCAATATTCCTAAACAACAAGAAGTTAAATTGGAGCTTGTTTAAAAAAACTGTAAACACACACTTTCTCTAAATGAGGCAGGAATACACTTCTCTTGATGCCACATCACGGTTAGAATTTCAAAACCACAACTCTATTTCAAAATCCCAGTTTTTCTTTTTCCTCCATGTACAGGGTTACTGTTGTACGGTGCTATTTGTTGGCCAACTCTAATTTGCAGAGAGTTTAAGTAAAGGAGATCTACATTTTGCTTGACCTTCAGGACCTCTGCTATGGTCACCATGTCAGCTCACCTCATTGAGGACACTCCTCCCTCACTAATCCTCTACTTTTCCAAGCATGTTATCTGTTTAAAAAGAACAGCCCCTCGAGACACCATGCCCAAAACATCAGAGCCGAAGTCTCACCAGTTTCATCTACTGATAAAGATCAATAGAATCAAATTAAAATAATAAGAAATTCAAGAGCTGACTTCTCTCAGTGTTCTAAAAATTACGGATTCATTTATCTTGAAGTCCAAATGCATTTTGATCAAAGAGCAAAACTAGAGCTCAGAGCTTATGAGCTTTATGGTCACTCCCATGTTCTCTTTGGCCTTCTAGTGATAATGCTGCAGAGAAAAAGAAAAGAAAGGAAAAGAGAAAAGAATACAAAATATGGCAGAGCTTTCGCTTAAAGGGAAAAGGATCCATACCAGTAGAGGGATTAGACTGGAAAGACTGCAGAATGAGTGCAATTGTCATAAATAAATTGAACACTCAGAACAGGGAGATTTCTGAATGCTTCTAGTAGGTCCATGGATGCACTAGAGTGGGGCTGTATCTCTAAAACTCTAGACACAATTGTGTGTGGACATGCATTTTTTCTCTAGGAAGAGGATTCAAAGTGTCCATCACATTATCAAAGATTAAGAGAGATTCTTTTGCAATGCTACAGGTATTAACACAATAAATTATGGTAGTATAAATGAAACCTTACAGTTCTTCATAAGCACATGTTTAAAGTCCAGCTCTCTGCATTGCTGTTTTCAATGCCTCTGGAGCAAGAGAAAATTACAATGGGAACAGGGCCAGAAAAACAAGTACCTGGAAACTTTTTTCCTTTTTTTGCTTAAGGCTACTTTTTTCTCTAAGACTTTCCGCTCTTTAAGGACTTCTTTAATTCTGGGGGCTTTGGGTTCCAAACGCTTTGCAGATGATTCTTCTAAGTCCACATTACCTTTGCCTAGGAAAAAAAAAAGTGGGCAATAAACTAGATTTCAGAATAATGTCATATTTGCTTAACATTAAAATTTTATCCTTGTTAAAAAAAACCCAACAGTTTAGTCAACAGTTTTAAGTTGTGATGGACTAAAAATATTTTAGAGGAACCCGTTCTATTCAAATGATCATGTAAAATTCTTTTTTAAAGAGCTAATAATTTAAACAAATACACATCCATTTATTAGTATATCACATCACACATAATTACAGGTTAAAGCAAGATCAGTTTTGTTAAAAATAACATTCTAGGTAAATTTTTGTTGTTTATTTAATTGGTAGCCTAAGTCAACTCCTTTAATACTATAAGTCTACACTGATCATAGACGGTAATTCATTTTCCAAGGATATTTCATTCTATAATCATTGGAAAATGAACTGTTAGTTTGTGAGTTGAGTGGCATTCTGACAGTATGAAAAATAAGGTAAACTCCCATATTTGAAAAAGATTTTATAATCCTATCTCATAAGTAAAACAAGTACATATCACCAGTAATAATATATTATATAGGACCTCTGTTGGCTTAGTAATAAGGAACTAGGCTGCTAACTCAAGTCTCTGATACCTGTTGGAGGGTCAGCTATGAGTCAGTTTCAACTCCATAGCACACAACAGCAGCAGCAATATATATCTATAATGTTGTTGTTGTGGACTGCCTTCAAGTCAGGCATTACTCATAGTGACCCTATGAACAAAAGCCTCTCCATAACTATTAACATTTATCAAAGTTCAGAGCTTCTGGAGGCACGTTACTTAGGAAGTGGCTGCCACTCAATATAGTATATATAGGGAGCTCTGGTGGGCTAGTGGCAAGATACTGCTCTGCAATCCCAGAGGAACACGGTTCAAATCTATCAGTTGCTCCATAGAAGAAAGATGAGGAATCTCCTCCCATGCAACTACTTCTGAAAACCTGATGGAGTGTCTACTATGGGTCGGTTCTGACTCAATGATACACAACCACATCAGTAATAGCAGACATTGAATAAGTATGTGCAGTGAATGAAGCTACACTCACAACCACATAGGCCTGGCAATCACTTTTAATAGATCCACATATACTGCAGAATGAATGGGATAAAAGGATTAAAACTCTGTCGTGAGTAAACACCTTGAGGGACTGGGATAACTCAGTGGGCCTGGGATTCAGGGCCCCGGCCTCAGGACATCAGGGCCAGCTGGCCTAACACTGTTCTCCTTTCCATTTTGGTGAGTGGTGGCTGGGGCACTACAAGCTTGTCAACAGTCATCAACAGTTAGTTGGGCTCACTTCATCTGGAGCAAAGAAGAAAATCAAATGCAAGTTGCCCTGCTAACTAAAAGCCATGTGTCTCCGGAGGGTCAAATCCACCAGCCACTCAGAGGATAAAAGACTAGTGAACTCCTCTCCTATGATTTACAGAATTGGAAAAGCAATGGAGGGTCAGCTATGTGTAGGTTCTGACTCAATGGTAATGAGTTTGAGGTTGTTATTAATTAGTCCCAAAGAAAGTGGACATGTTAACTTCAGTCTCCACAACCCTGAGACCAGCTCTAGATGGGGTCAGGATCACAAGAGACTAGCTCTGACAGTTGCTGTTGTGCACTGCTGAGCTGGAACTGACCCACAGCTGATCCTCTGGGGTTTTAGAGGCAGTTAATCACGAAGGTGCACGGGAGAAGATTACCCATCCTCCCGTGGAGCAGCTGGTGGACCTCAACCAAGGGCCTCTGGGGTTGTAGTGCAGCTTCTCGTCACTAGGCCACTAGAGCTCTGATATGTGAGAGAAAAATATGGAACAAAACTCAAAATCTTAATAAAGACCAGACTTCACAGTCTGAGAGAAACTGCTAGAATGTGCAAGGCTATAGCCCTTGACTCACTTGCAGCAGACTGGAGTGGACTCATAGCTGACCCTCCAGGGGGTTTTCTGAGGCTGTAAACTGCATGGGAGCAGACTGCCCCTCTTCCTCCTACAGAGCAGCCAGTGGATTTGAATCATGCTACACTGGGTTGCTGGCACAGTGCTTTACCCATTAAGCTACCAGCCTGGAAATAGTCACTCCCATGATTCAATGAAACAAAAGACAAATGTAAAAGATGATCATCAGACACCAGGGGGAAATGTACTCCTTTGGATAACTGAGCACACAAGACCAGAAGGGCGGCATTTGCCCAGTGATAAGAGTCAGAAGCTGGAAGGGCCACACAAGGACTAAAGAGGACTGGAAATGAGACACAGGCACAGGAAGTGAGGAGACAGTGTTACAATGTGTCGAGGAGACTGTTAAAATGTGTCGAGGAGACAGTGGTACAGTGTGTTGAAGAGACAGTGGTACAATGTGTCACACCATCAGGAAACAGCATCCATGCTCTGCTGAACATGGGAAACACTGGCAGAAGTTAGGAGACAGTGTTACAATGTATCAGTGCTAGGAAACAGCATCCATGCCCAGATGAATGCAAACCCAACATGCTCCATAACTTTTCACTCAAATAACAATGAAAAGGTAAAAAAGAGTGACCTACACCATCTCATTTAAACATTAAAATTTAACTTCTTCTATACCTTGACTCTTAGTTTTCGAAGATTTTGTCTTTTCTGCCTTCTGCTTTCGCTTTTCTTCAAGTTTTTCTCTATTGATCTGCCTTCTTAAAAGCCTCTCTTCTTTTTCTTTAGCCTAAAAGCACAAAATAAATATATTACGGTTATCCTCACAGACTATCAGGCAAAACAAAACACTCTTGGGGGGGGGAACGCTAAGAAATCTTTCAAAAACAGGGCTGTTTCAGTTATTTTTCACATGGTCTTCCTAGCTGGCAGACCCAGAACAAGTGCGTGGACCGTGCACATAAATACACGCTTGGTTTTTACCAGAGATACCCTTTCTCATGTGGCTTTTCGGAATATGGAAACTACCTGAAGATTAAGAAAGAGATGTTAAAAATATCCGTAACTCTCATGAAGAAATGCTCAAAATCCCTAGCCCTAAGAGAGATGCAAATTAAAACAACTATGAGATATCATTTCACCCCAGTCAAAATAGCAAAATTTAACAGAACAGCAAGCAACAAGTGCTGGCGAGGTTGTGGACAAACGGAACCCTGATTCACTGTTGGTGGGAGTGTAAAATGGTGCAACCCCTGTGGAAAGCAGTATGGCGCTTTCTCAAAAAGTTGCAAATAGAGATACCATTTGACCCAGCAATTCCACTACTGGGAATATACCCTGAAGAGTCCATAGCTGACATCCAAGCAGATATATGCACACCCATGTTTACTGCAGCTTTGTTCACAATAGCAAGGAGTTGGAAACAACCTAAGTGCCCATCAACAAACGAATGGCTAGAGAAGCTGTGGTATATTCGCACAATGGAATAGTATGCTGCATTAAAAAACAAGGAACTCATGCAATATTATTCAAAATGGTTGACTCTGGAGAACATTATGCTGAGTGAAATATCCCAGTCACAAAAGGACAAATATTACATGATGCCACTGTTGTAGAATGAGACTGTCCTTGGGGTTGGGGAGAGACTGAGTAAATGGGTTCAATAATGTATACTGCACTGAAACAGAGGAGGGAGAGAACCGTCTAAAAGAGAGATGTAACTGGGTATTTCTGTCATCACAGGAGACTAGAGCGAGGGCTGCATGGTGGAGGGGACCTGGGGGAGGGTTTGTAAAACAATGAAAGAATCTTTTCTTTTACTTTTCCATAATTTTTGGACTCATGTACTTATAACTTGTTAGTCAAATTTGTGTCTTCTAGGTTGCAACACCCCCATGATACATCTTGAAGGATATGTACATGTACAGCCAAGCACAATCAATAAGAGTGCATCTGAATTAAAAAATCAATCTCCATAATAGTCTATGTGTTTCCTACTGCCAAAGGGGCCCTTTAGAGTAGTGAGAGAAGATCTTCACCCTGAAACCCACAGCGTCCCTTTTCAGCAGGAAGTAGCTAAGAGAATACGCCGTCCCCTTTTCCTTATGACTCAGGGTGAAGTCTCTCTCAGGGAGGAGTGATAGGGAATGGCAAAGGACACACTGACAAAGAAGATTAATCAGAACTGGCTTTGACAAGCACTGTGGCATCTGGACAAGAACAAACTGGGAGGAGGGTAGAGAGAATAGTGCAACAATGAATGAATGGAAGCCCAAAATCTCTGTAAATGTTTTATGAAAATTAATAAAATATAATTATAGAAAAAAAAATATCCATAACTCTAAGAATGTCACAGTTGACTACTAATCTTCAATATGGATTGAGGCTCAACAACAAAAAAGATTCTTGAAAAACCATGGGTGAGCCCCACTGCCCCTGGCCACCTGCCTCTGAAGCCACGCCATCACAGCAATGTGGAGCTGCCATGGCTGGAGCCCAGAGGTCCCCTCACCTGGGCTGAGTGGTAAGTGATGGCCCCGCACAGCCACAGAATAAACTAATTTAAAAAAAAAAATTAAAAAAATTCCTGGAACCAAGAAGGTGACGGTGGGGGAAAGCAGAGTGAAAGAGGCATGCTGGGCTCCACTCAAACGGCCCATCACGGCCCTCTGCAGTCTGTCTATAAATGAAAAGTTAAAACAGGTGACTACTGGTCTTTAAGGATTGAAGCTCAACATCAAGAGGACAAAGAGTCTTGAAAAACCATGGGTGAGTCTCACCGCCTCCGGCCACCTGCTGCTGAGCCTGTGCCAAAAGGCCCAAGGAGCCACCACAGCCAGAGCCCAGAGGTCCCCTCACCTGGGTTGGGCCGTACAGTAGGCACCAGGCCCCGTGGCTAGTACAACAGAGCCCCTGCGTAGCTGGTGGCAGTGCTTGTAAGTGGCATGGGAAGAGACGGCAGGGGCAGCAGTGGAGCCACGTGGAAGGTGAAGGGTGGTTTGAGTGCTTGTTCTACTGCCTTTATTACTTTTGCAACCTTGAGTGGGTCTGTTCACCACTCTGGAAGCATTGTGAGTTACAATCAGACCACCTGGTGGAGAGGAAGGGGGTAAAGATGGAGCTAGAAGTGCTGTCCCTGGGCTTGGTCCACAGTAGGGTGCAAGGTTCAGACCTCAGAACAGCTTTGGTGGGGGGGGGGAGTGGCAGCTAGTTCCCGAGGATTGCCACCCAGCCCCTGGGGAGAGCTGCCCGGCTCCCAGGGAGTGCTGTCAGTTCACTGGGGAGAGCTGCCTGGTGTGTATGAGGAATTTTATTTGAGCCACTTTCTTCCATCTCTTTCTCAAGTGCATCAGAGTAACACCTCCAAAGAACTTTTCTTTGCAACTCACAAGTTTGTTCTCTCTAGTTTTGTTCCCTTTCCAACAAGTAATCTGAACACTGAGTCGTGTTCCAGACCTCAACCCTGAGCCCGGTTCCAGAGACAAAAGGGAAACATAAACTGCCAGCTAAGGAAACAAAAGTCCATGGAGCTTCAAAGCTTAGCCAGCCACCCACACTGGGATCATCCAGGCAAACACTGTGCAGTCCAGAGAGCAGAAAACACCAGGAAAATATCTTCTAATGGAACAAGAGGGCATGCAGCTTCAACTCAAGACCACCAGTAAAGTGTTAAAATGGGCTCCCCTTTCCCTTCATCTCAACGCCCCTCCATGTTCAGCATGAAGCAGCCAGTGAGTCTGTACCTCATTCCCAAATGAGAAACCCACAAATGAAAAAGACAATTTCTTTGTTTGAAAAAAAAACACCTTTGGACTATGCTCACCATTAAAAAAACAAAAAACAAACCAAATCTGGATGAGTTGCATCCCCTCTAAACATAAATTCTACACTCTTTGGAATAAACAACTTGCCTAAAAAGTGGAATGTGGCATCAGGATTGGAGTAAGGCTCATCAACAACCTGTGTTAGGCAGATGAGATGACCTTGCTTGCTCAAAGTGAAGAGGACATGAAGCACTTGTTGCAGAAGATCATGGAATGCAGCCTTAAATACGGATTGCATCTCAATGTCAAGAAAACTAAGGTTCTTACTACTGGAATGATAGCCAACATCATGATGGAGAAGACAATCTGTCAACAGCTTCATCTTGCTTAGATGCACAATTGACACCTTGGTACCAGCAGTCAGGAAATCAGGAGACATACTGTACTGTACCAGGATTTCAGTTTGAGGACTTAGGTGTGTCTGATTCAGGCTATGGTCTTTCCAATCGCTTGCTAAGCATCTAAGAGCTGGACAATGACTAAGGATGACAGAAAAATTGATGCCTTTGAGCTGTGGTTCTGGAGGAGAGTTCTGAACATCCCGTGGAAGGCAAAAAGAACAAACAAATAGGTCTTAGAGAGGATGCAGCCAGACTGCTCTTTGGAGGCAAGGATGAGGCTTCACATCACATACTTTGGGGATGTTGCTAGGAGAGGCTATTCCTTCAAGAGGGACATGATGATTGGATAGAGAGCTGGCAAAAAGAAGGAAGACCAGTGACAAGGTGGACTGACATGGTGACTGCCACTGCGGGCGCTAATGTGTCAGAAAGTGTGAGGATGGCACAGGATAGGACAGGGTTCAGAGCTGTTGTTCATAGGGTCACTATGAGTCATACTCGACTTGAGGGAACCTGCTTAACAACATGTCTATTTCTCATTTCAAGATACACATCTTCTGAAACTGGGAGCCATTTTATAGAGATGTATTTTTTTATATTAGCATTTTTTTAAAAAGTGTTACTAATTCAATGGCATATCTTATAATTACAAACATTTTCAAATCTAGGATTATGATGTCACTATTATGTTAATGGGGAATCCAGTTTGGAAGTCACCTGTAGCAGCCAGATTCTACCAAAGGTTTGTTTGCTGGTTCTGATGAGGATTAGGATGGAATGTTTACTGGCTAGTGGGTGTGAGATGATGTGATTCGGCCTCCTATTTAAAAACACATTTGGTCAGCAGTACGGGGCTGGATTGGAAGCAGGAGTGGCATCTACTTCATCAATAACATGCCTCCGGAGACTCTATGAACTTTGATTAATGTTGATAGTTGTAGAAGGGCTTCAAGCCTTTTGTTCATAGGGTCACTATGAGTTGCGCTCGACTCAAAGGCAATCAACAACATTAATGTATTGTTAAGTGCTGTTGAGTTGATGATTCATAATGACCCTAAGAACTACATAGCTGAACACTGTTCTCCCCTGTGCTATCCTCACCATCTCCAATACACTTGATCCCATTGCTACAATCACTGTGTCAAACCACCACCTGGTTGAGGGTTTTCCTCTTTGGCTTTCCCACTACTTTTCTAAGCATGATGTTTCTTTCTAAGGCATAGCCTCTCCATGCCCAAAGTGTGTGAGACAAAGATCATCTGTGCCTCAAAGAACCATTCTGGCTGTATGTTCTCTAAGATCTATCTGTCTGTTCTTTTGGCAGTGTATGGGTTACTCAGTACTTTTCTCCTACACCGCAGCTCAAAGGCATCAATTCTTCTGTTATCCTTACTCATTGTCTGACTCTCAGCAGGACAGCAAATGTCTGGAAAGATCATGGTCCAAATCAGGTGCACATTAGTCCTCAAACTGACATCACTGCTCCGTAGTAACCTGGAGAGGTCCCTGACTGCAGACTTTCCTAGTGCAATACATCTCCTGATATGACTGTTAGTACGAAGGGTGTTGAGTGTGGATCCAAGCAAGATGCCTTTGTTAACAGTTTCAATCTTTTCTCCATCCATCATGATGTTGTCTATTGGTCCAGTGGTGAGAATTTTTGTTTTCCTGACATTGAAATGCAATTCATACTGAAGCCTGCAGTGTTTGATCTTCTGCAGCAAGTGCTTCAAGTCCTCCTCCCTTTCAGCAAGCAAGGTTGTGTCATGTGCATAACGAAGGTTATTAATGAGTCTTCCTCCAATCCTGATGCCATATTCTTCTTCATAGAGTCCATTAATGGATAATCTTACAATATTACAGTAATAGCTCTCTATGTATATGTTTTCAAGATGTGACACATATTTGATTCGAACATTTCTATACTGAAATGACTATAGAGTGTTACCAGTTTTTCACTAGACATAGTGATGAGATGCCCTCTTGGTCTGGTATTTATGTTTAGTCACTCAAATTACATGAAAATACTATGAAGTCAAAGAGAGGATGTACCCGCTTTGTGAGCTAATCAGTACCCTGCAGACTGACCATCATCAGCCAGGTTGGCAGATGGGATCCGACTTACAATGGACTGTCGCCGCTGCTCTACAGTTAGTTCGTCGTCAGAGTCACTGTAGTACTTGGAGTAAAGATATGGCTTGTGGACATAAGCTTGCCGAACGCCCTTTGCTTTTCCTTCGCTAGCGTCACTGGTTTGAGTTTTTGTTTTACTCTGCTTGCTTTTCTCTTCATCTGGAAGACAGTCAATAGAAAGAGGGGTGCTTTTGTAAATTAGTAATAAAACAATCATTATGCCATATAATCAATCACCAAATGCACAATCAGCACAGCTCAAGATTACTTGCAGGCCCAACACAGGAAATACCACTACACGTGTCACTGCTTTTTAGTAAGTTTATTTTTCATAGATACTAAGAAATTAAAAAAAAAGCTAAATGACAGTGAGAAGCATGTTCAAGGCATTAAAAAAACAAACCAACCTCCTGCTTTTGCTTCCATGTTTTCTTCTTTATGCTGTCAGTTTGGATGTGCAATACTGGCTGGTGCTTACTAGTTCTTTGACCTTGAGCAAGACATACTTACTCCAGGCCAGGGCTTCCTGACCTACTTCACAGGGTTAACTGTTCAAAATGGCTTTGCCATGAGGATGAGTGGGAATATGCAAATAGGGATGTTAGCCTACCCACAAGAGGACTGGTTAGTCTTGCCATTAAATTGAGCAGATCCAGAAGCAGGACTGGAGAGTCTCACCATCAGCAAAGAGGAGCAGGCATGCAATTGGTGCCCTCTAACCAGAGTTTCTAGTGCCAGGTAGACTTTCAGCAGCAGCAGAAGCAGCAGCAGCGATAGCCAAAGCAGAGGACGAGAGACCTGACATGAGATAGGGCTGGCCTTGGGATGGGCTACCTCTCACAGAACTAGAGCTAAGAGCCTTTGCCCAAGCTTGCTGGACAACTGGAGGACTAGGGGGTAGGGTGTAGAGGCCATAACTGGGAGGCCTGTGAGGTCGGTAACACAGGCCTAACGTCACAAGGCTGAGGTGCCTGAGAGCACATTTCAGAAGCTGTCCTGGCCGTATTCTGCTAGCAACCTGGATTATGAACTTTGACTTCCCCAATATGTTTCTGTGTGGTCTGTGAGCTACTGTACGATTCTGGATCCAGGAAAGCAGTAAGACTGGTGTTGCAATGAGTTCAAAGACTCAATGAGTTCAATGGTGGACATGTCTAACTTCATGGGAATTGGTTCTGTGTTGCTGATGCTGTTGATGAGGACAGCTCTCCTTTTGTGAAGGTGGTTAATATCAGATAGGGCCATTCCCCAAGTGGCCTTTGTTCTTTATACACAGGGCTACTGTGAGATCCCAGAAGTTATCACATATAAGCCCTCAGTACAGTGCCTGAACACTGAGAAGTCAGAACCCACCATCATCAGGTTGATTCTATCATGTTTCTGAGACCGCTGATCCTAACAGAAAGAGACTGCTTCATCCTTTCTGGGAGCAGCTGTAGCTCTACCTGCCAACCCTGTAGTTAGGAGCCCAACACTAACCTAAGTCTCCAACAACAGCACAGAGCAAGCACTCAATACGCTTGAGCTTAGAAACAAACAAGCAGCATCTTCCTATCTCCATAAGCACAAACTCACTGCCGTCTTACAGTGAAGCAGCTGGGCAGAGTGAAGGCAGGAGACGCCAAAGCTCACCGCAGCTGGTAATTTACCAAGTCTGCTCTGAGAGAAACCAAGAGCTGGGACTCCAAACAAACCTCATGATAAAGCTCCATGCTCTGCCACTACCATCACCCTGGTTTTCAGAACACCCTCACCTCAAGACAGAAGTAACACTCTGAGGAAGCTTTGTAAAGCTAAGTAGTAAGTAAAATGTCTCACCGTCTGAGGTAATCTCACCCTCTTCAGTGCTTTCGGACATCACCACCTCCTCCTCAGTGTCTTCCTCAAACGATGAGAGGTCACTGGTATGGACAGAGCTGACTGTGATGTCAGTGAGGCCGTCCACGTCAGAGTCCACCAAAGCGCACTCTTCAGGAAGCAAGTTAAACACAAGGCAAATCCACTTGTTAAAGAGCACACTCAGAAACTAATCCCATAGCTACAGTGAGTTTTCTGCTTTAAAAACATGCCAAAGTAAGTCATCTTTAGAAAGGAAAACTCTCTCCCCTTCAGCTAATAAGAGCTAACATACAGTCATTCCCCAAAATAGTTCTACCAGTATCTTGGAAACAGAGTTAAACTATTAATTTAGTATATGAATTGGGGGGGGGGAGGGCCCAAGTATATTTTAAGTACAATATTTAGTATCTAGTATTTGGAAAAACAAGAACATAGTGAAATCTGTGAGGCAGAACCCAATGGGGCTGCCAATGTTTCTCTGGGTTTACAAGTTTTCTACCCTTGACAGCGTGCAATCTTCCCACTTTGTTAGCCCTCTCTACCAGCTGGAATGATCTGAGTTCTCCTTCTCTGATAGGTTTTGGCCTTACGTTAGTTCTTGCTTTCTCAGGTTTTACTCCACAACCGGGGCTTAAGCTGCTTGGGATAATGCAAGTGAGTAAGCTGGCAAACTCAGATGATAAAGTTCAAGAGTTTCTCAGCTCATGCATTTTGTGAACTTGTGTATTAATGTAGGAGATGACATTTACAAATGTTTACTGTTCTCAGTTAAGCCCAAAAGATTTACGTTTTTAAGAGTTTTGAAACAATGAGCACACAGATTAAAATCTGAAGAAAAACACTGCTATTCCTCAGCCAGCCTTGCTCTTTAACCTAACGTAGGGACTCTGCAAGTGTCTCTGTACCTTCTTTAGTCGCGTCACCAGTTTTCGCTTTGTTACTGCTCTTCTCGGCGGGAGCTCTGGCGCCCTCTGCTTCTCTCTCCTTGCCTTGCTTCTCCTCTTTGACCTTCTGGATCTCCTCACTCCGTTTTGAGTGATCAGATTTCTTCTCTATCTTGTCTTTCTTCTCTTTTTTCCTTTCCCCCTTGTCACTGCTTTCAGGCTTCTTCTCAGCTCTGTCTATAGATTTACTTTTCTGTTCACTGATTTCTTGCTGGACTTCCTTACTGGGTGGAATTAAACCACTGCTCTCTTTTACATGGTTTTTCATTTCTTCAACTGGACCAGAGAGGTCAAGGGATTCTTCAGCCTTAGGGGATGCTTCAGGCCCTTCCCCGGCAGGGTCTGGGGGAGATCGGTCTTTATCAGCCATGTCCTCTGACGGCCTCTCTTTCTCGGAGGTGGTGTCTGTGCTGGGCTGTGATGGGAGTTTTTTAGGCACTCTCTCACTGGCCTTGGCATTTGACATTTCTGTGGAGGCCCTGGCAGCACTGGCTTCTTGGTTAAGAGAAGTTATGGTTTCCAAGATGGACATGGCATCATTAGCTACATTAGCACTGGGCCCGGGAGCAGCAACACCTGAGTGAGAAACACATGTTTTAGAATATATCCGTGCAGGAGGTGAACGACTTGGCTCAGTTAATGCTACGCACCACTCACTATCATCTTATATGGTGCATACACTGTGCAGACGTCTGTGTTCCCGGAGACTGTCAGGTGTTAAGTGCCCATACGTAATACATTCAAAACTCTCTACCTTCCTAAGCAGCATCCTAGAAAAGCCACTATGCACATCTGAGGAGCCTCGGTCTAGAACCCAGAAAGAGAATATATTGCCGAATTATTTTAATTATTCTCCCATTATAATACAGACAGAAACATAAGACACACATGCTACGTAAACGCTTATTATTTATATTAATATGAACGATGTTATTCTAGTTAAGGAATCTGGGTGACAAAGTAAATACAACTTCACTAAAAAGCTCTGCTGGAATGACAGGTTAAGCACTGGGTTATTAACTAAAAGGTCAGTGGTTTGATCCCACCAGCCAAGGGAAAACAAGGAGTAGTTCCCTTGTGTGAAGGTGGGCTTGTGTGAGGTGGGGGCATGGTAATCCTACAGGCCAGCTCTAATCTGACTGACAGGGCTGCCAGGAATCCGAATCTACTTAGGGAGCAATGGTGTCTTAGTCTATAGGCAGAGGTGGTGCATCTCGGGCAGTCTGAATCCAGCATCTGCTCCAAGAGATAAAGACAGGCAACCTCCTCCTGTGCACCTTAAGTCTCCAAAAGCCAGATGAAGGATCAGCTGTAAATCAGTTCCAACTCAATGGTTATGAGTTTGAGGGCTTTTTTAAGTCAAATAAAGGTATGTGTAAGGAACCCAAACCCCCTAATTTGACACCCAGATGAAAGAACAAAAGCAAGGAACTGACCAAGAGTTAAAACAAAGCACCTTGTGTAATGGCAGAAGAATCGGGCTTCTCATCATCCAGAGCAGTGCTCGCACTTGCTTCTTCTTTGTGATTTAACGTGGCCAAGAACTCATGCACAGCTTTCTCCACTTGAGGTCTGAACGTGTGGTTGATCTTTGGATCCACAACCTGAGAAATGATTCGGTCGATACCAGACTCCAACATTCCAGATCTGAAACAGAGTTATGTATGAAAGAGAGATCTGCAATTTTTACATTAAATACTTTAAAACAAAGCTATTGTGTTTATGTTTACTCTTAAACTGGCATGGTGGAGTTAGAGAGATGCACAAAGTAATAGAGAGGTTCACACTATAGAAGCATTTAGATATAACATACCATAAAAAGGTGTCTCTAAGATTTCCACCAGTGGGTTGCTGGAGGAAATACTAAAACAAACAAAATAAACCAAAATCACCCTCAGAATTAAACACAGCACACTGCATGGAACCAGATATATAGGTGCTTGTTTTACTCCAGCTCTGCCTGTAGCAGTCAGTGACAAATTAGCAAAAGGGCAGAGTCCTAGGGAGAAAAAAAACCTATGGAATTTTTGGACCTTTTTTAAACAGCAAAGTGTTTGTAAGCATTAGAGTCTGAGGAAAAGCTGAAGGACACAAAATATAATTTCATCAAATTAAAACATCACGTTAGGCAAACAAAAATAAAACTGAAGACTTCTGGCGTTCCTTTTACTGTCTTCTTGCTATAAAACTGAGATGATTTATTCATTCAACAATTATGTTCTGAGTGGCTTAGACATGACAGGCACTGGGTGGGCCACTAGGCAGTTACAAATCCGAACTCGTCCCTGTTCTGGTGGGGGAGAGTTATTGTCATCAGGTGCCACTATGTTGGTGTGGAGTCACAGTGACCTCAAACCCAGCAGAAAGAAGGACTGCCCAGTCTTGTACCATCCTCGGCTACATCTGAACCCACTGCTGTAGATACTGCCAATCTCTTACTGACGATTTTCCTCTGACCTTCTATCAAGCACAATGTCCTTCTCCAGGAACTGATCCCTTCAGATAACATGCCTGAAGTATGTGGGATAGTCTTGTTGAAGCCTCTGACTGTTCTTTTTCTTCCTTATTCATTATCCAGCTTTTGTATGCACAAGGCAACTTGGGTCAGCTCAATGACATTTTTTGTTCTTCACCACTTTAAAAAGGTCTTTTGCAGTATATATGCTCAATGTATTTATTATGTTTATTAATGTAGTTGTGAGAATTTTTGTTTTATGTCAGAGTGTAATCTATGCTAAAGTCTTTGATTGTCAAGTGCTCTTTATCAAGCAAGGTTGTGCCACCTGCATTATTACAGCTTATTACTAAGTCTTCTTCCAATTCTGATGTCATATTCTTTTCCATCTAGTCCAGCTTCTCGGATTCTTTGTTCAGCATATAACTTTCTTCAGAATATATACATGTTCCACATTTTCCTTCTTCACAATGTTATCCATAATTTGTGATACACAGAGTTGGTCACCTTTGCTTAGTCAATAGAACACAGGTAAACATCTTTCTAGTATTCTCTGCTTTGAGCCAAGATCTATCTGACATCAATACCTCTTATTCCATACCCTCTTCTGAGCTCAGCTTGACTTGCGGGCAGTATCCTGTTGTTGTGGTGGTGTGCCTTCGAGTTGGGACTGACCCATAGCTGACCCTCCACGGGGTTTTCAGAGGCAGTTTAATCACACAGGAGGAGACTGCCCATCTTTCTCCCACAGAGCAGCTGGTGGATTTGGACCACACGACTTTGGGATTGCAGCACAGCTTCCTACCAGTAGGCCACCAGCGCTCCTCCAACCATTTTTATCTTCCGCAAAGTTTTATTTGCATGTAATTTTAATAGTAAGTCTAAAAAGGTTTCTATTCTACCGGATCACCTTTCTTTGGAATAGGCACAAATATTGATCTGTTTCAGTCAGTATTTACGTTCCAAATTCTTGCCACTGATAAGTGATCACTTCCAAAGCAGCATATTTTTACTGAAACATTTTAATTGGTACTCCACTAACTCCTTGAGTTTTGTTTTGTTCCAATACTGTCATTGTGGCTTGGACTTCTTCCTTCCATCTCCGTGGTTTTTGATCATGTGCTATCTCCTGAAATGGCTGTTACCTGACTCTTTTTGGTATAATGACTCTGTATTCCTTGTCACTAATTTTGGTATTTATGCACTGATCAGTATTTTGTCCCTTGACCTCATCAGTATCTCACCTCTGAATACGTTATTTAGACATGAACTTGTCCTTTAGATCTTTCAGCTTGCAGAATGGTAAATTATGTTCTTCTCTTTCAGTTTTCACATCACTTGTCTTCTCAAGATGCTGGTTGCAGTTTCCTTTTCAGTTCTTACCTCCTCATTCCTTCCATTTCAATAGCAATTTTCAGAATCTCTTCTGACATCCATTGTGGTCTTTTCTTTCTCTTTGATGACCTTTTGCTTTACTTCTGTATGGTGTCATCCAGTGACTCTCACTAGTGTTCAGTAAGTCAGATTTATTCTTGGGATGCTATCTGAATTCAGGTGGGACATCGCAAGGTTAAACTTTGATTCTTACTGATTTGCCTTCATTTTCATCAGCCGACACTTGAACATCAAATGAGCAACTGTTGGTGGGGGAAGGAGAACAAACAAAGCTAAATACAATAGAAAAGACAATGGTACATATGACATGCTAAAGGAAAACAGAGGAATGGAGAATTATTGCATCTGAAATAATTTGGGATGATATAATCCGCTTCAGAGAGGAGACAAGTGGGACTGACTAGATATTTATAAGAGATGGGGACAAAAATAATCCTGATAAACTTGGCTACACAAGAGACACAAGGAACAAAGAGGTCAGTCATGTCTGAAACGTGCAGAAAAATCAAAGGTATCTGAGCAAAGTAAGAGAATGTGACTTTAAGAAAGGTACTTCAACCCTTTATGCTATGGAGGAGCTGGTGGATTCAAAACACCTATGTTGTACCCTTTTCCCATACTTAGGTAATCTGTATTGCTCAGCAAATTATTTGGGAGGCTGGATTCAATGAAGGATGCCACGTAAGGATTGGAGGAAGACTCATTAATAAACTTTGTTATGCAGATGATGCAACCTTTCCTACTAAAACGCGGACCTGAAACACTTGCCGGGGATTAAACAGTGCAGCCTTCAATATGGATTACATCTTCAATGTCAAGAAAACAAAAAGTTCTCACCACTGGACAAGTAAGAGACATCACAATAGTTGGAAAAGAGACTGAAAGTGATAGAGATTTTATCTTACTTGGATCCATAATCAATATACTTGGTAAAAACAGTCAGGAGATCAGAAGACATAGTGTACTGGGAAAGTCAGCTGTCAGGGACCTCTCCAAATTACTGAGGAACAAAGATGCAAGTCTGGGGACTAAGGTGCACACAATTCAGACCACAGTCTTTTCAATCACTTGGTATGCATCTGAGAGCCGGACAATGAATAATGATGACAGAAGAACGGATGCCTCTGAACTGTGGTACTGGAGAAGAGTACTGAATACCCCATGGATGGCCAAAAGAACAGAAAGATATGTCTCGGAGAAGGTGCAGCCAGTGTTCCTTTGAGGCAAGGACGGCGACGCTTCATCTCACATACTCTGGAGATGTTGCTAGGAGAGACTATTTTGTGAAGGACTTGGAAAGATGAGGGGATGGCGAAAGAGAGCAAGACCTTCAATCAGGTGGCTTTAACACAGTGACTATAGCAATGGGGTTGAGCGTGCCAGAGACGGAGAGGCTGGCACATGATAGGACAGGGTTTGGATCTATTGTTTACAGGGTTGCCACAAGTCACACATATTCCACTCGATGGCATCTAACAACAACAACAACAACAACAACAACAACAACAACAACAACAACAATTTAAACCCTGGTTGTTCCTGAAAAGAACTCGAGGAGATGAGATGTCCTGCATAGTGTAATAGTGAGGCTACTAGATCCGCTCTCTCTTCTCCTCACACTTCACACGGCTATTTTTGAGTACATGTCTGTCTGCAGCACAGGAGGGATTCGATTTTTATCTCCTGAGGCACCTTGCAGCCTTGTGACAGGATAATTCTACTTATGTGGGCCATAGAGAAAAATGAGTCGATTCTCTGCAAAGTAGGTTACCTGCTTTGCCAAAGCGCCAAGATAAAGTATGAAAGTTCTGCAAACATCGCTACATCTTAGAGGTGTCTTTAAATGGTAGCAGGTGGAAAAGAAACTAAGAAAAAGAATCATACAAATGTTCTGATTTGAGAAAAAAAGTGCAAATATACTTAGAAACACAACAAATTCCCCCGTGCTCATGTTATTGTCTGTTTGCCCATTTTCTGTCCACTAGTTCTGCAAACAAACATATGAATGAAAACACTTGTACACTAATCCTCTCTCAGAGGCCAGCTTTGATCTTAATGAAAAATGCAAGTTCAACTAGTGACCACACTGCGTCAGCAGGCTCACGGCCTGGGGGTGATGTCTAGCTGTCCCACCACAGGGCAGAAATGATGGTCCTAGGCTTGAAGGCAAAGTCAAAACAAGAATAGCTGGTGTGAGGGAGCGTTGGTGGCCCAGAGACAAGAAACTGCACTGCAATCCCGAAGGCACATGGTTCAAATTCACCAGATGTTCCGCTGGAGGAGGTGGGGCAATCTCCTCTTGTACCAGTTGGATCCGACTCAACAGTACACACTATCGACAACAAAAAAAGAATAGCTGGTGTGTTGGCATTGCTTGGCTTGTTCTGCTTAAAGATGTCCTTGTCTTCTTCTGAAATTCTTTTTAGTTAGGATCCTACACAGGGCTTCCTAGCATTTCAGACTCCGTTGTACACCTCAATGCATAAAAAGAGTAAGATTTTCTTGGTAAGGAATTGTACTGTCAACCAAAAGGTACAATGTTTGAATCCATCAACTGCTCCACGAGGGAAAGACGGGCAATCTCCTCCCATGATTTTAACTGCCTCTGAAAACCTGCTGGATGGTCAGCTAAGGGTCGCTTCCCTCGATGGTACAGAACAAGGGTCTAATGGATAGCGCTGTGCTGCCAATTTAAAGGTAAGGTGCTCGAATCCATCAGCTGCTTCGAGGAGAGACCTGGGCAATTCCTCCCATTTGATGTAAAGTCTCTGGAACCTGCTGGATGATGAGCCTGAGTTAGTCCCGACTCAACGGCAATGAGTCCGAGTTTTCCGAAGCCAGTAGCTTGACTATATTCTTTCAATCACATGAAACTGTGGTTTTGCATAAAAACAATTTCATATACAGGGAGCTCCAGTAGTTTAGTGGCAAGAAGCTGTGCTGCAATCTCGAAAGAACACAGTTCAAATCCCACCAGCTGCTCTGTAGAAGCGGGATAGGCAATCACCTCCTGTGCGATAAACTGTCTCTGAAAACCCACCGGAGGGTCAGCTATGGGTCGGTTCCGACTCTATGGTGCACAACAACAACAACTAACCAGAGAGGTAATGTCACTGCTCCTCAGTAATTTGGAGAGACACGTGGCAGCAGACTTGCTTAATGTAATACATCTGATCTCACTGAAGGCTCAAGTGCACCTGATTTAGCCCATGGTCTCTTCAATCCTTGCTATGCCACTGAGAGCTGGACAATGAATGAGGAGGACAGAGGAAGAACAAGAGTGTTTTGAGTTGAGGTGCTGGAGAAGAGTACTGAGTATTCCATGGAATGCCAATACAACAGACATATCTTGGAAAAAGTTCAGCCAGAGTGCCTCTTGGAAGCAAAGGTGATAAAGCTTCGGCTCACATACCATGGGCATGTTCATAGGAAAGGTTAATCCTTACAAAGGGACATTATGCTTGGAAAGGTGGAGAGTCAGCAAAAGAGAGGAAGACCCTCAATGAGAGGGACTAACACAAAGATTGCAGCAACGGACTTGAGGATGCACGAGATGAAGAGGACAGCACAGGATGGGTCACATCAGCGTTCCGATTTGTCGTTCTCAGGTAGCTGTGATGAGAGGGCCAATTTAGCGTTTCTCTAAACATACAGGATTAACTCTTTGCACCCTGGGTTTCCAGGTGCTGGGAGATGGAACTGACTTGATAACAACAAGTCATCTACGCTGCTGTTGTTGTTGTTAGGTGTTGTGGAGCTGAGTACGACGCACAGTGACCCTATGAACAACTGATCTGAATGTTGTCTTAGCCTGTACCATCCGCACGATCTCTGACAAACTGAAGCCTCTTGCCATTGTCACCCTGCCAACTCAGCTGGTTGAGGGTCTTCTTCTCTTTCACCGCCCCTCCACCTTCCCATGCATGATGGCCCAACTGGGTTTAAATTAATGGTGTCATAGATAGCCAAGCTCAGAGACAAAGCCATACATAACATCATTAAATTAAATTAAATTGGTCTTTTCTTTGAAGAAGTTTTAAAATGCTGCTATGAGTAATATAAAACTACTAATGGAATTTCAGTGAGAGTTTATTTAGAAATAAGCAGTAGAGCTAAAAGACAATTTACTGATGTCCCAGGAAGAGCAATGTCCAAAAGAGCTGTTTTCAAACATCTCTGGAGGGAGTCCTCATTTCCCATGGACGAACGCTCTGGTATTTAATCACAACACAGTTATAAAGATCCCTTATTGATGAATACAACGCCCTCTCATTGAACACAGTATTTTGATGACCCTGTTTTCTATTTGTACACGTACAATTGTTAACGACTTTAATAGTGAGTGTAAGGAACTCAGATGGTGTAACGGTTAAGCACTTAAATGCTAACCGAAAAGGTTGGTGGTTTGAATCTACTCAGCTCCTCTGTGGAAGGACGACCAAATGACAGGTAAAGTTGAGAGCCTAGGAAACTTAGCCAAGATTTAGCTGTATTCTACCATACAGGGCTATGACGAGCTGAAAATCAACCGACACAGGAAGCTTCACTTCTCTGAAGCAGAGCAAAGGGCTATTTTCCTTTGTGATGGTGTGTGCTGAGGGACACTGCAGTATCAGGGAATCTGTCTTCCACTTTCACACACTCACTGCCATCGACTTGATCCTGACTCACAGCGGGCCCCCAATGGGGTTCTGAGGCTGCAAACCTTTACAGGAGACCGCCCATCTTTCTCCCCAAGAGCCACTGGAGGATTGGGGAGGCCAGAGATGGGTGGCTTCTTGGGTAGCAGTGCAGACCTACCCTGGACTAGGCGAGCAGGGCCCTTAGCATCCATTTCTATCACTCAATACACGAATAATGGAAACCTCTCTCAGACATGCTTTAAAGCCATGTAGTCCAGGAAGAGGAGGGGACAGCCCTGTCAAGTGCTAAGTGAAGGCACCTAGGAGCCACTGGGACTACTCCTCCCCTCTCAAGCCCACCCCTCAAGTCCTCTGGTTACTGTCTTCTGAAGGCCTTGGGGGCATGGAGTAACCTTGCAGGTCTGTCACCTCAAACAGCTTTTCTGTTTCTTTTCCTGGAAACAGCTCCGACTTTTTCCCAACCAATTATTATGCAGCCCTCTAATGGCATCTCTCGCTCTCATCTGGACTCTCTGAGGCTGTTCTAGTGTTCTTTCAAAGGCAGACAGCAAAGCTAATGTTACATCTCACTTCACTCTTATTCCCCAGGAGGCAAGCGGAGCCCCTTCATGTGTTACCTATGGCTAAATGGGTGCACCTTTCAATCCGATTGTGGATTTCCAGTTATGGGACTTCCTGTGTGTGACTGAGGGCAACCGAGGAAGAAGCACAATAGCAGTGAAAGATTCCTGGGCAACGAGAGAGACTGAAGGGAAGGCAAGCACAGACAGACTTGGTCAACTGTTTAAAAACTACTGAATCTCGGACCCACAGCTGTTGACCTGATTCAATCTCACAGTGATACTCCAGTGCATTTCGGAAGCTGTAAATTCCAAGAGGAGCCTGTCCAGCAGCAGCTGGTGGATTTGAACTGCAGCTTGCTACAGACTATGCCAGCAGAGCTCCAGCTGTCTAAACTCACTCACTCACAGCTGCTGAATAGGAACCATCTCCTCACTGACTCTCTAGCAGGTTTTCCGAGGCTGTCAATCACACGGGCTATAAATTGCCTGGGAGGTGAGTGCCTTTGTACTCTCTCAACACCACAAGTGGACTTGGACTGGAGAGCAGCTCCCTCCCGGAAGAGCCAGCTATGATTCACAGAGGTGCACTTGCAGATAAACATCAAGGCAGGGAGTTTTCACTGAACTCAGTCACGCTCACTGGGGTGGTAGAGCAGGAAGATAAGGTCTGAGTCTGTCTTCGTGTCTTGGCAAATATTTACATTCACAAACAAGCCCAAGACTGTGAATCTGCTTTCCTGGAGTCAACTTTTTATTTTAAAGTCCAAATTCAGCTGCTGTTGAGTTGGCTCCTACTTGTTTAAACAATCCAGCTTTTCTCACCCTTTTTATTTTACATTCACCGAGAATGACGCTGATAGGTTTAAACAGAATTTTTTTTTCCCCCCTGGGTGGGGGCTGTGAGGAGGAGAGGAACCTAAGACATACCACCTCTAAAAAGCAGGAATCATGTTAAAATTTAGAAGTAGGATGTCATGTGATGAACACATACTCTGTCTTGCATGGGGCAGCCATACTAAACCTGGTAATGCATGTCAGGACTGAACGGCCCTCTCTCGGGCTGTGACAACTTCAAACTCGGTACTTACTTGAGGACTTGCTGTCTAATATTGTTTCTTAGCTGGTTCTTATTGAGATGAGGACTCCATGTATGAGCTGCTAAGTGGTTCGCCACAAAATTGTCAACACGCTGTCTCAGATTCTGATAGGCTGGCTAGAAAGAAAACAAAAAGAAAAACAAAACAATCAACTATTAAAAGAATCTCTAATAGTACACAATAACAATACTGATAAGTGCAGGAATCTGGGTGTCTTTAATGGTGTTAATATTTCTTAGATACCAATTACCAAGGTGGCAACAAAGTTTCACGGTCTATACCCACTCCCCTTGGGATAACTCAGAACATTTCAGTGTTATTTTGTCTAAGCTCTCTAGAGGTAATAGGAACACAAAGACAAAAAGAAAAGCACATCTCACTTTAATACAAAGGATTATGAAAGAATACACTGTTAGATGATTAGGTGCAAAGAAAAGTGGAGAGAAGGAATGCCTCCTTACAAAAGTGGGAGTCAAGTCCAACCTCCGAGGTTTCATAGAGTAACTAGTTGGGAATGACGAGCTGTTCAGGTACAGGAATCAAAATAAGAGCAAGTGGAGGAGAAAACACCAGGTAGAGGGGCATTTGGGATCTCCTGAACCTGGCAGTCCAACTTCATTAGAGAGGAAAATATCAAAAAGGAGAGTAAAGTTGGAGACAGGAGCTGAGGCCAGGTGGAGGAGAGGGGTAGTTGTGGAAGAAGTTTACAATTTTAGGGCAGAGAAGGGGAACCAACCACATACATCATCTAATAGATAAGCTTTCTGATGAGAGACAAAATCTACACACTAGCAGCTGTCAAGATGATTCCCACTCCCAGGGACACTGTATTATTTCAGAGTGGGACTGGGCTCCAAAGGTTTTCAAAGTCTGTGACCTGTCAAAAGTAGATCACTAAAGCCTTTCTCTCAAAGAGCCTCGGGGTAGATTCAAACCACCAACCCTTTGTTTAGCAGCTGACTGTTTAGCCATTTGCTAAGCGAATCCAAAACATTCTTAGTAAAGTAGTCCTATTCAGGTCTGCACTAGCATGGTGTTAAAAGGCATCAATCCAAAAGAAACAACGGGGCATGGCTGCGCAAATTTACATGAGACTTCTGACGGAAGGAAACGGTCAGCCAGGAGAAATCTGCTTCTCAAAGGCAATAAGTGGCAATGCCTAAGGACCTTTTTGGTTATCACTAGCGCTATTGAAGACACTTGAATTGCCTGCTGCAGAAGGTCAAAGGGGATAGCCTTCAATACGGGTTGCAGCTCAATGTCAAGGAAATAAAAAATCTCACCACTGAACCTATAGGCAATATCATGACAGATAGAGAAAAGACTGAAACTTATAATGACTTCATTTTACTTGGATCCACAATCAATATACGTGGTACCAGCAGTCAGAACATCAGGGAATGTATTATACTGGGAAAGTCTCAGTCAGGGACTTCTCCAAATTACTCAGGAGCAATGATGTCAGTTTGAGGACCAAGTCACACAACAACGTCAGTCTAGAGACTAAGCTGCACCTAATATAGGCCATAGTCTTCGCAATTACTTGCTATGCATCAGAGAGCTGGAAAATGACCAAGGATGACAGAAGAAAAATTGATGCCTTCGAATTGTGGTGCTGAAGAAGAGTATTGAACATACCATGGACTGCCAAGAAAATAAACAGGTTTGTCTTCCAGAGAGTGAAACCAAACTTCTCCTTCAAGGCTAGATTTTGAAGCTCCGTTTCATAGTTTGGGCACGTGGCCAGGAGAGGCCAGTCCTTGGAGAAGGACATCATGCTCAGGAGACTGGACAAGGAAGACTCCGGATTAGAACTGGGGCAATGGGGATTGGTGTGTTGGAATTATTGAGACTGGCTCAGGACATGGCAGGGTTCAGAGCTGCACAGGGTCACAGGTGAATTGTCAGCATATAACAACAAACAACAACATGCATCTGAAAACAGGAGAATAAATACGGATGATGGAAGAAGAATTGATGACTTTGAATTGTGGTATTGGAGAAGACTAATGCCTATCGCAAAGAACTGCAAAAAAGGACAAATAAGACTCCCTTGGAGGAAGTGCAACCAGGGGGTTCCTTCGAACAAGGATGGTGAAACTTCATCTCACACACTTTGAACGTGCTGACTGGAAGGCCAGTCCTGGAAAAAGACATGCTTGGAAAGTGGAGGGTCAGAAGAAAGGAAGACCCTCAGCAAGACGGGCTGACACAGTGACTCTAACAACGAGCTTGAGCATATCAGAGATGTGAGGATTCTGGGTGGCTGAGTGGGAAGCAACGTGACGGCGCAGGCTTCACACTTAGAGAGGGAACCTTGGTGACACAATAGCCAAATACTCTGCTGCTGACAGAAAGGCCACCCAGGAACTCTGCGGGGAAAGGCCTGGTGATTTAATTCTGTAGATTACAGCCAAAAGAACCCTATGGAGCAATTAAGTTCTGCCACTTTGGATCATGAGCTGGGACGGACTCGACAGCAACTCTTTAACAACAGCAACCAAGACTTCTAGCGTGGCAGCCAACTTTAGCATTTCCTACTGGGCTTCACATACACACAACTGGGTGACTGGTTTGCTCTTGGAGAGGACCTGACACATATAAAATGCCCAGATTCTTAAGTAAGTGTGTGACCGACATTATCTAGTTACTGCTGCATATTCCACTGTAGAGTATACAGATAAGATCGCGACAGAAACAGGTCCCTTACTAGGTGCTGTGGAGTGGGCTCCAATACAGAGCCACCTTACAATAACAAAGCAGAACCCTGCTCGATCCTGCACCCTCACAATCTCTGCTGTGCTTAAACTCGGTGCAGTCAATCCATGTTACCGATGGACTTCCTTTTTGCTGACTTGCTACTTTGCAAACGCGATGCCCTTCCCCAGGGACTGGCTACTCCTGACAGCATGCTCATCCCTGCTTCTAAGGAGCACTCTGGCTGGAAGTCTTTAAGGCAGACTTTGCTTCTTTGGGCAGGTCACGGTATATCAGTATTCTCTGCCAATATCACAATTACAAGACATCAGGTCTTCTTCAATCTTTCTCATTCACTGTCTAACATTTGCATGCATCTGAAGCAAATGAAAATACTACGGCTCAGGGGAGGTCCACCTTAATCTTTGAAGTGACTTCCTAGCTCTTTGTTATTGTGTACCACTGAGTTGGAACCAACCCACAGCTGACTCTCCAGTGGGTTTTCACAAGCAGTAACCATATGGGAGGAGACTGCCCATCTTTCTCCCATGGAGCAGCCAGTGGATTTGAACTGTGTACCTTCAAGATTGCAGTGCATATTCTTACCACTAGGCTACCAGAGCACCCTTCTAGCTCGTTAGTTCTTTAAATAGACCCTTGACAGCAGATTTGCCCAATGCAAGTCAGTCTTAGGGGTGCAGCTAATGAAAGTACAATATCGTAAGCATTTTCAACTATCTAAAAAGCAAGTAAGCACACAAAACCCAAACAAACTCATTGCCAGTGAATGGAACCGACTCATTGCTGACCCTGCCTTGAGTTTCAGGGTTAGAAATGGCAACGGGAGGATACCTTCCATCAGTCTTTCTCAGAGCTGTGCGTGGATTCAAACCACCAGGGACATGAAGCTTGTGGATCAGCAGTGCAACTCTCTATGGAGTCCGGACTGTGGGGGAAATGAGGGATGAAAACAGGACACAGGGAAACAGACCAGATGACTAGGAACAGGCTCAGAGGCAGGAAGACACAGAGTCTGAGGAGTGCGGGGAGTGCTGAGATCTTATCTGGCTATGCCCTGCCGCAGGGAGGAGCGTTTCATTTCAGATGTCCTCTAGTTACAAATATTTAAACAGGAATTCTTATAAAGCGTAAGAGAATCCGTGGTCAACTATTTTTGAGCTATAAAACAGCATTTTACGAGCCCACATTTTTCTTGGGACAAGGTCCTAGCGCTCACTAGACTGTTTAAACAACTGTGACCCTCCTCGTTTCATCCAGGAAGGGTTAAGGCTCACTTTCTGAGATTTGGCAGGGAAGAATGAGACAAACAGCAACAACAATTAGCGGAACTGGGGATGAAGAAAAAGCAGAGCTTTAGAAACTGCAGTCCTAGAATGAGGGCATTTAATATTCAATTTGCATACACAAATCTCTAAGTTCCAGAGAAGAACAGAGTGAAATATCTTCTTGTCTGGTATAGGAAACTAGCTTCACTGGGATTACTTTTTTTTTTTGGGGGGGTGGTGGTGGTGGTGGTGGTTACTTTTACCTTCTATGTCTAATGTTACTCGATTAGAAAAGGAAGTTATAGGCTTTATTTTGAAAAAGCTGCATGTTCTGAAAAAGCAACCAAGAAAGCAACACACTTCCTAAATAGCTGTTCCTGTTGTTACGTGTCACTGAGTTTATTAGATTCATAGAGACCCTATACAACAGCATGAAACAATGGCTGATCTTGCACTATCTTAAGTCTGAGTAACTGTCATGGTCACTATGCCAATTAATATATATATTATATATTATGCAACAGTAACTAGATAATGTCAGTCACACACTTACTTAAGAATCAGGGCATTTTATATGTGTCAGGTCCTCTCCGAGAACAAACCAGTCACCCAGTTGTGTGTATGTGAAGCCCAGTAGGAAATATATATTATTATTAATATATACATTCTCCTGGTCTGCACAGGGAGCCCAGTTACAGAGTCCTGATAAAACGGAACATAACATGTCTTCTTGACAAGGCAGGCTGCCAGAGCAGAAAAACAGAATCATGTCCAGTCTACCTCAAAGTCCGGGGGATTCTGTTACAGAAAAGATGTTCCACAAACCCTTTTTCTCAAGGGAGCGAGGCTCCTCCATATAGCTAAAACCGCTGAGAGAGAAAACATTTACCCCATCAGTGCTCCCACCTGGTGGACTCAAATAACTCCAAGTGTCCAACTGTCTCCCCCACGCTCTCTGCTCCGTTTGCTTCTAGATTCCACACCCTTGGATTTCTACCTGGCTCCCTGGTTGCTCTGGAGATCTGTCACACTACCTAAATGTACTTGTTCTGCCCATGGTCCTGTGTCCCTGGGCATTTGGTAAGAAGTCCTTTCCCGACTCTATGGATGAGGAACCACCGTACTGTCCCTCCTCCCTCCCCCTCTCATTCTTCTGTTTGAATGCGAGCTGTGACAGCCCTTCCCTGACCCTTTCCCCACTTCATGGCTAGGTTTTCTGACCTGCCACCTCTCGCTTTTTACTTGAAAGGAAGTGGCCTGACTTAAGCTCCTTCCACCATCACTAACAGAGACCAACGATGGCCTCACGCCCATTTCACTGCCAGGCTCGTCTCCCTCACCTCTACTCTCCATAATGCTCCGCAGAGCCCACTGCAGCATGAGTGGGTTCAATGACCACCTAACGCTGTCTCCAAAGGGCAAGGCCAATGCCCTGCCACCCAAGATCCTTTGGGAAAGAAAAGGGGAGGAGGGAACTGGATCCCCAAGAACAGCCTCAGGGGTGGTCCGTGCACCTCGGGGGGGCTCGTCCACTTGTGCGGGGTCCATTCACCTCCTGCACGGTCCGTGCACCTTGGGGATGGTCTGTCCACCCGGCGCACGGTCCACTGACTTCCTGCACAATCCATGCACCTCGGGCAGGGTCTGTCCACCTCGGGAACAGTCTGTCCACCTTGTGCATGCTCCGTGCACCTCGGGCGGGGTCCGTCCACCTTGTACACGGCCCGTCCACTCGTGCAGGGTCCATGCACCTTGGGCATGGTCTATTCACCTCCCACACAGCTCGGCCACCTCCTGCACGGTCCGTGCACCTCGGGCACGGTCTGTCCACCTCGGGGACGGTCCGTGCACCTCGGGCAGGGCCTGACCCCTTTCCCCGGGATCCCCGGTCCCTTTCCCCGGGATCCTCGACCCCTTTCCCCGCGATCCCCGACCCCTTTCCCGGGAGCAGCCTCTCCTGGCCTTGTGTTCCAGGGCCGTGGGGCCGCGAAGCAGCATCGGGACACACGGAGCCCGAGCGGGCGAATGAATGGCCCCGCGGCTGCAGAGCGGGCTCGGCGGGTGCGTCCCCCACCCTGCGCCCCGCACCTTGGTGTCCACGTCGGCCAGGCAGTCCCGGCGGAACTGGTCGAAGAGGCCCTGGCTCTTGAGGTGGTTGACGATCATGGCCACGAGCTGCGGGTCC
>NW_006399785.1:15830130-15839515 GCF_000299155.1 Elephantulus edwardii | reverse complement strand
GCGGGCGGTCGGGGGAGGCGGCGGCTGCAGCGGTCCCGCCGCCTGAGGAAAGCCAACGGGATGTTGTGACGGAACCCGCGGCCCCGGAAGTGAAAGGGAACCGGGGGAAGCGCGGGGGGTCGGGCACAATAGCGCGCAGGCTGGGCGACGGCGGCCGTGCGGGGACAGTTTCCGCCGCCGCGCGCAGCTTCCGGGCTGGACCGGAAGTGTGGTGATGGTGGTGGGAGGGGCGCTTCCGGCGGACGGCGGGTTCGAGGCCCGGCCTGCCCGGGGTCCGGGGAAACTGAGTCTCCGACCAGATTCCGGTGTCGGGCAAGTCCAAAGAGGATAGCGAGGTGCCAGCGTCTTTCTTGCACGATGGCGTCCGGCTGCCACGCTTGCCCCGAGTCACGGAACAGCCGAGAGCCAACTTAACTCTACGGACCGCGAGTTCGAAACCCGCCGAGTCCCCCTTGATCTCAGCCCAGTAACTGCCTCTTTTTCTCTTCCCACCAGCTCCGGCATCTCAGTTTCTCTTATTCTCCCCAAGTGTGCCCTTTTCAGCGCGGTGGCACCAGTCGTTTTCTCTGCTAGTGAAGACAAGCCCACTGGTCCACTGGCCCTACTTTTAGGAGTCTTGCTGGTGAGGACTTAGAAAGTTAAGGGTCATACTTCTTAGATCGCACGGACTGTGGACACTGAAAACTCGGCAGCTTGAATCCACTCACTTTTCCCGGGGGAGGAAGATCACAGATTAGTAATCTCAAAGATTAATTCGGGAAAGCTGATGGAAGGTCACTGAGCTGGAATCGGAGAGGGCACAAGCGACTGCTGACCAAGAGCCTGGCAACTTGAACGAGCCTGGGCAGCAAAGGACTGACGATCTCCCGCACAAAGTCACAGGCTCGTGAATCTT
Source organism: Elephantulus edwardii (assembly GCF_000299155.1). Lineage (NCBI taxonomy): Eukaryota > Metazoa > Chordata > Mammalia > Macroscelidea > Macroscelididae > Elephantulus > Elephantulus edwardii. Next base: position 15,838,620 of record NW_006399785.1, on the reverse strand, counting down.
AGCACAGATCTCCTTTGCAACACCAAGAATTAGAAGCAAGTAAATCAGCTGCTTTAGGTTTTCTGTCTCAATATGCCACTTAAAGGGGTAAATGCATTTGTGTGCATAATTCTTACATTCTCTGGGCTTTCTTCTTAATTTTTAAAATTTGTGTGTGTGTGTGTGTGTGTGTGTGTGTGTGTGTGTGTGTGGAGATTGCCCCTCCTTCTCCAGCAGAGCATCTGGTGGATTTGAACTGCACATCTCTGGGATTGCAGCTTCTTGCCACTAGGCCAACAGAGCTCCCTGTGGCCTTTTAAGATTGAGATGGCTACATCTGTTTGAAACCATGTTCGTATACACAAGTGCAAGGGGTTGGAAGGAGGTTCGTGGCGATTGTTGTTGTTTTGTACTTTTGAGTAGAAAGTATGCTGCATTCCGGCTGGTTTACAGAGACAGAGTCACTTGGGAGGAGATTGCCCATCTGACTCCTACTAAGTGAGCAGCTGGTGGATATGAATCAAATGTTTTTGGGTTGGCAGTACAACACCTTACTATTTCTTTTTTTATAAATAGCTTTTTAAAAAATTAACTTTAATGAATGTTTACAGAGACTTTGGATTTCCATTTTTACTATTAAGCCACCAGAGTCATGTTAATGCTGTTTGCCTTGGAGTGTGTAGGTGGGTTGGAGTCAGTGAGACTGGCTCAGGGCAGATCAGGCTTCAGAGCTGTTGAACATAGATAGGGTCACTTAAACTGCAGGAGACTTGACAGCAATAACAACAGTGGAGTTGGGACCCACTCATATCTGACCTTTCAGTGGATTTTCAGGGACTATAAATCACATGGGAGCTCTGACAGTTTAGTGTAAGAAGTTATGCTGACAAAAAAAAGGTACACGGTTCAAATCCACCAGTTACTCCAGAAGAGAAAGATAAACAGTCATCTCTGTGGTTTAGAGCTTGAATCAGTTCTGACTCACTGGTACACAGCAACAACAACAACAAATTGCATGGCAGGAGATTGGCCACCTTTGTCCCGTGGTGCAGCTAGGGGATTTGAACTGCCTGCCTTTAGATTGGCAGTACAACTCCTTATCACTAGGCCACCAGAATGCCCTATCAGAATGTCAACAGAGAAATAGTGACAGTTCTTTCTTTGTAAATTGTGGTTTGTGTAAAACTTTGTAGGCTGGGTTAGTTTTCTACTCAACAATTTAGGCATATTTTTGTTCCATGACTTTAATTGCCTCAGTTATTTTTTTAAGTTGGTTTTTATACAATCATGATACACATTTTGTTTTAGAACGTTAATTACAATTGAACAGTGTTATCATTTACGCTCTGATTTGTGAGCTGACTGGTCAGTGAAACCTCCCTTCAATATTTTTTGAAAGCAGAGATTTGAGAACTACCTGCCTTGCAAAGGATTTTTTTTTTGAGATCTTGCACTATTTTTATTTCTTTTTTAAAATCATTTTAATGAACATTTACAGAGAATTTGGATTTCCATTCATTCATTGCTGCACTTCTCTACCCACCCAGCCCTCTCCTCCCGCCCCCCAGTTCACTCCTCTCTTTCAAAAGTAAAAGACTCCCTCCCTGGTACACAATCCCCCCACACCCCTCCCACTGCCCCAAGTACATTCCACTATGCAACCTTAATTGTGGACTCTTGTGATAACCATAATACCCTATCATACATCGCTTTAAAATTATTCAGTCCCTCATCTGTTTCAGTGCAGTATACACAATTTATCCAGTTTTTCGCAGTCTTACCCCCACCCTGATATCAGTCCCATTTTACAGCAGTGGCACCATGCAATATTTGTCCTTTTGTGACTGAGATATTTCACTCAGCGTAATGTCCTCCAGGGTAACCCATTTTGAATAATAATGAATGAGTTCCTTGTTTTTCAATGCAACATAGTATTCCATTGTGTGAATATACCACAGCTTCTCTATCCATTCGTTTGTTGATGGGCACCTGGGTTGTTTCCAGCTCCTTGCTATTGTGAACAGAGCTGCAATAAACATGGGTGTGCATATATCTGCTTGGATGTCAGTTATGGTCTCTTTGAGATATATTCCTAGTAGTGAAATTGCGGAGTCAAATGGTATCTCTATTTGCAACTTTTTGAGAAAGCGCCATACCACCTGTCACAGTGGTTGCACCATTTTACATTCCCACCAACAGTGAATAAGGGTTCCAGTTTCTCCACAACCTCGCCAGCATTTGCTGCTTGCTGTTCTGTTAAATTTTGCTATTCTGACTGGAGTGAGATGATATCTCATAGTTGTTTTGATTTCCATCTCTCTCAGAGCTAGGGATTTTGAACATTTCTTCATGTGCTTGTTGGCCATCTGAATGTCTTCTTTGGTGAAGTGTCTATTCATATCCTGTGCCCATTTTTCAATTGGATTATTTACCTTTATCTTGTTGTGGTGCTCAAGTGTTTTATAAATTCTAGATATAAGTCCCTTATTTGATATGTCATTGTGGTGGTGTTGTTGTTATGTGCCATTGAGTTGCTTGTGACTCAGCGACCCTGTGTACAAGAGCTCTAAATGGTCTTCTATTCTGTGCCACCCTAGCCATCTCAAACACACTTATTCCCACTGCTCCAGTCACAGAATCGATCCATCTCACCAAAGGTCTTCCTCTCCTTCGCCTCCCCTCCACTCTGCCAAGCATGATGTCCTTCTCCAAGGACCAGTCCCTCCTTGCAACATGCCCAAAATACGTCAGACGAAGCTTCAGAATCCTTGACTCCAGGGAGCACTCTGGCTTCACCCTCTCCAGGACAAACCTGTTTGTTCTCCTAGCAGTCCATGGTATATTCAACACTCTTCGCCAGCACCACAGCTCAAAGGCATCAATCCTCTTTCTGTCAACCCTATTCAGTGTCCAACTCTCTGATGCATAGCACATAATTGCAAAGACTATAGCCTGGATCAGAAGCACCTTAGTCTCCAACCTGACATCATTGCTCTTCAGTACTCTTGAGAGGTCCCTCACAGCCGACTTCCCCAATGCAATTCGTCTCCTGATTTCCTGGCTGCTGTTACCAAGAGTGTTGACTGTGGATCCAAGTAAATTAAAACTGTTAACTATCTCAATCTCTTCACCATCCATGCTGATGCTGCCAGTTGGCCCTGTGGTTAGAATCGTTTTCTTGACATTTAGCTGCAGTTCGTATAGGAGGCTGTAGTCCTTGATCTTCTGCAGCAAGCACCTCAGGTCCTCCTCACTTTCAGCAAGCAGGGTTGTGTCATCTGCATAACGCAGGTTGTTGATGATTCTTCCACCAATCCTGATGCCACATTGCTCTTTTCCCAGTCTGTGGCTACCCTTTTTACCTTGTTGGAGAAGTTTTTGGATGTGCATAGGGACTTGATTCTTAGAAGGTCCCATTCATCTATTTTACCTTCTGGTTTTAGGTGGGTTTGTATTTTAAATAAATGTTTTTATTTAAATTGTGATTTTAACAAATGTTTATAGAAAAGTTAGACGTTCATTCATTTACTGTTGCACATTTTACCCCCTCCCTCCCCTCCCTATGTACAACAGCCCTAAACCCTGCTCTGTTCTGTGCCAGTCGCACTGCCTCTTACACACCCATCCCGATTACCCCAGTCACTAAATCAATCCACCTCATTGAGGGCCTTCCCCATCTGCGCCGTCCCTCCACCCTCCCAAGCATGATGTCCTCCAAGGACCTCTCCCTCCTTAACAACATGTCCACAGTATGTCAGACGAAGCCTCAGAGTCCTTGCCTCCAAGGAGCAGCCTGGTCTAACCCTCTCTAGGATGAATCTGTTTGTTTTCTTGGCAGTCCATGGTACGTTCAATACTCTTCAGCACCACAGCTCAAAGGCATCCCATTCTCTTTCTATCCTCCTTCAAGTTGAAAATACTTGTCAAATATAAAAAAAAGTCATATAACTTAATAGAGCAGGTTTTTATTGTTAGTTTTGCCAAATCAGATTTCTCCACTGTCAGAACAATCTCGTTTCATTGCTTCAGTCAAATAAAATATCATGTGTTGACTAAAATAATTTACTGTAGAGAGAAAAAGTTAGGGATTGCATTTAGTAGAGTTCCTTCAAAAAGTAGCCAAGATCAAATGGTGTGAGGTATAATTGTTTTGCTCATTTCCAAATGAAACTTTTTTTTTTTTTTAATTCAGATGCACTCTTATTGATTGTGCTTGGCTGTACATTCCAAATGAAACCTTTAAACTCTTTTTCAAAATATGTTTTACTTAATTACCAATTGTGGAATACAAGTTGCTACAAAGTTTATAAATTATAAAATGTAGGATAAGTACACAACCAGGAGAGGAAAAGAAAATACCAATGAATGGGATCTTCTAAAAATTAGATTCCTGTGAGTTTAAAAAACTTTTTTCCCAGACAGGGTAATGGTGGGCATAGTTCAATGGTGATTAATTTTATTAAACATAGTGATTGGCAATGTGTGTATGACACATAGTGTGAGTGAAGGTTAGCATGAAACACAATGTACAAGAACTTTGTACGCAAAGTAATTGTTGTTGTTGTTGTTAAGTGCTGTCGAGTCATAGGCTACTCATAGTGACCCTATGAACGAAAGACCTGAATGCTTGTGTAACTTTCATCCTCTCTCCAGGTTCATCGGGTTTCCGGAGGCAAGCTTTTTCGGAAGTGGATGCCACTCCAGCTTCCAAGTTTGTTTTAATCAGGAGCTGTACCAAACACTGTCCACCATGGGTAACCATTCTTGCATTTGACACATCTGTGTTGACACAGATGTTTGACACAGTGTTCAGCTTCACAGCAACCACAAGTTACATCTAAGCAAACCAATATAAAATAAAAATGGAAAAAAAAACACCCCAACCCAACATTTTCCAATAAGTTTTAAAAACCCTCCCAAAATAAGCCTACAGATGAGGAAAAAAGGTCTCAGAGCAAAAGTGTACAGAATCTTATAGGGCCTCCAAAGAAAAAGACCAATAGGGCAATTACAAAATGGGCAAAAGACATGGAAAGACCTTTCACAAAGGAAGATACTCAGATGGCCAACAGATACATGAAAAAAAATGCTTAAAATGAGTGTCAATAAGAGAAATACAAGTGAAAACCACAATGAGGTACCATCTCACCCCAGTAGCAGTGACAAAGTTTAAAAAGACAGCAATCAAGTGAAGTATCTCAGTCACAAAAGGACAAATATTGCATGGTGCCACTGTTGTAAAATAGAACTGACATCGGGGTTGGGGGTTCAATAATGTATACTGCATTGAAACAGATGAGGGAGAAAACTCTTTAAAAGGGATGTGTGATTAGTTATTTTTGTCATGACAGGAGTCCAGAGTGAAGGCTGCATGGTAGAGTGGACCTGGGGGAGGGTTTGTAAAACAATGAAAGAATTTTACTTTTTCAAGTGAGTAGTGTACTAGGGGAGAGGGTTGGGAGGGGGGAAAAGTCCAACAATGAATGGAAACCCAAAGTCTCTCTAAGTTTTCACTGAAATTAATAATAAATTTTTTTAAAAAAGACAGAAAAAAAAGACAGCAAGCAATAAATGTTGCAGTTGGTGTGGAGAGATAGGACCTCTCATACACTGTTGGTGGGATTGTAAAATGGAACAACCACCCTGGAAGATAGTTTGATGTGTCTTCAAAAGGCTGAACATACGACCCAGCTATTCCACTGTTAAGAATATACCCACAAAAAATCAAAACAGAGACAGAAGTGTACACCCATGATCATAATATTATTCACACTAGCAAGAACATGCAAACAGTCCAAATGTCCATCAACAAAAGAATAGATTGAAAAAATAGGATACTTTCACTGCATGGAATACTACACAGTACTAAGGAGTAGCAATATTATAAAATACAACAAACTGGCTCTGAAAACCACCGGAGAGTCAGCTATGGGTCAGTTCCAACTCGATGGATGGTATACAGCCACAATGTCTAGAGAGCATTATGCTGCATGAACTAACTCAGGCTCACAAGGACAAATACTACGTAAGACCATTATTATATAAAGAGAAGGATAACTGATAAGACACTACTCATCAAACACAGAAAGTAGCTAGGAAGGCCCCACTGGAGTTCAAACCCAGGATTTCCTATTTACTTGGTAGGTGCTTTAACCAACCAAGCCACAGAGACCACAGGTAAGAAGGAAACTCTGGTGCTCTAGTGACAAGAAGCTGTGCTGCAATCCCTAAGGTACGCAGATCAAGGCCACCAGCTGCTCCATGGGAAAAGGATGGTCAGTCTCCTCCCGTGCGATTAACTGCCTCTGAAAATCTGCCAGAGGGTCAAGTATGGGCCAATTTCGACTTGATGGTACACAACAAAACAACGAGTAAGATGTGGATAAAAGTCCAAAAGAGGAAGGGGAAGAGGAGGAGAGGGGGGCAGAAGGTGAGGAGGGGATGACATTACTAGGATAACAGTTCGGTGATTGGATGGGTACCAAGGAGTTAGAAAATATCCGATGGGGACTTGAAAGGATGGAGTAATAGTAGCCATAGATAAATGTGATTGATTTTATAAAACAATATATATGAGTGATCATTTGAAACACATTATGAGTGTGTGAAATGCAATGTACATGAATGGTAGACAAGGTATACCGATTCTGTATGCAAACATATATAAACATGAGGGGGGAAATGTTCCCTTAGTCATGGGGTGGGGAGAAGTGGAGTGAGAAAAAGAGACAGTCTCTGGGATTTTCTTTTTTATTATTAATTTTAATGAAAATTTACTGAGACTTTAGATTTCCATTAATTCATTGTTGAACTTTTCTCCCTGCCCACACCTACCCCCCTACTATACTCTTCTCTTTGAAAAGTAAAACAAAAAAAAAAATTCTTTCATTGTTTTACATTCCCTGCCCCCAGGTCCACTCCACTATGCAGCCTTTGCTCTGGACTCCTGTCATGACAATAATACCTAATCACATATCCCTCTTAAACAGTTTTCTCCCTCATCTGTTTCAATGCAGTATACATTATTGAACCCATCTTTCTCAGTCTCTCCCCAACCCCGATTTTGGTCCCGTTTTACAACAGTGGCCCTTTGCAATATTTGTCCTTTTGTGACTGAGACATTTTCAGTCAGCGTAATGTCTTCCAGGGTCATCCATTTTGCATAATATTGCATGAGTTCCTTGTTTTTCAATGCAGCATAGTATTCCATTGTATGAATATACGACAGCTTCTCTATCCATTCGTTTGTTGGTGGGCACTTAGGTTGTTTCCAACTCCTTGCTATTGCGAACAAAACTGTGATAAACATAGGTGTCCATATATCTGCATGGGTGCCAGTTATGGTCTCTTTGGGGTATATTCCCAGTAGTGGAATTGCTGGGTCAAATGGTATCTCTATTTGCAACTTTTTGAGAAAGCGCCACACCGGCTTCCACAGTGGTTGCACCATTTTACACTCCCACCAACAGTGAATAAGGGTTCCAGTTTTCCTACAACCTTGCCAGCATTTGTTGCTTGCTGTTCTGGGGTGAGATGATATCTAATAGTTGTTTTAATTTGCATCTCTCTTAGAGCTAGGGATTTTGAAAATTTCTTCATGTGTTTATTCTCCATCTGAATGTCTTCTTTGGTGAAGTGTCTGTTCATATCCTGTGTCCATTTTTTCTATTGGATTATTGACCTTTATCTTGCTGTGGTGCTCAAGTATTTTATAAATTCTAGATATAAGTCCCTTATCTTACATGTCATTACCAAATACTTTTCTCCAGTCTGTGCCTTACAATTTTACCCTGTTGGAGAAGTTTCTGGATGTGCATAGGGACTTGAGTCTTAGAAGGTCCCATTCATCTATTTTATCTTCTGGTTGTAGGTGGGTTTGTATTTGAAATAAATGTTTTTATTTAAATGGTGATTTTAACAAATGTTTATAGAAAAGTTAGACATTCATTCATATACTGTTGCACATTTTACCCCCTCCCTCCCCTCCCCCTCCCCAACTTGACTGTTTAAATTTATACTAGTTTATTTACAAAATTTGAGTACATTATTTTCGAGAACAGATTCTTCTAATTTCCCCTCACCACCTCCCCCATCAAATGTACAGCTCCATGGTTAAAGACAGTATGTCTTGAAGTATATGTGGTTGTATGTGTGCTGCAGGTTTACTCAGCTGTTCATGTTATTGTTGTTGTTATGTGCTTTCGAGTCATTTGCGACTCATAGCGACCCTTTGTACAACAGCCCTAAACCCTGCTCTGTCCTGTGCCAATCGCACTGTCTCTAACACACCCATCCCAATTATCCCAGTCACTGAATCAATCCACCTCATAGAGGATCTTCCCCTCCTGTGCTGTCCCTCCACCCTCCCAAGCATAATGTCCCCTCTCCAAGGACCTGTCTCTCCTTACAACATGTCTAAAGTATGTCAGACGAAGCCCCAGAATCCTTGCCTCCAAGGAGTAGCTTGGTTTAACCCTCTCCAGGCTGAATCTGTTTGTTTTCTTGGCAGTC
>NW_006399785.1:15827312-15828915 GCF_000299155.1 Elephantulus edwardii | reverse complement strand
AGAAATAATCTATTTCTTCTTCTTTGGCTCTGGTTGTTTGTGCATATGCAAAGCTAAATAAAAATTAACAATAAAAATTCAGTAACACTTAATTGGGTATACTGCTTAAACTTGAAAACAGTAATAATAAATAGGAAATAATGGATAATTTCCTAAAATAGAATTTTATATAATGTGTTAACAGCTTATTTGAGTAGCCCTAACTCTAAAAGGAGTAACATAATGCCCATGAGTTGAAGTTATACCTTACATCCACAGTACACTGGACAGTGTAACTGGAATGGTGTTATAGTCTTGGGTACCATTTTGTTAGGTGCTGTTGAGTGAATGATGAACAACAGATCTGAAGCCTGTCCTATCTTATACAATCCTTACCATCCCTGATAGACTTGAGTTTATTGCTGCAGTCACTGGTTTGGTCCATCTCTTGAGGGGTTTCTTCTTCACTGACTCTCTATCTCTCCAAGCATGATATCTTTTCCCAACGATTGGCTTCTCAACAACACAGCCAAAGTGTGAGAGACAGAGCTCCGCCATTCTTGCCTCGGAGGAGCTCTCTGGCTGCACTTTCTCCAAGACATTTCTGTTTATTCTTTTGGCCACCCATAGGATAGTCACTACTCTTCTCCATCACCACAGCTCAGAGGCATTGATGAGTCTTCTGTTCTCCTTAATCATTGCCCAACTTTCAGATACAAAACAAGCAATTGGAAAAACCAGACACACCTTAGTCTAAACTGACCTAGAAAAGATTTGGGGCCAATGACTTGAAGGGTTTTGCCTTTAAAAGGCATTTTTCTTTCTATGGGAGCCCTGAGCTGTGTGGTTGTAAAGTTATCTGTTGGCCTCGAGGTTAGTTGTTGAAATCTACTAGCCTCTCTGTGGGACAAAGATGAAGCAATCTGCTTCTATAAAGATTTATAGCTTTGAAAATTCTATAAGGAAGTGATATCTTAACCTATAGCAGTTTACATCAACTCCACCAGAGTAGAATTTTAGTTTATTCCCACTTAAAGAGATGTCCTAGAGTGAAGTATTATGAATAATTTGGGGGAGGGAGGAAAAAGGGGAGCTACTTTTAGTAAGAGCAAAGATAAAGAGTCCAGCCTTCAATAGGGGTTAAATCTCAACATCAAGAAAACAAAAATCCTCACCACTCAACCAATAGGTAACATCATAGTTGTTGTTGTTATGTGCCGTCAGGTTGCTTGCGACTCATAGTGACCCTATGTACAACAGCCCTAAACTCTGCTCTGTCCTGTGCCAATCGCACTGCCTCCAACACATTCATCCTGATTACCCCAGTCACTGAATCAATCCACCTCATAGAGGGCCTTCCCCTCCTGCGCTGTCCCTCCACCGTCCCAAGCATGATGTCCTTCTCCAAGGACTGGTCTCTCCTTATAACATGTCCAAAGAATGTTAGACAGAGCCTCAGAATCCTTGCCTCCAAGGAGCCACCTGGTTTAACCCTTGTCAACGATTTTGTTTTATCTGGTCCACAATCAATATCCTTGGTAGTTGTTGTTGTTATGTGCTGTTGAGTCATTTGTGACTCATAGCAACCCTATGTACAACAGCCCTAAACCGTGCTCTATCCTGT
>NW_006399785.1:15820889-15826992 GCF_000299155.1 Elephantulus edwardii | reverse complement strand
TCCTCCCTATTCATTGTCCAACTCTCTGATGCGTAACAAGTGATTGCAAAAACCATGGCCTGCATCAGACGCACCTTAGTCTCCAGAGAGACACCGTTGCTCTTGAATACTTTAGAGAGACTTGTTGCATTGGGATAATCTGATGTCAAGGACCTCTCCAAAGTGCTGAAGAACAACGGTGTCAGTTTAAAGACTATGGTGAACCTTATCTAAGCCATGGTCTTTTCAGTTCCTTCCTAGATGCCTGAATGTTGTACAATGAGTAAGGATGACAGAAGAATTGATGCCTCTGAACTGTATTATTGGAGAAGAGTACTGAATATCTGACGTTGTTATATACTGTCAAGTCCCCTGCAACTCATAGCAACCATATGTACTGCAGCTCTGAAGCCTGCCTTGTCCTGAGCCAGTCTCACTGACTCCAACACACCTCCTCCTATTGTCCTGGTTACTGTGTCAATCCATCTCATCTGGGGTCTTCCTCTCCTGTGCTGTCCCTCTACCCTTCCAAGCATGATGTCCTTCTCCAAGGATCAGTGCCTCTTGGCCACATGCCTAAAGTATGTGAGACAGAGCTTTAAAATCCTAGCCTCCAAGGAGAAACGTGGTTTCACTCTCTCCAAGACAGAACTATTTGTTTTTTTCGTGGTCCATGGCATGTTGAAGACTTTTCTCAAGCACTGTAATTCGAAGGCATCAATTCTTCTTCCATCATCCTTAGTCATTGTCCAGTTCTCTGATGAATAGCAAGTAATTGTGAAGAATATGGCTTGGATCAGGTGCACCTTAGTCTCTAGACTGACACCATTGCTTCTCAGTACTCTGGAGAGGTCACTGATGGCAGATTTACCTAATGCAATTGGTCTTTTGAATATCTGATAGACTGCTGAAAGAACAAACAAATCTGTCTTGTAGGAGGTATAACCCGCGTGCTCCTTAGAGGTCAGGATAGTGAAACTTTGTCCCATTTATGTTGGGCGTATTTTCAGGAGGAAATCAGTCCTTGGAGAGAGACATCAGGCTGGGAAAGGTGGAGGGTCAGAGAGAGGGAGACCCTCAACAAGATGATTGACACTGTGACTGTCACAAAAGACTTGAGCATGGCAGAGATACTGGGGATGGCTCAGATCTGCCACTCATAGACTTGCTGTGAGTTGAAGTCAACTTGATCGCCTCTGACAACAAGAAGATATACTCTGTGGTAGCAATACAGAGAACATATTACAGTGAGGATTCGATGGTGAGCTTTACAATAATGGAAACATTTGTGTTGTTCCCTAACTACAACAATTACAAAGAGAGCAGACAGGCCAAAATGTGCTCTTATATAAGCATGCTTTCTGATACTAAGCAACTGTACAGGTGTCAGCTGCACGTGGCCTCTGGCTTCTTGAGGAGACGCAGGTATGGAACGCTCTGGGTGCTTGTGGCTTTCTTTTTGCCCCAAGTGGGTGTCAGCAGAGAGGACTTGCCAGATGAACCGGGGACTTGCCAGATGAACCAGGGTTCTCTGGCCCAGAGTTTGCCAGCATTTGGTCGTGCCGTACAGCGGTAACTGGTAGTTGCTGTGAAGCTTAACACTGTGACACTGATGTGGTGTCAAATGCATTAACGGTTACCCATGGCAGTCCATGGTATGTCCTCCAGCACCAAATTCAAAGGCATACAATTCTTCTTTTGTCAACCTTAGTCATTGTCTAGCTCTCTGATGTATAGCAAGTAATTGCAAATACCATGGCCTAGATCAGATGTACCTTTGTCTCTATACTGACACTGTTGCTCGTTAGCATTTTGGAGAGATTCCTGACAGTAGATTTTCCTAATGTAATTTGTCTTTTGATTTCCTGACTGCTAGTGCCAACAGGGTTGATTGTGGAACAGGGCAAGCAGAAATTGTTAACAACTTCAATGTCTTCTCCATCTATCATGGTGCTGCCAAGTGGCCCAGAGGTGAGAATCTTTGTTTCTTTAATGTTGAGTTTCAATACATATTGAAAATGGCAGTCTTTGACCTTCTGTAGCAAATGCTTTAGGTTCTCCTCAGTTCCAGCAAGCAAGGTTGTGTCATCTGCATAATGCAATCCTCCAGTCTTGATGCTATATTCTTCTTAATAAAGTCCAGCCTCCTGAATGATCTGTTGCATGTATAGATTGAAAAGCTATGGAGACAGGATGTATCTCTGACTCACTCCCTTTCTGATTTTGAACCCTGCAGTGTTTCCCTGCTTTGTTTTGAGGACTGCTTCCTGATCCAAGTACAGGTTTTGCATGAGCACAGTCAAGGGTTCTGGATTCTCATTCTTCTCAAGGTTAGCCAAAGTTTGTTGTGATCCACACAGTCAAATGCCTTTGCATATTCAATTAAACACAGGTAGACCTTCTTCTAGTATTCTGTGCTTTCAGTCAAAATTCATCTGACATTGGCGATAATGTCTCTAGTGCCATAGTGCCACAGCTTCTTCTAAACTCAACTTTTATTTCTCTGTCAACTCTTCCAGTCTTTTTGGGATAATCTTCAGCAGGATTTTGTGTATGTGATATTAGTGATTATTGTTCATTGAATTCCACAGTCTGCCAGATCACATTTGTTTCTGCTGAGAATGAAACTGAGGAAGAATGGTGTTGCACACATAGTGAGAAAGACAATTTCAAGGTCCTAAAATACAGTGCTGTGAGTGATAGGATACACTCCATACACATACAAGGAAAACCTGTTAATATGACCACTCAAATATAGGCACCAACAAGGAAAGCCAAAAAAGAAAACTGAGGATTTATACCAACTTTTGCAAAGTATCTCCAGATTTCCTCACTACTGGTACCAAGGATGCTGGTTATGAATCCAAGCATGAGGAAAGCACTGACAGCTCCAGTCCTCTCTCCACCTATTGTAATGTTAACTGTTGCTCCTGTGGTGAGGACCTTTTCTTGTCGTCAAGATGCAATCTCTGCCAAGGCTGCAGTCTTGGAGTCTTTGATCTTCTTCAGCAGGCGTTTTGTATCTTCCTCACTTTCAGCAAGCAAAGTTGTGTCATCTGCATACTGTTGGTTGTTGATGAGTCTTCCTCTGATCCTGATGCCACATTCGTCTTCATACGGCCCAGCTCCAGCAATGGCATCTTATATGTCAGAGATGACGAGGATGGAATAGGATAGGACCAGATTCAGATCATAGGGTCGCTCTGAGTCTTATTGGGCTCGACATCACCTGAGTGGACCCTCATAGTGACCCGGTGCACAGCAGATCCGACCAGTGTCCTGTCAGGCACTGTCCTCATGGTCTCCGTGCTGCTCAAGTCCGTTGTGCTTGTCATTGTGTCAAATCCATCTCATTGAGGATCTTCCTCACTTGCCGACTCTCTACCTTTCTCTGCATTGTGTGTCCATGGACTGTTTCCTGCTGAAAATATGCTTGAAGTGAGATGAAGTTTCATCACCCTCGCTTCTAAAGAGCACGTTGGCTGCACCTCCTTCAAGACAGATTAGTTTGTTATTTTGACAGTTCAATACTCTTCACTGAAACCATAATTAAAATAAATTCTATCATCCTTATGCATTGCCTAACTTGCAGATGTATAAGAAACAACACAGAGGAATACTACCCTGCTTTGAAAAACAAAGAACTCATGAAATATTATACAAAATGGGTGACCCTGGAGGACATTATGCTGATTGAAATATCTCAGTCACCAAAGGACAAATACTGCATAGTGCCACTGTTGTAAAACGAGACTGACATCAGGGTTGAGGGGAGACTGAGAAAGATGGGATAAATTATGTATACTGCGCTGAAACAGACGAGGGAGAGAACTGTTTAAAAGGGATATATGATTGGATATTATTGTCATGACAGGAGTCCAGAACAAAGGCTGCACAGAGCAGTGGGCTTTGTGGGAGGGATTGTATAACAATGAAAGAATTTTTCTTTTACTTTTCAAAGAGAAGGGGGTGGGCAGGCAGAAAAATGAAACAATGAATAAATGGAAATCTAAAGTCCCTGTAAACTTTCATTGTTGTTGTTGTTATGTGCCATTGAGTTGCTTGCTACTCATAGTGACCCTATGTACAAGAGCTCTAAACCCTGCTCTATCCTGTGCCAACCTCACCATCTCTGACCCACTTACTCCCACCACCCCAATCACTGAATCGATCCATCTCATCGAGGGTCTTCCTCTCTTGCTCTGTCCCTCCACCCTCCCAAACATGACATCCCTCTCCAAGGACTGGTCCCTCCTTGCAACATGTCCAAAGTATGTCAGATGAAGTTTCAGAGTCCTTGACTCCAAGGAGCAGACCTCCAGGGAGGCTTTACCCTCTCCGGGACAACCTGTTTGTTCTCCTAGCAGTCCAAGAAAAGAAAAAAAAATCTTGAAGATATTACGGCTTGGACCAGTCTTTGAACCTTAGTCTTTGAGCTGACATTGTTGCTCTTTAGAACTTTGGAGAAGTCCTTGACAATTGACTGTGACTCACGGTGGCTCCTATGAGCAATGGATCTAATCCTAGTCCTCTCTTGTGCCGTCCTCACCATCTCCGATACACGTGAGCCCTTTGTTACTGTCACCGTGTCAATCCATCTTGTTGGGGGGCTGTTCTTTCTTCCTCTTATCCTCCACCTTTCCCAGCATGATTTCTTTTCCCAGGGACTGAACTCTCCTAACAACATGTCCAAAGCGTGTAAGATGAAGTTTCATCATCCTTGTGTCCTAGGAACACTCTCCTCTCACTTTATCCAGGAAGGTTTCATGTGTTCTTTTGGCAGTCCATGGGGTATTTGAGTTTCCTCTCTAGAATCACATCTCAAAAGCATCAGTGCTTTCCCTGTCATCCTTAGTCATGTCCAATGTTCCAACGCTTAGAAGCAGAAGTAGCATCTATGTATCTATATCTATATATAGTTCATGTCTACTCCCATCCTGTATTTTGGTATCTGAATGTCTCCACTTGCTCTTCACAAACTAAACTTAACCTTGACTTCTCTTCTGGTCTGTCATGATCCACTGACTACCTTCTGGTCTAGGCTGTTGCTTGAGTCTATCAGGTCCAGAGTTGTATTCCATTAACATTCTGCTCATACTATTGTTTTCCTTGTGAGTCTCCGAGGATCTTCTGACCTCAGGTTCTGTTGGATGCTGATGTTTCCTTGGAGGGAGCAGTAATGGTGATTTGGGGTCTATTTTCTCATCTTTGCTTTGCATAGTGTAGGAAACTAGGGCACAGAGGGTTTCTGCAGGGTGCCTGAAGTTTGACACGACCCAGGATCCATGTGGTTGTTATGTGCGGTCACGTTGACTATGACTCATAGTGACTCTACAGACAATAGCTTTGAACCTTGCACTGCTCTGAGCCGACCTCACCATCTCTGACACACTTACCCCCATCTCATCCAGGGTCTTCCTCTCCTGTGCTAACCTTCTACCTTTTCAAGAATGATATCTTCTTCTCCAAGGACTAGGCCCTCCTGGCAACATGAACAAAGTTGAGACAGAGTTTCACAATCCTTGCCTCCAAGGAACAACCTGGTTTCACCCTCTTCAGGACAGACCTGGTTTTTTTTTCCCCTTGGCAGGCCATCGTGTGTTCAAGACTCCAGCACCACAACCCAAAGGCATCAACTTTTCTTCTGTCCATCTCCTTACCACTCTCCATACATATACCAATCTCTTGTTCATAGGGTCGCCTATGAGTCGTCTATGACTCGATGGCACCTAAAAACAATAACAATGACAACATAGAGAGAGCTACGTTGGCCTAGTGGACAGAAAGTTATTCTACCAAGCCCAGTGTGGGTGATTTTATCCCTCAGACCTGGTTCAAATTGGTTTTTTTGTCAAACATTCTTCTAGGTGGTATAGCACTGGTCTGTCCACTTGCTGTACAGAGGTAACTCGTGGTTGCTGTGAAGCTTAACACTGTGACACTGATGGGTCAAATGTGATTATCACATATTATCACAGATGTTACCCATAGTGGACAGGGTTTGGTGTAGCTTCCCGATTAAAACAAGCTTGGAAGCAGGAGTGGCATCCACTTCTGAAATGGCTTGCCTCTGGAAACTCTATGAACAGTACTCAGGTCTTTCGTTCATAGGGTTGCTATGAGT
>NW_006399785.1:15816263-15820744 GCF_000299155.1 Elephantulus edwardii | reverse complement strand
ATTATTATTTTGCCTTCCTCCTCACCACAGAGAGCCATGAGTTCTTTCTGTAGCACAGACAGTGGACTTTTGATTTAAGAAAATCTTTTACCCAGGCTCCCTTTCTTGTGTTGCAGTATTTCTCCTCCCTTCTCATTTCCAGGCTTAGCGTAACCAGGATTCTCATGTGTGTTTGCACCACTGGAGTAATCCTGAAAAGTCTGCTCTGTCTTCAGTCAGCGATTAGCACGTTTTCCTCACATGAGGGAACCAGTGACAGGATAAGAGCTACAGTAGAACCTTGCCTGTTCTTTTATACACAAACACCTCCCCCAAAAAGCTTCACTTAAGTTAATGAAAAATACTTTTAATAGAAAAAACATAAAGTTATTTTAAAACACAAGCTGTTATTGGTAACAGGCAAAAAAAAAATCACTCTCACGTTATAAATTATGTTGTTGTTGTTGTTGTTATGTGCCGTAGAGTCGTTTGCGACTCATAGCGACCCTATGCATAACAGCCCTAAACCCTGCTCTATGGGTCTTCCTCTCTTGCTCTGTCCCTCCACCCTCCCAAACATGACATCCCTCTCCAAGGACCCATCCCTTCTGGCAACATGTCCAAAGTATGTCAGACGAAGCCCCAGAATTCTTGCCTCCTAGGAGTAGCTTGGTTTAATCCTCTCCCAGATGAATCTGTTTGTTTTCCTGGCAGTCCATGGTACATTCAGTACCCTTCTCCAGCACCACAGCTCAAAAGCATCCACTCTCCTTCTGTCCTCCCTAGTCATTGTCCAACTCTCTGATATATTACGAAAAAAAAAATATTGCCGAGGTAGCTATGCACACCATATGGAAGATTGTTCCAAACTGTGGTTTTTTTACTTAAAAAAATATTTTTAATTAAAAAAATATTCTAAGCATTTTACTTTTTGTCAAAGTGAATAAATTTTATTAAGCTTACGTGAATTGTTATGTTATTATGATTGCTGATTGCCATCAAGTCGAGCAAGACTCACAGTGACCATATGAAGAAAAGGCCAGAAGCCTTTCTGTAAGTGTCAACATTTATCAAAATTCATAGAGTTTCCAGAGGCATGTGGTTTAGGAAGTAGATGCCACTCCTGCCTACACTGGTAAATAGTGTAATAACTGCAAATACATGGAGACTGGATTAAGCTTAATTTCATCACTTCCAGATTTAAACCTAGTGCCTAGCATATATGCTCAGCTTTAAAACATCTCCTAATCTTTCTTTTATGTTATATTTTTGGGGAGATTTTTGCCTTTTTAAGGAAATTAATCCATTATTGCACATTTTCCTCCTCTGTCTCCCCTCCGGCTTCTCTGTACCCCTGTGCACCTCTTGTTGTCATACACATAATGCCTAATCATTTATTCCTTTTAGACAGTTCTTTCTTTCTCTCATCTGTTCCAATGCAGTGTTCATTATCTACTCACTCCCCATTCTCCACGCATCCCGTCATGTTAGTCCTGTTTTGTAACAGTGAGGTTATGCAGTAGATGTCCTCTTTGAAAGGCTGGTGACACCCAGGAGATGAGGACAGACCCGTAACCTGGTGGGGAGAGGATATTATCAGTCTCACAGTTTGTGTGAGTCGTCGGGTTGTCAAGGGCTTGTTGTTTCTGAAGTGAGTGACCTGGAAGCTCTGCTGAGACCTATTCACCACGGGTCATTCTTTGCTATTTGGAACATGGGTGGCCTAGCTTCCACCATCACAGTAACACCCAAGTTACCACAGTACAGCAAAGGGACAGGCTGTTGCTGCTGTTATGTGTTGTCAAGTCGCCTGTGACTCATGGTGATCCTATGCACAATATCTCTGAGCTCTGCCCTGCCCTGAGCCAGTTTCACTGTCTCTGACACATACTCCCGTTAACCCAGTTACTGTGTCAGTCCATCTAAACTGCGTTATTCCTCTCTGGAGTCATCCCTCCACTCTTCCAAGCATGATGTCCCTCTCCAAGGTCTGGTCCCTTCTGGCCATGGGCCCAAAGTATGTGGGATGGAGCTTCAAAATTCTTGTCTCTAAGGAGGAATCTGGTTTCACAGTCTCCAGCACATACCTGGTGTTTCTCTTGGCAGTCCATGGAATGTTCAATACTCTTTTCTAGCACCACAACTCAAAACAATTCTTCTTCTGTCATCCCTAGTCATTGTCCAACTCTCTGATACATAGGAAGTAACTGCAAAAATAATGGCCTGCTTCAAGCACACCTTAGTCTCTATACTGACATCATTGCTCTTTAGCACTCTGGAGAGGTCCCTGAGAGCAGATTTTCCCAATGTAGTTTATCTTTTCGAAGAAGTCCATATTTGTTCCCATTCCCAAGAAAAGTGATCCAACTGAATGTGAAACTATTGAACAATATCATTAAAATCACATGCAATCAAACTACTACTGTAGATCATGAAAAAAAAAATGGCTAGAACAGTACACAGATAGGGAACTCCAGAAGTTCAAGTAGGATTTAGAGGAGCCTGTGGCACCAGCAGTAGCATTGCTGATGTCAGATGGTTCCTGGCTGAAAGTAAGGAATACCAGAAGAATGTCTATTTGTGTTTTATTGACTCTGCAAAGGTGTTTGACTGTGTGGATCATGATAAGTTGTGGCTGACATTGAGAAGAATGGGAATCCCAGAGCATTTGATTGTGCTCATGCAGAACCTATACCTGGACAAGAAGGCTGTTGTGTAAACAGAGCAGTGAACACTGCATGGTTTAAAATTGGGAAGGGAATGTGTCAAGCTTGTATTCCCTCTCCACATCTATTTAATCTGTATGCCAAGCAAATTATCTGAGAAGCTGTACTCTATGGAGAAGAGTGTGGCATCAGGATTGGAGGAAGACTCATAAATAGCCTGTGTTATGCAAATGATATAACCTTGCTTGTTGAAAGTGAGGAGGACTTGAAGCACTTGTTGCAGAAGATCAGAGAATGCAGGCTTCAATATGGCTTGCATTCCAATGTCAAGAAAGCAAAGACTTTTACCTCTAGACTGATAGGCAACATCATGACAGATCGAGAGGAGATTGAAACTGTCAACAGCTTCATCTTACTTGGATCCGCAAAAAACACCCTTGGTACCAGCAGTCAGGAAATAAGGAGATACATCTCACTGGGAAAATCTGCAGTTAGGGACCTTTCCAAATTATTGAGTAGTAATGATGCCTGTTTGAGGATTAAGGTACGTCTGATTCAGGCCATAGCCTTTCCAATTACTTGCTATGCACCTGAGAGCTGGATAATGAATAAGGATGACAGAAAAGTGATGCATTTGAGCGGTGATGTTGGAGAAGAGCATTGAACATCCCATGGATGGCCAAGAGAACAAACATATGTTTTAGAGAGGGTACAGTTGGAGTGCTCTTTGGAGGCAAAAATGATAGGAGGTGCTATTCCTTGGAGAGGGACAAGATGCTGGGAAGGGTGATACATAGATGGAGAGGACCCTCAACTAGGTGGATTGACATTGTGACTGTCTCAATGGGCTTTTGTGTCAGAAAGTGTGAGAATGGCACAGGATAGAACAGGGTTCAGATCTTTTGTTCATAGGGCCGCTGAGTCATACTTGACAGCACCTAACAACAACAACAAAAACAACAATTTATCTTTTAATTTCCTGACTGCTGATGCCAAGAGTATGACAGATGAGTACTGAATAAAGAAGACTGAAGAATCGATGTCTTTGAGTAGTGATGTTGGTGAAGAATATTGGATTTCCTGTGGATAGTCTAAAGAGCAAACAAAGGTGTCTTGGGAAAGTGCAACTAGAGGTCTCCTTTGAGGCAAGGATTGTGACATTTTGTCTTATAGACTTGGGACATGTTATTAGGAAGGGTCAGTCCTTATAAAATAAGCTTCGTGTTGAGAAAAGTAGGTGGTCAGAGAAAGAGAAGAAGACTTTCAATGAGATGGATTGTCAGTTACTGCACATACGGGCTTGAGCACGGTGGAGATCTCGAGCGTGGTGCAGAATGGGGAAGGTTCCATCTGTTCAGTAACAACAGTTGGTGTGTGTACGTGCAGCTGTGAGTTCCGGGGAGAAATGAGATGATTCTCGTGGAAGGTTTTGCTTAGGCGTTGGGTCAGTATCAGAGGACGAGCAGTTTCCTGTATTCCCGGCACTGCACTTGGCAATTTACAATTTACCTTGTCATGTTTAACCCCCTAAAGCAGCCTGGCTTGCTCCGTTTTCACCACGAGATGGTGCTGTTTCCCTACCTGTACTGCAGCGAGGCAGCTGCATGAGCGGGGACAGAGGCTATTCACTGCGTGTTCCAAGCTGTATGACCCACACCACAGGCTTCCCCTCTTCTAACAGGAGCTACTGACATTGCATGCGTACCCCAGGTGGAGAGGAGAGGGAGGGAGGAACGTTTCTTGAAGTGTTGATCTGGCCCTGCTGATATTTTATGAACACACTTAAGAACTTTTTAAATCTGTGGGGGAAGATACATCTTTTATATTTATGGCAAG
>NW_006399785.1:15791394-15814543 GCF_000299155.1 Elephantulus edwardii | reverse complement strand
CCTCTGGTATTCCCTGCTTTCAGCCAAGATCCATCTAACATCAGCTACAATATCTCTATTACCACGACCCCTTCTAAACCCAGCCTGGACTTCTGGTGGCAAGATAGGAACTCTTTTTTATTTTTTTGTTCTTTTAAAAAAGTATTATACTAGTTTATTTACAAAATTCGACTACATTGTTTTCCAGAACAGATTCTTCCAATTTCCCTCACTCCCCCACCCATTAAATTGTACAACTCCTGATTAATCCCCTCTCCCCTGATCGTGGTGGTGGTTGTTATGTGTCCTCAAGTCTGTCTCACCTGATAGGAACTCGTATACATTTTTGGTGGGATTGTAAATGGAACAATGACTCTGCAAGGCATCTTGGCGTTTCCTCAGAAAGCTGAACATAGACATTTCATATGACCCAGCTATTCCACTGCTTGGAATACATCCAAGAGAATGAGAAGTGAGACACAAACAGAAATGTGTACACCAATGTCCACAGCAGCATTATTCACCATCGCAAGAACATGGAAACAGCCCAAATGTTTAACAACAATTGAATGGATTGAGAAATTATGGTACATTCACATGATGGAATACTATGTAGCGCATGGGAGCAATGATTTTTTAAAAAAAATTATTCTAGTTTATTTGCAAAATTTGATTACATTGTTTTTGAGAACAGATTCTTTCAATTTCCCTCACCCCCCCCCATCAAATTATACAAAACCATGATTAATCGCCACTCTCCCTGCACATCCTCATCCCTCTGTTTCCAGCCTCTCCCACCCCTCTTGGATCCTTATACTCATTCTACAGTAATGGTTGTATACAATAGTTATCCTTGTGAGACCGAGTTAGTTCACTCAGCATAATGCTCTCCAGTCCCTCCCAAGTTAGGTAATAATTTACAAAATCAAGGAGCAGTGGTATTTTAAATCACTACCTAACTTGGGAGGGACTGGAGAGCATTATGCTGAGTGAAGTAACTCAGTCCCATAAGGACAAATACTGTATAAGACCATTATTGTAGAAACAGATAACTAACAGAGTTTGCGTTGGGATCTGAGGGAAGAGGGAGCAGAGGGGTGGGGATGGGGGGGTGGGTAATCATGGGGGTCACATTGTTTAATGCATGAAGGGGGGTGGGTTGAGGAGGTGGGAGAATACGATGTGAAGGGCAATGTATATTCACTGTATAGATAAACCAGTGTAAAATTAAAAAAAAATGCAAGAAATAAAAAAAAAACACAACAAAAAAATGTCTTCAAGGAATCGTTTCAAATTAAGATTTGTAAAGAGAGTGACTCAGAGCCAAGGTACTGGGGTTCCTGCTGCCTCAACAGTTTCAGTACATCTGAAACCCAGTACATCTGGGTTCATGGCCAGAATGTTTCTAACAGGTACACGGAGATGTCTTTGTGTCTTTGGTGAGGGAGCTATTTCTGCTTCTTTTGCTTTTCTGGGTGCCTTTTTCTTCATTCTCCAGCTGCCTCCAGCAAACAGATCTGAATTTGAGGTAAGGCTCTGCCGTTCATCCGCTAAGTGACTTTGCTCATTTGAACACCTAGCTCTCAATTTCCTCATCCACCAAACAGGGGCATCAGGGTATCTAATCAAGGACACTGGTGGTGTAGTGGGTTAAGTGCTGGGCTGCTACCCTAAAGGTTGACAGTCTGAATGCAACAGAAGCTTAATGAGAGAAATATGAGTTAGCCCACTTCTGTAAAGATGTACGGCCGTGAAAGCCTAATTGGCAGCCCTACTCTGTCATGCAGGGTCCCTAAAAGTTAGAATATTTGATGGCTTGTGCTTCTCTGTGAATCTCTTACTGAACACAATGGTTCTTTTCATAGTCAATTGCCGAAAAGACAGATGGATTGCAAGACCCAAAGCACTTTGTTGCTGATCTGGGAGAGCAGTGAGAATCTTCTCAAAAAGCTGATACTCTCTCTAAGAGTGGTCACTAGTTTTTATACTTGGGTTAGGTGTTACAGTTCCTAATAAACAAACAGCTTTTGATATCATTTACATATGACTGAGAAAGACATCCTCAAAGAGATAAATGCTAATACAATTACATATAACTGAGAAAAACATCTTCGAAGATGTAAATGCTAATTTAATTATATAAAACTGAAAAACATCTTCATAGAGGTAAATGCTAATCCAGGGAAAATTACATGCAACCGAGACAGAAGTTTCAAAGAAGTGAAGCTAATCCAGGAAAGATGCATGTCCTTTCCTGACAGACAGTGGAAAGTACATGACTAAAGAAAGAAAAAGAAATATAATTTTAGGGCAAACAACCAGTTTTACAGGCTGGAGGCAACTGATGTCAGTTTTACAACGATGCCATATGTTTAGATAATCCTGAATTTATTAATACCACCGTATCAAATCTATCTTGAGTTATTCTTATCATTTACAGCCTAGCTATGCAATAGATTCACCTTGGAGCTTTTCAATACCATTTGAGTCCTGGGTTCCACTTTAAAAGGGTCAGCTGAATTTGGTTTCCACCCAGTGCATCAGTCTGTTGTAGAAGCCCTGCAGGTAGCTTGAGTGTGTGTGGACATTTGGAAGCCACTGCTATTAGCTGTTGTTAGGTGCCATCGAGTCAAATATGACTCATAGCGACCCTAGGAACAACAGATCTGATCTACAACCAGGTGAGGATAAAATAGATGAATGGAACCTTCTAAGAATTAAATCCCTATGCACATCCAAAAACTTCTCCAACAGGGTAAAAAGGGAAGCCACAGACTGGGGGGAAAAAAAACTTTGGTAATGACATGTCTGGCAAGGGACTTATATCTAGAAACAACAGATCTGAACTTTTTCCTATCCTGTGCCATCTTCACACTCCCTGACACACCAAAGCTCATTGTGGCAGTTACTGCATCGATCCACCTGGTTAAGGGTCTTCCTCTCCTTCACCGACCCTCCACCCTTCCCAGCATCAGGTCCCTCTCCAAAGACTAGGCCCTCCTAGCAACATGCCTGAAGTACGTGTGGTGAAGCCTCATCATCTTTGCCTCCAAAGACCACTCTGGCTGCACCCTCTCCGAGATATATTTGTTTGTTCTCGCGACCATCCACGGTATGTTCAATGCTCCTCTCCAACACCACAGCTCAAAGGCATCAATTCTTCTTCTGTCATCTTTATTCCTTGTCCAGCTGTCACACGCATGGCAAGTGATTGAAAAGATCATGGGCTGAATCAAATGCATCTTAGTCCTCAAACGGAGCCCTTCTTCTTAAGCCCTTCTGAGCTCCAGTTTACCTGTGTGCTCATAACCACAAGTTCTGTTGCCCTTCTGTTGTTGTTTAGCGTCAGGTCTGAACTGACTCTTAACTGACTTCCTAGTGGCTTTGCAGAGGCAGTAAATCATATCAGAGGAGACTGCCCATTTTTCTCACACAGCAACTGGTGGATTTAAACCGTGTGTCTTCAGTGACTCATTTAGATGTAGACTAGGTCTCCTTTGCTAGCAATCACTTTGTTAATTCAATCCTCAACCTGTTCAGTTATGCCGGTAGTGAGATACTACCCACTCCTTGTCTTTTAGAGCACTCTCTTGCTCTCTCTCTCTCTCTCTTTCTCTAACTCTCTAACTGGCTGCATAAGCTGGTAGTTTCTAGCTGAGTACATTTGATTTGCAAAGTGTACACAATGTTTTCACACTCTGGAACCATTTCACATATTATCTTCAACAATCTCATGAAATGGTTAGCAATTCCTTTCTTTTTATAAGTGACATTTTTATTTTACACTGGTTTACTTACGAAGTTTGTATGCATTGTTTTTCACACCGGATCTTTCCTATTTCCTTTTCCCATGCCTTCCTTAGCTGAAAGCAGAGAATACCAGAAGAATGTCTATCTCGGTTTCATTGATTATGCAAAGGCATTTGACTGCATGGATCATAACAAACTGTGGCTGACTCTGAGAAGAATGGGAATCCCAGAACATTTAATCGTGCTAATGCGAAACCTATATTTGGACCAAGAGGCAGAAGTCAGAACAGAGCAGGGTAACATTGCATGGTTCAAAACTGGGAAGGGTATACACCAGGGATATGCCCTGTCTCCATACCTTTTCTACCTGTATGCAGAGCAGATTATCCGAGAGGCAGGGCTCTATGAGGAGAAGCGTGGCATTAGGATTGGTGGACGATCTATCAACAATCTGCATTATGCAGATGACACAACCCTGCTTGCTGAAACTGAGGAGGACCTCATGCACTTTCTGAAGAGGGTCAAGGATTGCAGCCTTCAATATGGACTGAGGCTCAATGTCCAGAAGACAAAAATTCTCACTACTGGACCAATCGGTAGCATCAGGATGGATGGTGAAGAGGTTGAGATTATTCACAGCTTCAGTTTGCTCGGCTCCACGGTCAAAACTCTTGGCACCAGTAGCCAGGAAATAAAAAAAACGTATTGCGATGGGAAAGTCTGCGGTTAGGGACCTCTCTAAAGTACTCAAGAGCAACGGTGTCCCTCTGGAGACTAAGGTGCACTTAATACAGGCCATGGTTTTTGTAATTACTTGTTATACATCAGAGAGTTGGACAATGATTAGGGAGGATAGAAGGAGAATTGACGCCTTTGAGCTGTGGCGCTGGAGAAGAGTACTGAATGTGCCATGGACTGCCAAGAAAACAAATAGATTCATCCTAGAGAGGGTTAAACCAGGCTGCTCCTTGGAGGCAAGGATTCTGGGGCTTTGCCTGACATACTTTGGACATGTTGTAAGGAGAGACAGGTCTTTGGAGAGGGACATCATCCTGGGCAGAGTGGAGGGACAGCACAGGAGGGGAAGACCCTCTATGAGGTGGATTGATTCAGTGACTGGGGTAATCGGGATGGGTGTGTCAGAGGTAGTGAGATTGGCACAGGATAGAGCAGGGTTTAGGGCTGTTGTACATAGGGTCGCTATGAGTCGCAAGCGACTCGACGGCACATAACAACAACAACAAAATGCCTTCCTCTACCCATCAGATCGTCCCAGTAGTAAAACAGGTTTGGAAACAGGAGTGGCATCCACTTCCTAAACCACATGCCTCTGGAAACTCTATGAACTTGGAGAAATGAGGATATTTATGAAAAGGCATTCTGTTTTTTGTTCAAAAATCACTATGAGTTGTGCTTGACTCCACAGTAGTCAACAAAAAACCTAAAATGATTAACTTCACATGCCCGCCCATCCTCGCCCCTCTGCACGCACCCTCCTTTCTTGGATCTTCATACATTTTCTACAATAATGGTCTTATACATTATTTGTCCTTATGGGTCTGAGTTAGTTCACTTAGCATAATACTTTTGAGGTCCTCATTTGGGTCTTTTGTGGAAGGTCCAAGAATCTTCACTGATATTTAACACATAAGAGGAACAAGGCCTTCTTTCTCTCATCGTAGTGAGAAACCGTGATGGCTTGGAGCAATCCTGGCCTGAAGTGAGCTCTCGAACTGTGACGGGCAATGAGGCCTCTTTAGGGCTACCCTTGGGTAGGAAAACTCTTCTCTACAGTTGGCCTGGAATCCAAGGCCATGGCCACCAGGGTGCTGACAGACCACTTCACACTTGCCCAGTGATGCTTCCCTGAGGGACAGCACAGCGCCTGGAGGGCAGTATCCCAGGAAGGACATCCCATTCCTAATGCTCTCTTGAGATTCTTCTTCCTCTTGAAGATACTTTTCTCTCTTCCGACTCTCAGGTCTCCTGTAGAACCATCCTCATCTATCACAGGTATTATAATAAATCAAGCAAATAAACTCCATGTAGTCTCTTGGGAGTACAGATATTCTGTACATTATTAGCAACCACCACCACCACCACCACAACAACAAAAGTGGTGGTTTAAGACAACCCAGAGCTGCCTCAGAAGACATACCTGTCTGACAAGGTAGCTGTTGCAAACTTTATGTGTTAGGCGCTGGAGAGTAGCTTAAATAATAAATAAAAAAAAGAAATAAAACACAAGGTAGTTAAAGCCAGAAACCCTCAAGCGGAGGACGCCACCACCAGCGAAGAGGAAGCGGGCATGCAGTGCTGGCCATTCAGGACCAGCGAGACCTACAGCTACAGCAGCTGTGGCCAAAGCAGAGGGTCAGAGACCCAGCATGAGATGCAGCTGACCTCGAGCTATGCCACTGAGCCCGTGCTGCATAAGCTATTGACCTCATTAGTCCAATGGCCTATCCACTCACCTCCTTTCCTTTTGGAGAGGGGCCCATTCCTTTCTCTGGGATGTATGCTTTCACTTTGCAAAGGTAGGGGGTTCGAATCCACAAGCTGCTCTGTGGGAGAAGGATGAGAAATCTGCTCCTGTGTGATTTACTGTCTCTGAAATCCCACCTGAGTGTCAGCTTTGAGTCTGTTCTGACTTGATGGCACAAAACAACAACAACAACAACAACAACTCTTACCTTCACTCTTGTCTTGTTGCCTTCTTTCTTGGCAACTCAGATGTCTCTAAGCTTAGCAGCCTTTAATGGTCCCCAAGGCCATAAAACTGAGCATCAGCTCTCTTGACAGCCACCGAAATGGCTTGTCTACTTCCCGGTGCCTCTGTTGCAGCGCTGACCTCGTCTCCCACCCAGCTCAATGCTTTGTCCAGGTAAGAGGCTGAAGCCAGGACACTCACTGCATGCTAACATTATGGAGCTCAGATCTCTGACTGCATGAGGTTGCTGTCAGTTGAAACTGATAGGACAGTGATTGGTCAGTTCCCATGTGTGTTTAACCAGATGCTTTAGCCAGTGGAAAATGTCTTTCCAGGGAGAACAAGACGCTCAAAGTAGCCCAGGTGTGTTTGCATGTGTCTGTCCCCTGAGATTTTCACCCGTGCTTTTATATGGCCAGTCTGCTGATCTGTGGGACCAAGAACAGTCCTCACCCCTTTACTGTTTTCTTTCTGAGCAGCAATTTCCCATTTCTCTCACCTTGAAGAGGAATGTGATATCAGGATTGGAGGAATGACCTTCAACGACCTGTGTTATGTGGATGATACAGCCTTGCTTGCTGATAGTGAAGAGACCTTGGAACTACTGCAGAATACGAAACACTACAGCTTTCACCATGGGTTACCCTCAACATCAAGAAGACAACAATCCTCACTTTCGGACCAATAGGCTACCTCATGATAGATGGAGAAGAAGTTGATGCTGCCAACTATTTATTTCATCCCACTTGGTCTACAGTCAACATTCTTGGTACCAGCAGTCAAGAAATCAAAGGATATGTTGCGTGGGAATATGACCTCTCCAAAGTGCTAAAGAACAATGACATACATTTGAAGACTAAGGTTCTCCTGAACCAGACCATAGTTTTACCAATTACATGCTGAAAGTTGGCCTTAGAACAGAGCACGGAAACACTGCATCGTTCAAAATGGGGAAGGGTGTACATCAGAAATGTGACCCATCTCCATACCTTTTCAATCTATATGCAGCTCATAGACTGGGCTCATAGACTCTATGAGGAATGTGGCGTCTGGATTGGAGGAAGATTCATCAACAACCTAAGTTATACAGGTGACACAACTTTGCTTGTTGAAACTGAGGAGAACCTAAAGCACTTGTTGCAGAAGATCAAGGACTGCAGCCTTAAATATGGATTGAGAAAACAAAACAAAGATTCTTACCACTGGGCCAATTGGCAGCATCATGATAGATGGTGAAGAGACTGCGATCATTACCACTTCAGCTTGCTTGGCTCCACAAACAACATTATTGGTACCAGCTGACATGAAATCAAAAGATTAATTGCATTGGGAAAATCTGGTGTTAAGGACCTCTCCAGAGTACTGAGGAACAATGATGTCAGTATGGAGACTAAGGTATGCCTGATCCAGGCCATAGTCTTCACAATTACTTGCTATGTGTCAGAAAGCTGGACAATGACTAGGCATGCTAGAAGGAGAATTTGAGCTGTGGTGCTGGAGAAGAGTATTGAATATATCATGGAGTGCTAGGAGAACAAACAAGTTCGTCCTAGAGAGGGTGAAATCAAGCTTCTCCTTGGAGGCTAGGGTTCTGAAGCTTCATCTGACATGCTGTGGGCATGGCGCAAGGAGAAACCAGGACTTGGAGTGGGAAATCATGCTTTGGAGGGTGGAGGGAGAGTGCAAGAGATGAGATGAGATGGATTAATTCAGTTACTGGGGTAATGGTGGTAGGTGTGTCAGAGACAATAAAGTTGACACAGGATAGAGCAGGGTTCAGAGCTGTTGTACACAGGGTCACTATGAATTGCAAATGACTTTACAAGTTGTTTAACAATAACAACAAGAATATTAATGATATTATTTGATAATTAATGATTATTTGATAATTCCTAAATTCTGTTGGATCATAGCAGTGGAGGGTATGTCCTAAATCTAATAATTTTTGAATCATAAAGGGAACACACTGAGACACACATAGGAAAAGTATAGAATTCCAGAACTCCAGTGAATTTCAGTGACTGGAGAAGGTGCAGCCAGAGTGCTCCTTTGAGGCGAGAATGATGAGTCTTCATCTCATGTACTTTGGGCGGATTGCTAGGAGAGGTTATTCATGTTTGGGACTTAATGGAGAGAGGGACATCATGCTTGGGAAGATGGAGGGGCAGTAAAAGAGGAAAAACCTTCGACCATGTGGGTTAACATGGCATGGTGACTGTGGCAACGAGCTTGAGTTTGTCAGAGCTTGTGACGATGGCACAGAATAAGACAGTGTCAGATTGATTGTTCATGGGTTACTAGGAGTCATTTTCTAGTTGACAGTACCTAACGACAACAGTGAATTCCAAAGGTCATTGGTAAACCCAGAAGGTAGCAGACAGATTCTCTGAAGAAATCCATGTTTACTAGTTAACTAAGATAACCCTCATTTCCATTGCTAAAAAAGACAAAGGTCTAGTGTTCAATGAATAATATAGTCAGGCTATACACTGAACGTGACTGCCAAGGAACTGTTTCCAGTGCACTCCTTATATTTATTTTCTTCTTCCTGTGAAGTAAGAATATTGAAACAGGAGTCCAGGCTTTTCCATGTAAGCAAAGAATCAGGTTATTAGAGGCATGGAGTGGTGAAGCAACAGTTGCCCATAAAAGTGGAACAAAGGAGGAGGTGGGTCTTTGACGGGCTCTGGAGGTGGAGAAAGGTCTCATGTTTATTCACGAGAGGGCGGGGTTTCTTTAGGAGTTAGGCTATCAAAAGGAAAAGCTCATCATAGTTATTTATACAAGTCAGAGGAGGTCATCTGGGTTTGGCTCACATGGGAGGGACTGGGCTAATTAAGCCCGTGTGTGTAATTGTTCTTTCAAGAGGGCCACCGTCAGCGTACTCTCTGGGTCTCGTGGGGAGCCTATGCAAACGATCTAGCTGGTCAAAAATGGGCATAATTCAAGAGATTTCAGAAACCTGTGCATGTTGCTTTAAATAGGAGTCTCAGGTGAGGACTGGCCAGTGAGGAACGTGTTCTGTCAAGAAGGCAGCTCTCTCTCTAGAAGGTCACACAAGAGGTGTCCGCATTGCATCTGAAAGCGCTTTAACACCCTTAAAGGTCGTTAAGAGGAGCATCTGGTGATGCCTAAGGAGACTCATGTGGGGTGTGTGTTGGGTCTTGTGGTGCCTGCGTTCGCTGAATGCTGACTTTCCTGAGCGGAACTGTGGCGAGGGAGAATGCTTTACTTCAGTGCATCATGTGAAGAGAGAAAAGAAAACAGGAAAATAGGACAGACTGGGATTCAAAGCAAACCCAGCAGTTAATTCCGTTAAAGTGTAAAAGTTTTCCCTTCTTATTCATTGAAAGGGTCACCTTTGACACAAAGACAGACGGTCTTATTATATTAATGTTGTTGTGTGTACTATCAAAGTGGAAGCAACTCATAGCTGACCCTCCAGCACATTTTCAGAGGTAGTTTTCTGGTGGCCTAATGGTAAAGAAGTTGCACTGTAATCCCAAAGAGACATGGTTCGAATCCACCTGCTGCTCCTTGAGAGAAGGATCGGCAGGCAGTCTCCTCCCGTGAAAAATCAACTGTCAGCCTACTGTAGGGCCAGCTATGGTTTGGTTTGACTCAACGACACACAACAACAACAACGAGCTGTAGATTATAGAGCAGAGAAGCAAACTACAACAGGTAAAGGACTTAATAAACCTGGATAAGTTTTCTTCAAAATTATGTCTCTAGACTGAAAGGACCTTTTGAAAATATTGTTTTCGTTAAAAAAAAAGTTATTTTTCTATTGCTTTGCTGCCCATTGCAGTGTCATCACTGTTACTGAGTGGTCAATGCCCTGATTTCAGCCACCTTCACCTGGACAAAGAATTGAATCTAATGGGAGACAACGGGCAGATTGGCCAAAGATGAGTCCCCAGGTCCTCGGTTCGTGCGGTCCTCCTAACACAATTCATCCTCCTTAAGATAAAGACAATGTGGCGGAAGCCTTTGTTATAGCACGTGGCCAAGAGGAAAGGTCCAGAGTCAGGAGTGAAAGTGAAGGTGGTTGTTGTTGTTAGGTGCCATTGAGTCGCTTGCGACTCATAGCGACCCTATGTACAACAGCCTTAAACCCCGTCTATCCTGTGCCAATCGCATTGCCTCTGACACACCCATCCCGATTACCCCAGTCACTGAATCAATCCACCTCATAGAGGGTCTTCCCCTCCTGCACCTTCCCTCCACCCTCCCAAACATGATGTCGCTCCCCAAGGACCTGTCCCTCCTTACAACATGTCCAAAGTATGTCACGTAGAGACAGTTTTGTTAGAAAAGATACATCCCAGAGAGAGAGAGAGAAAGAGAGAGCCGGGTTATTTCTCTGAAAGTAAAATGAAGAAAGATGTTGTACTAGGTGTGTGTCCTGCGTGGCTGGCTTGCTTCCTCATTTGGGTGTGTTTCTGGGTTTGAGTTTGGCCAATAGGATGATGTTGCAGACGGTTTCAAATCTGATAGGTGGTTTTTATTCTTGTCTGTTGTTCTTGACATCGCTTAAGCATCCAAAACTCTATGCATGTCAGGATTGAGGGACTCAGGTCCAAGGCTACTTGTTCTCTTGCTTTCAGTTGGGTAGGCCTCAGTCTTACACTTTCTTTGACCTTTACCTTCTCTTAGCACTTAACGTGACTTTTCAGCCCTTCTTTATCTCATTGGTGTCTGCTGTAACATTATTTCCACCTGTTGTTCTTGTTATGTGCTGTTGAGTTGCCTGCGATTCGTAGCAACCTTATGTACAACAGCCCTGAACCCTGCCCTGTCCTGAGCCAGTCTCACTGACTCCGACACACCAACTCCCATTGCTCAAGTTACTGTATCAATCCATCTCATCTGGGGTCTTCCTCTCCTGCACTGTCCCTCCACCCTTCCGAGCATGATGTCCTTCTCCAAGGATTGGTCCCTCCTGGCCACGTGCCCAAAGTAAGTGAGACGCAGCTTCAGAATCCTAGCTTTCAAGGAGAAACTTGGTTTCACCCTCTACAAAACAGACCTATTTATTTTCTTGGTGGTCCATGGTATGTTCAAGACTCTTATCCAGCACCACAAATCAAAGGCCTCAATTCTTCTGTCATCCTTTGTCATCCTTGTCCAACTTTCTGATGCACAGCAAGTAATTGCAAAGACCATGGCCTCGTTTTATTCCTGGCTTACCTAATTCCGGTTTTAACATCGTCAACATCCTCAAAGTCCAAGGCATGTTCCACACGAGGATTATACGTTGCTTTTGCATGATCCTTGGATGAGCATTTACATTTTCAAAGTTTCTTTCTTTATTTTAATATGTATCAGAATAAAGTGTTGTGAGTAGTATTTCATGGTTTATGATTTCATTGAGTTTTCTTCTGATAAAGCTACATTTAGTTAAAGGAAACAAATGGACTAGTTTACAAGAACATGTTACATAAACAGCAGTACAGCTGGTACAGGAATATAGCGAATATGATAAATGTTTGCCAAAACGACCCTCAGGCTCTGACATTTTACCAGTCTGACTTCCTCCCCCTCCTCATCCTGCCCCCACCCCCAGGAGAGAAGCAGGACAGAAGGCATTTTGAGATTCCAAAGGGGCCTTGCTGTGCTGGGGTCTCTGCTCACAGCGGCCTCCCCAGCAGAGAGCGGTTTTGACAGGAGTCAGCTCTTTCTTCCCACCTCCCGTGCCTGATGAGGTTACACGAAACTGCCAGGAAGCAACTGAAAATGAAAGTCAGAGAAACTCAGCTCTGCAGAGAGCTCCTACCCGCATTTCACCTGGGATTAGAGGAGACACTCTCTCTGCACCATTAGCCGAATCCCTAACGCGAGCATGTTTGAAGCAGCAAACCTGCAGAATTAGCAACCAAGGAAATTGTTAGTCTTGCAGACAACTGAAGCTCTCTTGCTCCTTTTTACCATCAGACTTCCCCCACTCCCTTTCATTTACTTCTTGGCATGAAATAATTTTCTATGTTTGAAACTCACTCCTGAGGGGAGAGAGTTGGAATGGACCCAGAGCCGATCCTGAGGTGGGTTTTCAAAGGCAGTTCAATGCAGGAGAGGAGATTGTCTATCTTTCTCCCATGGAGCAGTTGGTGGATTTGAACTGTGTGCCTTCAGGATTGCAGCGCAGCTTCTTACCCCTAGACCACCGGAACAGAGCAAGGAAAAACTCCATGATTCAAAATCAGGAAAAGGAGAGTCCTTCAAGGATGTGTTCTTTCCCCCATACCTCTTCAATCTATATGTAGAAAAGATTATGTGGAAGACTGGGCTTTATGAGGAGAAATGTGGCATCAGGATTGGAGGAAGACTCATCAAGAACTTACCTTATGCAGATGGTAAAACCTTACTTTCTGAAACTGAGGAGGACCGTGTTTGCTGCAGAAGGTCAAAGACTGCAGTCTTCAGTATGGCTTGAAGCTCAACATCAAGAAAACAAAGATTCTCACCATTGGCAGCGCCGTGATAGGATGGTAAAGTGGTTGTAACAATTTCAGCTTGCTCAGCTCCACAATGAACCAGAAATCAGGAAAGCAAAAGATGAATTGCATTAGGAAATTAGGGACCTATCTAGAGTGCTAAAGAGTAACCATGTCTGTCTGGAGACTAAGATTCACTTGATGCAGGCCATGATCTTTACAATTACTTGCTATGCATGAGAGAGCTGGACAATGACTAAAGATGACGGAAGAAGAATCAGATCCTTTGAGTTGTGGTGCTGGAGAAGAGGATTGCCAAGAGAACAAACAGGTTTGTCCCAGAGAGAGTCAAACCAAGCTGCTCCTTGGAGGCAAGGATTTTGAAGCTCTGTCTGACATACTTTGGACATGATTCCATGAGTGTCCAGTCTTTGGAGAAGGACAACATGCTTAGAAATGCTGGAGGGACACCATAGGAGAGGAAGACCCCGGATGAGATGGATTGACAGTCACTGGGGTAATGTGGGTAGACGTGTCAGAGATGGTGAGACTGGCTCAGGATAGGGTTGAGTTCAGAAGGATTGTACATAAGGTTGAGGTTGGTTGCAGGCCACTTGAGCGACCATGCTTGTCTTTGTTCTGGATCCTGGGTGATGAGTTCACGATTCTCCTGGGAAGACACGAAGTATTGCTTGTCGGTCCTGTAAAGCAGACATGCATGGGGCACTTGTCTTTGTGATGCACAAATCCTGGACACTGGAATAGCCAGATCTGGATTTGAGCCTGGCTTCTTCACTTGACGATCTGAGCCTAATGCTCCTTACCGAAATGCTGTGGGTGAACTGCCTGGGATTGTTCACTGAGGAGTTATTCCTTGGCAGGATGTAACGATGAACCTCAGGACTGGGTGTGCTCCTCACAGGATGGCAAAGCTTTGTGTCACACGCTTTGGGGATGTTGTTACGAGAGGCTATTCCTCGGCTGCTTGGAAATGTGGGTGAAAGAGGAAGATCCTCAATGAGATGGTGCAATGACAGCAACACAGGGCTCATGTGTGTCAAAGATGCTGAGGACCGTGCAGGACAGGACAGGGCTCACACCTGTAGTTCACAGGATCACTCGGAGTTACATGTGACACAGTGGCACCAACATCGACCACATATACTTGGAGTAACCGGTGAGTTTCAGCCATGACCTTCAGGCCATGAGCTCCTTCACTGAAACACAGCTCAACTCAACGCATTGCCTACAAGTTGGGGGTAACACATGGCTGACCCTCACATGGGGTTTTGAGGCTGTCAATTGCCCATCCTTCTCCTTTGGAGATGATGGTGGCTTCTGACTGCCAGAGGGGTCCAGTATTGGGGTGAGCAGCATAATCCCCCACGGATTAGGCCACCAGAGCACCCTTTATTAATATATGCTCCAGGGTGAAAACAAAGGAGTTCCTTGTTTGACGTGGGGAGCTCTGATGAGGAGTTGTGCTGAGGGAGGGAAGACGGACAATTTCCCCTTGTGAATCTACAACCTCTGAAAACCCACTGAAGGGTCAGTTGATTCAGCTCTGACTCGATGGCACACGATAAAAACAGCTTTAAAAGTGCGCTTCCTCTATCATTCAAGATTTGGCCAGCCGGATCTTTCAGACTTCAAATTTATCTTCAGCTTCAGATCTCTCAGTTTGAGACACAGATTTTTTTTAGGGGAGACAATTCCATTTATCTATAACAGAATGACACATGTTCCAGCTGTGCCCCAAAATAGAGGAGGCAAGGAAGTTGAGCTATTTACTCATGAACCTCCAAATGTCTTTGGCTGAATGCTGCTTGGAGACACTGACTTCCTGGGCCGTCCCATCCTATGCGTACCCTTCCAGTGCAGGGCACATGCCTGTAAACCGAACAAGCCCTCAGGCTGAGAAGAGCAGGCCCTCAGGTCGTCAGATGTCTATAAACACAGGAAACGTGCAGGATGCTGGAGCTGAGAATGACCTGGCAGTGGGGGGTGGTTCCAGCCCTGGGCAGACACTGGTGACCTGCTGCAGGATGCGGAAGGAAGCTGGAAAGTTCCATGACGAAGGGCTTAGTTAGGCTGATGACAGGGCGAGTTTTCTGTAAAAAGCTAGTTGTAGACAATCAGAAGCTTTGCTGACTGGTATCATTCGATGGCACAGCCAGTTTTTGCTGTGGATAATTGAGTCTGTCTTTGACCTTGAAGTCTCGCTGGTGTGTTGTCTGCACGGGAAGAATCTGTTTTCTGACTCTTTGGAGTCCCTCACAGCACCTTCCATCCACAGCTGGCGGGGCTGCATTTCCAGGCTCTGCTGATGGCTGTGCTCTCTGGCCCGCAAAAAGCCAGATGTGTTTTCATTTTCCATTTTGCCCTTTACAAGAACATTTCAGCTGAAGGCAAAAGACTTTTTCCCTCATCCTGGGTTTGGTTTTTTCCCTTTTAATAGAAATTTGAGTGGTATTAAGCACTTTTAGTTTAATTCACGGCACCAGCTTCTCAAATTCAGTGATGGTGACGTTTGTTCTGCCCACTAACACGTGGATACCCAGATGGTAGAGTCTAATCAGGGTCACACCAGAATAAGAACGTGAGTGGGGGGTAAGGCCATTACAAATGTCACGGGCAGTATTTACCTGTGGATTATTTAGGCCGAAGACGGTTCTTTCCACATTACTGTTATTATTTTAGTCCTCTCCATTTTGAAATGATTTGAACAACTGATTATGGTTTCTCATGAGGGTTTCCGTTCTTTCCAGTTTTAAGATGCTGAAGAGAAAGAACAGGATACTTATGATACCCTGAAATGAAAAGATACTCACAATTTGTTGTTGTTGTTATGTGCCATCTAGTCACTTGCAACTCAAAGCGACCCTATATATAACAGCCCTAAACCCTGCTCTGTCCTGTGCCAATCGCACTGTCTCTGATACACTCATCCCGATTACCCCAGTCACTGAATCAATCCACCTAACAGAGGGCCTTCCCCTTCTGCGCTGTCCCTCCACCCTACCAAGCATGTTGTCCCTCTCCAAGGACCTGTCCCTCCTTACAACATGTCCAAAGTATGTCAGACGAAGCCCCAGAATCCTTGCCTCCAAGGAGCAGTCCGGTTTAACCCTCTCCAGGAAGAATCTGTTTGTTTTCTTAGCAGTCCATAGTACCCTCAATACTCTTCTCCAGAACCACAGCTCAAAGGTATCAATTCTCCTTCTATGCTCCCTAGTTGTTGTCCAACTGTCTGATGCATAACAAGTGATTGCAAAGACCATGGCCTCTATCAGGGGCACCTTAGTCTCCAGAGTGACACCATTGCTCTTCAGTACTTTGGAAACATCCCTAACTTCCCATTGCAATACATCTTTTAATTTCCTGACTGATGGTGCCACGAATGTTGACTGTGGAGCCAAGCAGACTAAAGTTGTGAACAATCTCAATCTCTGCACCATCCATCCTGATGCTGCCAATTGATCCAGTGGTGAGAATCTTTGTCTTCTTGATATTGAGCCTCAATCCATACTGAAGGCTGCAGTCCTTGACCCTCTGCAGCAAGCACTTCAGGTCCTTCTCAGTTTCAGCAAGCAGGGTTGTGTCATCTGCATAACGCAGATTGTTAATAGATCTTCCACCAATCCTGATGACACACTTTTCCTCATAGAGCCCAGCTTCCCGGATAATCTGTTTTGCATACAGGTTGAAAAGGTATGGAGATAGGACACATCCTTGTCATACACCCTTCCCAATTTTGAACCATGCAGTGTTTCGTTGCTCTGTTTTGACGACTGCCTTTTGGTCCAATTATAGGTTTCACATTAGCATGATCAAGTGTTCTGGGATTCCTATTCTTCTCAGAGTCAGCCACAGTTTGTTATGATCCACACAGTCTTTGCATAATCAATGAAACACAGATAAATATTCTCCTGGTATTCCCTTCTTTCAGCTAAGATCCATCTAACATTAGCTACAATATCCCTAGTACCACGACCCCTTCTAAACTGAGCCTGGACTTCTGGCAGCTTTCTGCTGATGTGCTGTTCCAGTTGTTCGTGGATAATCTTCAGTAAAATTTTGCTTGCATGTGAAATCAATGATATTGTCCTATAGTTTCCACACTCTGTTGGGTCACCCTTCTTTGGATTGGGAACAAATATAAATTTCTTCCAGTTAGTTGGCCAACTGGTTGTTCTCCAGATTTCTTGGCACAACTTGGTGAGCACATCCAGGGCAGCATCTGTTAGCTGAAATATGTCACTTGGTATACCATGTATTCCTGAGGTCTTATATTTTGCTACTTCATTCAAAGTAGCTTGTACTTCTTCCTTCATCACCATAGGCTCTTGCTCATATGTTATTTCGTGAAATTCTTCTGTGTCTGCCAATTCCTTTCGATACAGTGACTCAGCATATTCTTTTCATCTTCTTTTAATACTTCCTGGATCATTTAATATTCTGCCTAAAGCATACTCACAATATACTGATTGGAAAAAAAGGAATATGTAGAACGAAGTTGAGTAGCTATTTTATGCAAATGACCAAAAGAAAAAGTCTATGAGTCACTTTGCCCATATTAGAGAAGGTCATTGTGCTTGCAAATGTGGCGGGTTAGCACAGAAGAAGAATGCCCCTGGATAAGATGGATTAACACCGCGACTGGGGCAATGGGATCAGATGTGTCAGAGATTGTGAAGTTGGCTCAGGATCCGGGAAGGTTTAGAGATGTTGTTTGTACGATGGCGATGAGTCGTAATCGATTTACGACACAACAAAGAAATACATCTGAGAATTCATACATAAAGATTAATAACAAATAGGGTGAGGAAAGACAGAAACACACGTAGATTTTAGAAATGTGTTTTTTTGCATCATTTTGATTTTAAAACTGTGTTTCCTGTTCAAATAAAATTAATAGTAGAGTGCCCAGCAAAGATTGTTATAATTAGAGGGAAATTTTTTGTGTGATGATCATATAGTCTTTGAAAATAGCTTCATATGGTAAACACATTCCACAAAATTAAAATATTGGAATAGAGTGAATTCCTTGCAAAAACTGAGAGGGTAAATACTTTGGTTACAGAAATTATGTGCATTTTTACAGCTATTCCTAGTTCAGACACTAGACAGCAGTGTTTCCTCGTATTTCTCTTTTTCCACAGTCTCCCCAAGTAAAGAATAAAAGGAACGAAGAATTTTCTAATTCAAATCTGTGGGAAAAATGCTTTGCATTTTCTAGATTCATGTCGTTCCTAGCTCATCCCCAACATCTTTAGGGGAGCGGGTGCTTCCAGCTGACTGCTAATGATTATTCAAAAAGAGTTTATTCGGAATGATTATTTGGTTTGCTGGTGTAAAGTCTCAAGTCCTTCCACCCCCTGCTCCATGCCTCCTTGTCATTCCATGCAGCTCCCTCCATTGCTTTCCATAATCAAGTCTCAAAAAAACAAATCTCCAATTATGGAAATTCAGTTCCATTTTTTTGCTTCGCAAATGAGACTCAGGATCTGTAAGAGAAAACAAACAAATAGTGGATGGTGGCAATGCAATGGCAGTGGAAGGAAGGAGGGTTGCCGTTCTTGGAATGCCTGACTCTGGTGCCAGCCTCTGATCGGCTGTAACTCTGCAGGCTCTCTGAGCCACTTGTGTTGCTAGATCTACTTTGCTAAGAGGGTGGTTGGCTGCCCTGGTGTACATATGGGCTGCTTACCAAGAGGTCGATGGTTCGAATCCACCAACACTTCAATGGGAGAAATACAGGCAGCCTTCTTCTGTACAGCCTAGAAATCCCATGGAGGTTTCACTATGCATCAACTTGATGGGGGTCAACTTCATGTCAGTGGCTGGCTTCCTGTTTGAAAGGGGGTGATTAAAATTCTGAAGGGCTGAGCCAATATGCCCATGTTTATACGGTTGAAAGAACTGAAATTGAAAGCCAAATCAAACCACCTTTCCAATGGAAACACTGGAATGGTGTTTCTGCTGTTGCCGTCAGCTCCATCTCACAGTGGCGGACCCCATGCGTCATGGAGCAGAAATGCCCCCTTTGGTTTTTCTTGGCCAGGTCAGAATGGAAAGAGGTTTCGTCTTTCCTTCCTTGGGTGGGCTTGAACCACCACCCTTTAAGTGAGCTTGTGCCTCCCGCAATCTCTTCTTCTTTCCTCTCTCTCTGTCGCTTTTCAGTGTCTCGGGATGACTTGGAGCGTCCTCACAGAACTGTCCTGTGTAGGGGCTGCTAGGCTGAGACTTTTCACAGAAGCAAATTGCTATTTCTCTCCCACGGAGTTCTTGGTGAGTTCAAAGCACAAGCTCTGGTTAGAAGCTGAGCTAACATTGCGTCACCAGAGCGTGTAGTCTTCTCTTTGCTGTTATTGTTAGGTGCTGCCGCAATTGGGCTCTGACTCAGAGAGACCCCATTGGACAACAGAACAAAACACTTCTGGATCCTGCGCTATCCTCACAAGCCCTGTTTTGCATAAGCCCATGGTGGCAGTCACGGTGTCAATGCCTCTCATGAAGGGTCTTCCTCTTCCCCTCTAATCCTGTCCTTTACCATGCATGATGCCTTTTTTTCAGGAGTGGACCCTTCCTGAAACATGCCCATCTACTGTGAGATGCACTTTCACCAGGTGTCCTTCTCATGCACTCTCTGGCTGTACTTACTTCCGGTTTTGTTTTGTCGACTATGAAAACTCCCTTCAACTCACCTCCTGCTCCCAGGTGGTTCTGACCCAGACTGACCCTTCACCAGGTTTTTGACCCTGAAATTTTTACAGGAGGATGTTGCTGTCCGTATGCCAGCTACCAACAGTGACTCCCTGACGGGGGTAAGCACAATGGAGACACACCACTCCAGAGAGTCGATCCAGCTCAACTTTATTGGGGGCTGCAGCGCACTTATATACGAGCAAGTGAACAGGAAGACAGGATAGGCCGAGCTTACAGATGTGGTACATGTGGATTGGATAGGAGAACCTCAGCCTCCTGCGGACCACTCCCAGCTCAACAGATGTAGTTGCCATCTTCCCAGGTGGCGAGCTTTCTCAAGGCAATACAGCCAAACACAAGGGAGCTTTCTCTACCCCGCATTAAAGACCGTTGGGAGGGGGAGCTCTGGTGGCCTAGTGGCAAGAAGCTGCACTGCACTCCCAGAGGAACACGGTTCGAATCCACCAGATGCTCTGCCGGAGAAGGAGGCGCAATATCCTCCTGTACCAGTCAGATCTGATTTGACGGTACACGCACACAAAATAAAAAAAATAAAAAAAAAAAAAAAAAGACCGTTGGGAGGCTTGCCCTTATCTGGAGCTTAGGCGATCTGTCCTGGCCAGAGGCCCTCCCTTTCTCCCCAACATTCCTCAACAGGAGGAGATGGTTCATCTTTCTCCCTTGGAACAACTAGGAGATTTGAACTGTCAACCATTTGCTTAGTGTGACAACATCCCAGACGTGACACCACCAGAGCTCCTTAATTCTCAGCACGCTGTACCATTGGAGGACTGTACCTCCTTCAGCCTGAATATCTGCTCTCTTACGGGTGTATGCCACACTTGTCCTGCTCTACGTGGTGTCAGGAAGAAGGGGAATGCAGGAAGGCCTGTCCCCTATGGCCACTCGAGGTGTTCAAGGGGAGCTGGTCTCTGCCCTCTGAAGGCAGTGATTTCTGTAGGCGAGGCAGCAGGCCGGCAACTCCCTGAGCTGAGGACTCGGGGCATTGCCAAGGGAGGCTCTGCCTGCTTTGAAGCATTGTTTTGAAGTTTCCGTGTTTCGCCACATGTGGGTTTCTGTTTCTCATCTGGTCTTTCTAGCAATGAGACGAAAGGGTGCACTAGTCACAACAATGGACTCAGGTCAGGAACCATAAAGATGGCATGGGACAGGATGACGCTCTGCTCTGTGATGGATGTACCTGGGTGTCTGTGGATCTGCAGATGTGGGAGTGTGATTTATGGACTGTCTATAAATGGGTTGATTCTATCTCTTTGCTATGGTGAACAATGCAGCAATAAACATGGGTGTGCATATATCTGTTTGAGTGGTGGTTCTGATTTCTTTAGGGTATATTCCCAGTAGTGGAATTGCTGGGTCAAATGGTAGTTCTATTTCCAACTTTTTGAGAAAGCACCTTACTGCCTTCCAATGTGATTGAACCATTTTACCCACCACCAACAGTGAATAAGGGTCCCAGTTTCTCCACAACCTCACCAGCATTTGTTGTTGGCATACCCTAGTCCTTAAATGGACATCATTCTTTAGGATCTTGGAGAGGTCTTTTGATTTCTTGACTACTGTGCTGGTGGAGCCAAGCAAGATGAGCTCATTGGCAACTTCAATCTTTTCTCTGTTTAACATAATGTTTCTTATTGGCTAAGAGGTGAGGATTTTTATTTTTTGATGTGGATGTGTGATCCATGCTGAACACTATAGTTTTTGATGCTCATCAGTGTTTAAAGTCCTCTGGACTTTTAGCAAGCAAGGTTGGGTCATCTTCATAATGCAGGCTTTTAATGAGTCTTCCACTCTCTGATGCTACATTCTTCCTCATAAAGTCCCACTTCTCAAATTATTTGTTCAAAAGATAAACTGATTGTCTAATTATAGTAATGATGACACGAATTAGGGCTAATGTGTATGTTTGATAATGTCTGTATTTTGTTTGAGGATCACCTTTCTTTGGAATGGACAAAAACAGAAAGAGGGAACACTGTTTGGTTTAAAATCAGCAAAGATATAATAAGAGTGTATCCTTTCTCCACACCTATTTACTTTGTATGCTGAACAAATCACTCAAGAAGCTACACAGATCTCAGCAACAGTAGCAAAGTTCAACAGGCAGCAAACAACAAATGCTGGTGTGTGGAGAGATTAGAACTGTTATTCACTGCTCTTGGGAATGTAAAATGGTACAACCACTATGGAAGGTG
Source organism: Elephantulus edwardii (assembly GCF_000299155.1). Lineage (NCBI taxonomy): Eukaryota > Metazoa > Chordata > Mammalia > Macroscelidea > Macroscelididae > Elephantulus > Elephantulus edwardii. The sequence continues at coordinate 15,792,743 of NW_006399785.1, read as the reverse complement.
GTCTCTTACTTTCTCAAAAAGTTGGAAATAGACATACCATTTGACCCAGAAGTTCCACTGCTGGGAATATACCCTAAAGAATCCAGAGCCACAACTCAAATAGATATATGCACACACATATTTATTGCTGTGTTACTCACGATAGTGAAGAGATGGAAGCAACCCAAGTGCCCATCAATGAGTGAATGGATAGAAAAACTATGGTACATCCACACAATGGAATACTACACAACATGGAAAAACAATGAACTCGTAAAACATTACACAACATAGGGGAGCCTTGAGAACATTGTGTTAAGTGAAATATCTCAGTCACAAGAGGACAAATACTGCATAACATGGCTGTTATAAAATAGGACAGACATGGTGGTGTTGGGGAGGGAATGAGGACATAGTAAATAGATAATGAACACATTAGAACAGATGAAGGGAAGAATAATTTTGAAAGAAAGATATGATTAGGCATTCTATATATGAAAATCATCAGGAACAATGGGTGCATTGTGTGGTGGATTGGAGGAAGAGGATGGCATGGGGGAGAAAATATACAACAATATGTAAATAAAATTTTAAAAAAGAAGCTTCACATAATGAAGATTATGACATCGAGACTGGAGGAAGACTCATCAAGAATCTTCGTTATGCAGGTGACATAACCTTGCTTACAGAAAGTAAGGAGGACTTGAAGCACTTAGTAAAGAGGGTCTGACTACAGCCTTCATCGATTGCACATCAACATAACTTCTCCCAAACGCCTGCTGCCAGAAGGAGACTGACCTCTTTCTTCTATGGAGCAGCTGGTGGATTGGAACTGCTGACCTTTTTTCGGTTTTGGACTTCTGAAAGAATAAACACATTTGTCTTGGAGCAAGTGCAACCATAGTGTTCCTCAGAGGTGGACAGTGCGACTTCCTCTCATACACTTTGTGCATGCTCCCAGAAGGGTCCAGCTCCTGGAGAAGGATTTATTTGAATGAACTTGGAAAAGTACAGGGTTGGCCAAGAAGAAGAGGAAGACTTTCAAGGAGATGGATTTACATAATGACGCAACAATGGGCATAAGCAAGGAGAAGGTGGTGAGGACAGCACAGGGTAGAGCATGATGTCTCTCTGCTGTGGTTTATAGGGTTAAGATGAGTCTGAGTTGACTTCATGCATCTAATCACAACAGCAAACACACATTTAAGTCCTTACTCTATGTGGTGTTGAAGGACCCCCGAACCGGTGGTCCTGTCCTGTCCCGAGTGGACGGCGAAGACCCAAGACTCCAAGACACCGGCTTGATGCAACAGCAAGAGGTAAGAGGTTTATTGCGGAGCTCCGGGCCGACACGTATCTCTCGCAGGAGA
>NW_006399785.1:15789394-15790849 GCF_000299155.1 Elephantulus edwardii | reverse complement strand
ATTGACTTTGACTTTGCCACACGGATAGGCAGAAAAAAAATGTGAATAGGGTGCATTAAGTCCATCCACATGTGTTTGACTACTCTTCCTATTCCACTGTTGTTGTTATTGAGTGCCGTCAAGTTGTAGATGACTCATAGTGACCCTATAAATGAAAGACCTAAACACTTGTATAACTTTCATCATTTCTCCAGGTTCATAGGGTTTCCGGAGGCAAGCTATTGTGGAAGAGGATGCCACTCCTCCTTCCAAGCTTGTTTTAATCAGGGAGCTTCACCAAACACTGTCCACTATGGATAACCATTATCACATCTGACACATCAGTGTCACAGTGTGTAGCATCACAGCCACCATGAGTTACCTCTGTACAGCAAATGGACAGACCCGTGCTATACCACTTAGAAGGATGTTTGACCAAAGACGATTCAAACCAGGCCTGAGTGCCTCAGATTAATATCACCCACCTTTGTCGCTAATTTTCAATAAAGCAGTTTCAGCAGCAGGAAGTGAGAAAATCAAGACCAGTAAGGAAAAGGAAACTGTGTATCCTCTGGGGCCAGAGATTCCTGCTACAGCCAGATGACCAGGATTGACATAAAAGTAACAGCAGCCTCAGCAGAGACAGTCATGAGACAGAGCTGACTTGGGATTGCTGTCCCACAGAACCAGAGTCAGAGGCCTTCGCCCACGCTTGGTGGAGGATGGAGGGAAGACTCAAGAACTGTCAGGGTTAAGGGGACTTTGTGACACAGACCTACGCTGTGAGGACACGTGTCAAAGGGCCTGGGACCTTTCCTGAGGAACAGCTGGATTGAGGCCTTATATCCTGCTGCCAACCTGTTAACTTCCCCAATAAACTGCATAATCTTGAATATGTTTCCGTGAAGTCTGCGTGGCCATTGTAACGGATGTGGGATCCAGGAGAGTAGTAAGAGTGGTGCTGGAATGACGAGTAGGTGACGAGCGTGGGAGTCTGTCTGACCTGACAGCAATTTGATGTGTATTGTGGATGCTGTTGACGGAAATAATTCCCCTTTGTGGGGCTAGTAGAAGCCAGACTCAACCATCCCTGTGCTGCCTGCATTTCTTTTTGCACTCAGTGACCCACACATACACACTGAGCAGAACTGAGCAGCCCTTTATCGTTATGAGTTTAATTTTGTCCCCTCTTCCCAGACATGTGCTAGAATCCATACTCTGTTCCTGTTTCAGAAATAAAAATACCTTTGCTATGTTAGCGAGACAACCCCTGATGCCCATGACCAGTGAAAAGATATTGTCACACATGTTTGAGGGATCAGAGAAATAATAGCCGAGGAGAGACAAAGCTTGTGCTTGAACGGAAAACCTGTTCATCCATCTGCCCGTGGGTTCTAGGACAAAGTCTTTCTTTTAAACCACCACCATGACCATGACCACGACCATGACCATGACCACGACCATGACCATGACCAC
>NW_006399785.1:15754590-15789289 GCF_000299155.1 Elephantulus edwardii | reverse complement strand
ACCATGACCACCACTATCACCACCAAGACCAAGACCATGACCATGATCATGACCACCACCACCACGACCACGACCATGACCATGACCACCACCACCACCACCACCACCTCCACTACCAAGAATTTGTTCTTGCAAACACTTACACTGTGTCTGTTTCTGAGTCTAGTGCTTCATGTAATTACATACAGCAGAGAAAGCTCAGGACATAGTGTGTTCATGCAAGAACCTGCACATGCAAGTTCTCTGTGGTACCGTCTATGACTCTGAGATAATGATACTACAGCTTCCAGCGTCACGTTACCCCCCATGGAGGCAGCTCTGGCTCACACTGACATCATGGTCTAACTTCGCCCTGTCCCGAGCCATCCTCACAGTCTCCGCTGTGCTTTTGTAAAATAGCAAATATGCTGTATTTAACACACATACTTTGCTGAAAGAGGCCTGAGGCTCAATTGGCATCAGCCTGCTGTATTTAATAATCTCTCTGTTGCAGTTGCTGTATCAATCTATCTGATAAAAGGTCTTCCTCTCCTTCACTGACGCTCTCTCATTGAAACATGATGCTCTTTTTCAGTGACTGGATCCTCTTGACAACATGCCCACCCAACGTACGTAAGATGAAGCGTCATCATCCTGGCCTCTGAGGCGGTCTCTATCTGCACTTCTTTCCATACTCACCTGTTTGCTTTTCTGGAAGTCCGTGGGATTCAGCACTCTTCTCCAACACCACAATTCAAAGGAATGCCTTCTTCTGTCATTCTTATTCATGGTTCAGCTCTCCCTTGTCTGTGAAGCAACTGAAAATACCAAGGCTAGGTCTTTTATTTTGGGTTTTGGTTTTTTAAAAAATTAATTTTAAGTTTACAGAGACTTTGGATTTCCATTCATTCATTGTTGCACTTTTCTCCCTGCCCAACCTCCCCCCCCACCCCAGTTTGCTCTTCTCTTCGAAAAGCAGAAGAAAAGAAAAATCTTTCATTGTTATACAGTCCCTTTCCCCAAGTCCACTCCACTATACAGTGAAGTTTTGAAAAGTAAAAGAAAAATTCTTTCATTCTTATACTATCCCTTCCCCTAAGTCCACTGTACTATGCAGCCTTCGTTCTGGACTCCTGTCATGACAATAATACCTAATCATATATCCCTTTTCAAACAGTTCTCTCCCTCATCGGTTTCAATGCAGTATACATAGCTCTAGTCTTTTAACTTACATTATTGATCTTCAGCAAGGTTCTAGAATCAAGGTCCTTAAGCAGGGTTCAGTATCATGTTGTTAGGTGTCACTGAGTTGTGTGTGACCCACAGCAACCCTATGAACAACAGATCTGAACCCTGTCCTATCTTGTGCCATCGTCACACTTCCTGACACACTAGAGCCCTCTGCAGCAGTCACTGTATCAATACGTTTGGCCGAGGCTCTTCCTTTCTTTCACAGACCCTCTACCCATCCAAGCATGATGTCCCTCTCCAAGGAACAGCCCGTTTTAAAAACATGCTCGAAGTATGTGAGGTAAAGCTTTATCATCTGGCTGCACTTTCTCCAAGACATATTTGTTTCTTCTTTTGGCAGTCCATGGGATTGTTCAGTACTCTTCTCCAACACCACAGCTCAGAGCCTCAACTTTTCTGTCATCCTTTTTCATTGTCCAGCTCTCAGATACATAACATTTCAATAATTTGGAGAGATCCCTGACTGCAGACTTTCCCAGTGCAAAGCATCTCCTGATTTCCTGACTGCAGTTACCATAGCAACATGCAAACTGTGCTCAAATAGTGGTGTGAATCTACCCTCTGAAGCAAAGACCTGGGAATCGGTTTCTGTTAAAAGGATTGTAAAAACCAAAACAAACCTCCATGGAGCAGTTCTACTCTGTAACACATGGGGCCACTGTGAGTGGAAATGAACTTGGAGGGAACGAATTGCATCAATAATCTTCCAGCATCTCAGGCATGTGCTAACTACACCAATATGATTATGTGACATGATTAGAACCCAAACTCATAGCTGTCAAGTCAGAACTTACTGATAACCGCCCCTCCATTGGGTTTCTGAGGCCTCTAAATGGTGCAGGAGGAGATTGCCCATTTGTCTATGGAGGAACCCCTGTGAATACCACCTGAGAGGTGCCACCTTTGGGTTGGCAGCCTAGCTCCCCATAGACTAGACCATCTCAACTCCCCACCTTCAACTTCCTTTAGCTGATATGCAAGTAGTAAAAGTTTAAGTATCAGCAGGATGGCACGTGGTGGTCAGGCTTGAGCAGAGCTTCTAGAGAATACAGACTAAGAAGGCATTAGGCAGAAAGGTCTGGGAGTCTACCGCTGGTAATGAACCAAGGGGAGCCCTGCGGGTTGCACAATGTGGTCTGAGGTGATGTCTTGCTCACTTGTCATCAGCAAAGAGTCATCACCACTGGAAGACACAATGCCTGGTAAACCCGAGGGCCGATGAAAACGAAGAAAATTAATGGTGGACTCAAACATGTCTCCGATCACACTGGTGTGCAGAACGAACCCCAGTATATCTGACAAAACTCCAGAAACCAAACCCACCCTCAGGGAGCCAGTGCTGACCCATCGTGCCCCATGGGACAGAGTGGGATGACTCCACAGAGCTTCCTGGGTGGTGAGTCCTCACAGGAACGAACTGCCTCACCTGTGTCTCATGGAGTGGTTGGTGGGTTCAAACTGCCTACCTTTTGGTGTGAGCCTATTGCTCAAACCAAGAAATCTTTATGGAGCTCAAGTCTGTTTTGTCATACATGGGTCACTATGAGACCAAGTCAACTTTATGGCTAATGATTGTGGTGTTTTGTTTTGTTTTTATCTTTTGAGGCTCAGAGAAGTGAATTATTGTTGTTATGTGCTGTCGAGTTACCTGCTATTCATAGTGACTCTAAATCCTGCTCTATCCTGTGCCAATCTTATTGTCTCTGACACACCTACTACTATTATCCCAATCACTGAATCAATCCATCTCATTGACGGTCTTCCTCTCCTGTGCTATCCTTCCACCCTCCCAAGCATGACGCCCCTCTCCAAGGACTGGTCCCTCTTTGCAACATGTTCAAAGTATGTCATATGAAGCTTCAGAATCCTTGATTCCAAGGAGCAGCCTGGCTTCACTCTCTCCAGGATGAACCTGTTTGTTCTCCTAGTGGTCCGTGGTATATTCCATACTCTTTTCCAGCACCACAGCTGAAAGGCATCAATTCTCCTTCTATTCTCCCTAAGCCATTGTCCAGCTTTCTGAGGCATAGCAAATAATTACAAAGACCATGCCTTGTATCAGGTGCACCTTAGTCTCCAGATTGACGTTGCTCTTCAGTGCTTTGGAGAGGTCTCTGACAGAAGACTTTCCCAGTGCAACTTGTCTTTTAATTTCCTGGTTGCTGGTACCAAGAGTGTTGATTGTAGAGCCAAGCAAACTGAAGCTGTAGCTTGTTATAATTTACACAGCTGGTGAATGATGGGACTGAGATTTGGATGCAGGTGGTGAGGCTATGAGCTTGGCACTTGTCCATAGCATGCATTACCTGCTGGGGTCATAGCTGGGTCTCCAATGCCTTGGTTTGTTTGTGATTAGTACACATAGGATTTCAGATGTTTGCAAATTGCGTCTAGCAACACTTAGGATTTCTGCAGTTGCCCCCTTGACTATCTTTGTGAAGCCTCTTCAGTCTGGGGCGTCCAGTTCTGCGGGGGGGGTGGGGTGGGTGGCAGTGGCCCTCTCTATGACTCCTTGAAGATCCAGTTCATTTTCCCTTTGGTGCTTAGAGGTCAAGAAGTAGGCTCTGGGACTTCAGGCTCTTTTCTTTGTTGTGCCTGAGGGGTGCATGCCTTCTGGAAGCCCTGGTAGAATTCCATCTCCACGAATACAGTGGGGTTTGGAAATCATTTGTAAGAGCTTCCTGCTTTGTCTTTTGCCAGCTTTTTACATATAAAGAAAGCTATTTCCTAAGCAGACAACAATGCCTTGGGGCTTCCTTACTCCTACACAATGATGCAGCCTCAGATCTGCTTTACTTTGTTCCAAAGAGGTTTATTTGTTGGGCCCTGAGCTCAGCAGCACAAAGAATGTAAGTCCACCAGGTTCAAACTCTGTTCTCAGACCCTCTGTTTGGGAAAGGGGGAGAAGATTGCCAGTGGGAGTCCTCACCAGGGAAGTAGCATTGTAGCAAGCCTTGAGAGATACTCGGATTGAAAAAACAGAATCCTGGTGAAAAGTATACAGAGTCAAAAGGCACCTCCTGCCAGCAATTGCTAGACACACAGTTCGGTGACACTGGCTACATCCTTGACCGTGTGGACTGTCCTTGTCATGTTATGTTCATATCACTGCCCTCTAGGGTTCTCATCCAGCTTTCCAAGTTGCTTTTATCAAACCACTTCTCAGCTTCTCAGGTTGTTTTGAAGGACCCCCGAACTGCTGGTCCTGTTCTGTCCCGAGTGGACGGCGAAGACCCAAGACTCCAAGACACCGGCTTGATGCAACAGCAAGAGGTAAGAGGTTTATTGCGGAGCTCCGGGCCGACACGTATCTCTTGCAGGAGACAGAGGAGCCGACCGCGAGCAGACAAAGTTGGGTTTTTTTATACACTTTAGGGGGATACAACTGGGTATCAGCTTCTCATTGGGTGATGAAAGCACAGTTTGAATTCATTGGTTCAGTGTTCGCTTAGGGTTTACACAGCATATTTGCACGTAGCACTTGCGGCAGTCACGTAGCACATGTAGCAGTTAGATAGATCTTTAACTATAGGGTGGTGTCACAAATTCTTAAGTATACAATGAGTTCAAACTCCAGGGCAGTGGAAAAGCACAAGATACATTGGTTATCAGTCGGGAAACAAAGGCACATGGGTTATCAGTTGAGAAACAACATCTGCTTGTTTGCTCTGCCCTTCTGCTTGTTTGCTCTGCCCTTTAGTTAGCCATTCTTGAAATACTGTTGTCCTGGATACAACTGGGTGTGGGGCTCTACCCGAGACAATGGAAAAATTCCTGAGTTTAACTTAGCTGAGAACTATAGAAACCTGAGTTTAATTCAGCTGAGAACTATAGGGACTATTTTAATTTCAATCTTTTCAGTTTATTTAAGACAGCCCAAAGTTCAGAATAAATATAATTTAGGAATGAAAGATTTAGTTTGCTGCCATTAAAATTTACAGCCTTGGAAACCTGGTGCCAGGTCACCAAGAACTGGAATGAATTCAATGGTCAGGTAAAACACAGCACAACACAACACAACACAACACAACACAACACAACACAACACAAAACCTATCTCAAACTCATTGTGATTGAATTGGAACTGACTCGGCAGGCAGGTTTTCAGATGCTGTAATGAGAATGGGAGGAGACTGTCCATCTTTCTCTCATGGAGCTGGGCCACCAGATATCCTTTGATTCGATGGTAGTTGGAACATGTTGGTTCCAAGAGGACTTAGGTGGAGAATTTGGTTTAATGTTTAGAGATTATCCCAGTAGCTTTCACTCCCTCCCTCCCTCACTGTCATGGGGATTCAGTGGGCACCGACTCATGCCAACCCTCCACTGACTTTAGGAGGCTGTAAATATTTTTAATTTTTTGTATGGCTTCCATACAATGATTCATATATATTGTATTTCATTCAAGTACATTGTGTGCTATACTATTTCTCATTTACATTGTGGTTCAGACAACACACATTTTATTTTATGTACTTGCAGAGAGCTGAACAATGACTAGGGATGACAGAAGGAGAATTGATGCCTTTGAGCTGTGGTGTTGAAGAAGAGTATTGAGGGTACCATGGACTGCCAAGAAAATAAACAGGTTTGTCCTTCAGAGGGTGAAGCCAGGCTGCTCCTTGGAGGCAAGGATTCTGAGGCTTTGTCTGACATACTTTGGACATGTTGCAAGGAAGGACCAGTCCTTGGAGAGAGACATCATGCTTGGAAGGGTGGCGGGACAGCGCAGGAGGGGAAGTCCCTCTATGAGGTGGATTGATTCAGTGACTGGGGTAATCGGGATGAGTGTGTCAGAGACAGTGAGATTGGCACAGGACAGAGCAGGGTTTAGGGCTGTTGTACATAGGGTCGCTATGAGTCACAGGCAACTTGATGGCACATAACAACAACAACAACATACTTAATTATTATTGCCCATTATACCTCCTCTTTTCAGGTCCCCATTGAATCTTTCCTGTTCCTTCATTTTCCCCTCGATCTGTCCCCTAAACTCTGCTATCCTAATGGTTATCACCCTGCTTCTTCTTTCTCTGTCCCTTTCCCCCTTCCTCTTTTGGAGATTTATACACATCTTACTAGTTATCCTTCTATTTTTACAATATTGTAAAATTAGTTTTTTATGGTTTTATTGTAAAAAGGTTTTACTGTATTATATTTATATTGCATTATAAAATACTGTATTGTATTTGTACTGTAAAATGGTTGGATTGTATTTTATTTATGGTTTTATTGTATTTCATTTATGGTTTTATTGTAAAATGGTTTTATGACCATTGTCTTATGCAGTATTTGTCTTTATGAGACCAAGTTAGTTCACTCAACATAATGCTCTGTAGATTCTCCTGTGTTATATAGTGTTTTATAAAATCGTTGCTCTTTAGTACTGCATAGTATTCCATTATGTGAATGTATCACAATTTCTTGATACATTTGTTTTTTCATAGACATTTGGCCTGTTTTCATTTCCTTGCTTTTGTGAACAAGGCTGTTAGGACATAGTTGTATATATCTCCATTGATGTCTCAGGGCTAATTTCCTTGGGTTGTGTTCTTGTCTGTGGGATAGCTGGGTTAAATGGGATTTCGTGTTCACTGAGGTTGTAAATTTTTTTTTAAAATTGCGATTTTAATGAGTTTAAGGAGAACTTGGATTTCCATTTATTCATTGTTGCACATTTTACTCCCTGCCCCCCACCCCAGTTGACTTTGCTATTTGAAAAAACCCTTTCATTGTTTTACAATCCTCCCCATCCCCAGTCTACTTTACTATGCAGCTTTTATTCTGGACTATTGTCATGCAAATAGTATCTAGTCATATATTCCTTTTAAGCCATTCTATTCATCATCTGTTTCAATGCCATGTATGTTATTTATCCCTGTTTTCTCTTAGTTTCTTCCAACCTTCACATCAGTCTTGAGATGTTTGGCCTTTTGGTTAGCAGTGCCACATGCTATGGACTATGCTAGTAGAGCTCAATGGCTCTAGAAAGTCTAGCTTTTATTTAGAATTTTAATTTCTGTTCTGCATTTTCTACCCTTTTGATCAATACTTTGCTGTAGAAACTTTGATCCAAACATTCACTATCAGTAGCTGGGCATGATTGCCTTTTTCTGTTAGCAAAAGAAGCAGGTATTTGTGGAGACATTTTGCCACACACCACATATACTGCACTCAGTCTTGACTCTGTTTCTCTGTTTTGTCCAGATGATGTTGTTGTTATGTGCTACTGAGTCAACTATGACTCATAGAGAACCTATGAACCACAGCTCTGAACCTTGCCCTATCCTGAGCAAAATTCACTGTTTCTGACACTGTTTATTGCCATAGTCATTGTGTCAGTCCATCTCATCCAGTGACTTCATCTCCTGTACTAACACTCTACTTTTACAAATATAATGTTCGTTTCTAAGTACTGGTACCTCCTGGCCAGTATGTGAGTTGGAGTTTCAAAATCCTTGTCTCCAAGGAGTATCCTGGTTTCACTCTCTTTAAGACAGACCTCTTTTTTTTCCTCTTGGAAGTCCTTGGTATGTTCAATACTCTTCTCCAGCACCACATCTCAAAAAGATTGGTTCTTCTATCATTCTTAAGTCATTGTCCAGCTCTTGGGTGCATAGTAAGCGATTGAGAGGCCCATGGTCTAGATCAGGCACACCTTAGTTTCTAGACTGACATCTTTGCTATTTAGCATTTTGGAGAGGTGTCTATCAGCTGACTTTCTCCAAAAGCAACTTATATTTGATTTCCTAATTGCTGGTACCAAGAATGTTGATTGTGGATCTGAGCAAGATGAAATTGTTAATAGACTCAATATTTTCTCCATCTATCATGATATTGCTAATTGACCCAATGGTGAGAATCTTTGTCTTCTTGATGTTGAGTTTCAATCCATATTAAGAACTGCAGTCCTCAACCTTCTGCAGCAAACACTTCAAGTCCTGCTCAGTTTCGGCTAGCAAGGTTGTGTCATCTGCAAAACACAGGTTGTTGATGAATCTCCCTTCAATCTTGCGCATTGGATGAATGAATGCAGTGAACTGGGTGGTATAACAGAAGTACTGAGATCTGGTACTAGGTCCATCAACTAATGTGAGAAGCTAAAAATAAAATCTGGGTTTTCATAGAGAAAGAAAAGAGACAACTCAACAGGCTGGAAGACCTGAGTTAGGGTGAGGTGGTGAGATAGGTCAAAGTTAGACAAGATCAGTGGATAGCATTTCAGACAAGCTCAAGACTTGTTTCTATGATTTAGACAATGACTTTCACAGTCTCTCTTATTTAAAGTTTCAGGTGCTCACCTACCACTATAGGGAGACCTCCTCTTTCCCTTCCCCCCGTCTCATCTCAGGAAGTCTCAGTGAACTGTCCTCATTTTCCAGGACTGTCATAATCGGATGCCACCTCACGTGCAGACAGCCACCCTGCTTTCAGTGCAGGTATGTGTGTTGCTGCGATGCTGAACAGAATTCAGCAGAACTTCCAGATTAAAGCCGAGTAGGAAGAAGGACGTGGTAAGTGGTCTACTTCAGAAAATCAGCTGGTGGAACCCTGAGCATCACCACGGTATAGCACGGTACAAAAGCACAGTCAATATTTTGTACAGTTGCCTTTGGCTTGAGGAAAAGAAAAGAGATAGTTATTTGGATCTCAACAAATATTTGGAAACTCTTTCCTTCAGAGCCCACAGAGTAAGACTCTCCTTAGAGGTGCCCCCCTGAATTTGAATGTCTAGCAGCATACCAGGAACTGGGCTGGGCCTGGAGGCCTGCAAGCAGAAGCACCCAGACACATATCAGGCAGGAGCCAGGCTGGGAGGCTGCGTGTGGCAGCACCCAGATGCTGTGTGCTGGGAGGCCCAGAGTGTCATTACCACTGAGGAGCACAGATATAACAAGCAGTTGGGGGTGACTGGAGGCTTTAGCCATCATGCCCGGTATTAGAGGCCTTGCCTAGCAGCCATTCATGGGGATGGGGTGGACAGATGGAGAGTGATGGGGGCAATGCAAAAGAGGGGGAACCCACACCAAATTTATGTCAGATTTTGTACTTTGCATGCTGAAATGTCCTTGCATGTTGATGCTCTTCATAGCTTATGTGTTTGCTTGTCTAGCAGTTGCTTTTTGGGTTATAGTGCTTGTCTGCCAGATGCTGTACTAGAGCTGAGCTCCCACTTTGCCAAACACTTCTGAAATTACAGGCCTTTCAAAACCCTATGAAGAATAGAATAGAATAGAATAGAATAGAATAGAATAGAATAGAATAGAATAGAATAGCACTTGAGGTTACTGTAAATCGGGGACCCTCTGATGGAGTTAAACAACGGCAACAAAGCTTAGCCAAGAGGACATACAGAACTCACCATCACGGGAACCAGCGCCATTGTCACTAACTTCATGACAGACACAAGGCTCAGCACTTCTGTATGCCATGACCTTTAGAGGCTGTGTTTATTGTCCCCAGTTCATAGGCAAGGAAACAGGAAGTTTACGGAGGCTGTGTCACTGGTTTCCAGTCACACATGGAGTAAACATCAGAGTGAGGTTCAAACTCCAGATGGGTTTGATTTCAAAGCCTTTGTTCTTTCCTCAACATGATAGCACCACAAAAGTCAGCAGAAGAAAGAACATTCCTATTGATCTTGGAAGGCAGGAACGGAACAGTGGTTTTCACCGCTGATCAAAAGTTTTTAGACAGTGTTGTTCACCAGAAATAGAACATCATCTACATGAATAATTTAAAGTTCTGCATTGCTATTGCTGTGTCTTCATCTCACCAATACCCTATGTCCAAACCCTGCCTAATCCTGCACCATCCTCACAAACCCTACTGCATTGAAGTCTATTGTTTCACTCTGTCAATTTATCTCCTTGACAGTCTTCCTTTATTACGTTGACTCCTTACTTTTCCAAGAATAATATCCTTCTCCAGCGACTAATCCCTTCTTATGGCAAATCCAAAGAGTATGAGACAGTCTCCCCATTCTTACCTCTGAGGAGCACCCTGGCTTCTTCTCATCCAAGACTGATTTGTGTGTGTTCATTTGACAGTCCATTGTATATTCGGTGTTCCTCACCAGCACCATAACTAAAAGGCATCAGGTCTTTTTTGGTTTGTTTATTATCTAGCTTTCACATGCAAATGAAGCAGTTGAAAACACCAGCACTTGGTGCTGGCCCACCTTAGCTCTCTACATGATATTTTGTGTCTTAATTCTTTAAAGAGACCTTTTGCTGCACATTTGCCCAATGCACTATGTCTTTCTACAGATGCGTCTATGGCTGTTCTTTGAGGAAAGAGGTGAGATGAAATATTTGCTGACTTCAATCTTCGTCTATCATGAAGTCGTTGATCAGCACAGTGATACTTCTTTATGCTGATGTCTAAAACACGCTGGAGACTATTGTCTCCTGAATAACATTAATCATCATTGTGTTTTATGATATGAAACAGGCAATAAGCTTATATATCATGTTGAAGGATGTTCTTGTGTTGTGAAAAATAGTTAACACAGCTGGTTCCTAACCAGAAGGTCTGGGTTCACCCAGAGACATTTGAGAGAAGGTCTGGTGATTTGTTTCAGAATAACCAGCTATTGAAAGCCCTTCAGAGCAGTTCTGCTCTGATACACATGATGTAGCAAAGAGTCTGAATCGAGTGAATGCCAACTGGTGTCTTATCTTGTCCAAGGTCATGCAGCTGGAAAAAGAGAGAGCTAGGTTTTCTTTATGCCTAAGCTTTCCTGATAAGAATCTTCATACTCATAATCCAACCTGGCAAAATTGGACATGACCTACCTTCCTGGCAGATAAGATCTCTGGGGTGTGACATAGAAAGCACTGCACCTTATTAACAGTTCCTTCTAATTGTGTGAGCAAAGACAGAATCACGAGGGAAATCTCCTTAGCAAGATGAAGACTTAAAAACACAGTTGGATTGTAGTGTTTCCTTCTGATATTCTGATCCCGGTATGAATAGGCAGACCTGAGAGGGTTCTGACTGGCTACAGGGTGATGGAAGGGCCTCTTGGTCTGGTTACATCTCTCAGTATAAAGAATAGATCCATTTATTTCCTGTAGTTCAGCTGACCGGTATTAGTTGTGATTATAACTATTTCTTCATCATACTTGGAGGCAAGGAAGATAAGGCTTCATCTTACATCCTTGGGATATGTTGTTTGGAGACGGACATCATGCTTGGGAAGGTGGAGGGGTGATGAAGGAAGAACTTCAACCAGACGGGTTTACGTGGGTGACTGTGGCAATGGGCTTGAGTGTGTCAGAGATTGTGAGGATGGCATGGGATGGGTGAGTGCTCACATCCTTTGTTCACAGGGTTGCTAGGAATTGTACTCGACTCAATGGCACCTAAGAACAACAACAACAACAACAACATATAGATTACTTGGATTTACAATCAACACTCTGGGTACCAGCAATTGTTGTTGTTTGTTGTTACTTGTGACTCATAGTGACCCTATGTACAAGAGTCCTAAACCCTATTCTATCCTGTGCCAACTTCACTGTCTCTGACACACCTACTCCCCTTACCCCAATAATGTAATTGATCATCTCATTGAGGGTCTACCTCCCCTGCACTGTCCCTCCACTCTTCCAAACATGATGTCCCTCTCCAAGAACTGATCCTTCCTTGCAACTTGCTCAAAGAACGTCAGATGAAGATTCAGAATCCTTGCCTCCAAGGAGCAGGCCAGCTTCATCCTCTCCAGGACAAACCTGTTTGTTCTCCTACCAGCAATTAGCAAATCAAAAGACATGTTGCACTTGGATATTCTGCTGTTAAGGACCACTCCAAAGTGCAATGACACTTTAAAGATTAAGGTACACCTCATCCAAGCCATGGGGTTTTCAGTTATTTGCTATGCATCTGAAGGTTGGACAGTGAATAAATAAGACAGAAAAAGAATTGATGCTTTGGAGTTGTGATGTTGGATAAATTCTTCTCCAACACAATAAACTGAATATCCCATGGCCTGCTAACAGAATAGGTTTCTGAGAAAGTGCACCTAACATGCTTCTTGGATACAAGGATAGTAAAGCTTCATGTCACATCCTTTGGCCGTGTTGTCAGGAGGATGCAAGCCTTGGAAGAAGACATCATGCTCCACAAGGTGGAGGGTCGGTGAAAAAGAGAAAGGCCCCTCAATGGGATAGATGGACTCAGTGACCGTAACAATGGACCCCGGTACATCAGAGGAGACGAGGACGGCACAAGATAGAGCAGAGTTCTCATCGATTGTTCCTAGTGTCACTAGTAGTTGTAGCCAACTTGACAGCACCTAACAAAGAAACACATGGAAAGGGTGGGGACATGGTCATGAAAAGACATGGTTTGTAGGTAATAATCATGACCAAGAAGAAAAATTGAAGAATGTGTCTTAAGACTTATGAGACATAGAATAGGTTCGAACTATTACTCTTTTGATTAACAGTTGAGCTCTTAGGGAGTTCTGGTGGCCTAGTGGCAAGAAGCTGCACTGAAATCCTAAAAGCATGTGGTTTGAATCCACCAGATTGCTCCGCTGGAGAAGGAGGGGCAATCTCCTGTGTCAGTAGGATCCAATTCAACGTTACACCAACCTCCCACCCTCAACAAATAAACAAACAAAACCAAAATTTCCCCCAACCCCTCCAAACAGTTGAGCTCTTAACTAATGAGCCTACAAGATAAAAGCTGCGAGAAATGAATTTTTAGAGTGGCCAAGGTCTAGCAGTAGAATTTGATCTTGGCACGTATTTAATGAAGGGGAAAAAGTACCTATTAAGAAGTGAGGTAATGTGCATTTGTCCTCACACACCACCTGCTCCCCCAAACCAGACATAGTCATGGACGTCATAATACCTGCAAGTGGAAAGAGAGCGGTGGAAAACAGGGTGAAGATGTGTGTTAAAATACATGGAAGTGATGCCCTTAAAGTCATAACCCTGCAGTCCTGTGGATGATATGTGGAGGGGATGGCGTCTTCCTGTACAGTCATACATTGGCTCAGAGGACAGATATTGTCGTGATGGGGACTCACGTCTGGTCTCCAGAAATCTACTGCCAGCTTGATTTGGCCAAAATTGGAACATTGGTAACACGTTTTCCTCTCAGTTTTCTAACAATTTCTCCCCCTCGGTGTGCAGTGACTAAAGCATTTCCATGGTGGTCAAAATGAGGAGAGGAAAACGACATGGTGGAGTGGGAGTGACAGGAATATTAGGATAAACTCAGATGGGTTATATTCCTTTTGAGATGATGTCATAGTTTATGAGAGCCAATGAGAAAGAGCATCAAGAGTGTACTGCAGAATAAAGATTCCAAAGACATTCAGAGAATAGTTTTAACTCAGTGCTTTTTGATGGGGAGACAGAATTCCTAAGTTCTTTTTTCCTATAGTTTTTCTTCCTTTCTTCCTTGTTTCCTAGAACTAAATGCCATGAACTTTTCACTTTTGTGTGACTCACATGAACAAGTCATTTTGAGCATTTAGAAGTAGGAATCAGACAATGTGGAGTTTTGAAGACAAGAAGTGAGGCCGTCATGCAAGGATTCCCCCCCACCCCCACCCCCACCCCGTGCGGGATGGCATCAAGGCTGCTGGGAGGGTCACTGCTTCCTGGAAGGACAGTCACTCTCAACTTTGCCTGACGTACTTTAGACCATGTGTCAAGAGGGGCCAATTCTTAGAAAAAAATGTCATCGTGGGACAGGTCAGTAAAAGAGAGAAGGTGTCAATGGGGTGGATGAACAGAATGTCTGCAGTAATGGCTTGAGCATGGTGGATACTGTGAGTGTCGTGCAGGGGAAGGGAAGGTTTTGATCTGTCGTTCATAAGATACTTATGACTTCTAGTCAGTTTGATAGGCCCCCCTAGTCACAGCTGCAATGTGATATAACCATCGCTGCTGTTGTTATTGTAAAGATAAACCAACGTTCACCCTCCAGCAGCTTTTCTGAGTCAGTAAGTTGCCCGGGAGGAGATTGCCCACCTCTCTGTGGAGCAGTTGATGCATTTGAACTCTGGGATTGCAGTGCAGTTTCTTACCACTATGCCACCAGAACTCCCTGAAGTAGCTATTAGTGATTGCTGGAACCAAAGGTCACCAGTTTAAACTCACCAGATTCTCCTGGGGAGAGAAAGGTGACAATCTTCCTCTATAAATATTACAGCTTTAGAGAGTTCTAATCTCGCCACAAACCTCACCAGTAGTTGTTTCTCACTGTCTTATTGAATTTTGCAGCTATTGCCGAGGGGAGATGACCTCTCATTGTCTTGATTTACCTCTTTAAGAGAGTGTGAAAATTATCGAACAGTATCATTAATATCACATGCAAGCAAGATCCTGCTGCAAATTCTCCAAAACCAACTGGAACAGCACATTAGCAGAGAACTGCCAGGTGTGCAAGCTGAGTTTAGAACAGGCTGTGGCACTAGGGACATTGTAGCCAAATTAGATGGATCTTAGCTGAAAGCAGGAGTACCAGAGGAATGTCTATCTGTGTCTCGTTGACTATGCAAAGGCATTTGACTGTGTGTATCACAACAAACTGTGGCTAACCTTGAGGAAAACGGGAATCCCAGAACACTTGATTGCACTCATGTGAACCTGTACTTGGACCAGGAGGTAGTCTTCAGAACAGAGCAAGGAAACACTGCATGGTTTGAAATCAGGAAATGTTTACACCAGGGATGCATCTTATCTCTATGCCTTTTTGATCTATATGTGAAACAGATCATCCAGGAGGCTGGGCTCTATGAGGAGGACTGTGGCATCAGGATTGGAGGAAGACTCATCAACAACCAGTGTTATGCAGATGATACAACCTTGTTTGCCGAAACTGAGGAGGACCTGAGGCATTTGCTGTAGAAGGTCAACTACTGCAGCCCTCAATATGGGTTGAAGCTAAACATCAAGAAAACAATGATTCTCACTACTAGACCAATTGGCAGCACCATGATAGATAGAGAAGAGATTGAGATTGTTAACAACTTCAGCTTGCTTGGCTGCACAGTGAACACTCTTGGTATTAGCTGTCAGAAAATCAAAGGATGAATTTCATTGTGATATTCTGTCAGGCACCTCTCCAAAATACTAAAAAGCAATGATGTCAGTCTAGAGAGTAAGTTGCACCTGATCCAGACCATGTTCTTTGCAATTACTTCCTATGCCTCGGAGAGCTGGACAGTAAAGAAGGATGATAGAAGAATAATCAATCCCTTTGAGTCGTAGTGCTAAAGAAGAGTATTAAATATATGCCATGGACTGCTAAGAAAACAAACAGGTTCATCCTGGAGAGGCTGTTCCTTAGAGTCAAGGGTTTTGAAGCTCCATCTGATATACTTTGGGCATTTTGTCAGGAGGGACCAGTCCTTGGAAAGGGACATCATGCTTAGAAGGGAGGAGGAACAATGAAGGAGAGGAAGACCTTGGATGAGATGGATTGACTCAGTGACTGGGTAGGTACACTGGAGACAATGAAATTGGCTCAAGACAGAGCAGGGTTCAGAGCTGTTGTATATAGGGGAGTTAGAACTCACAGACAATTCGATGACACAGAACAACAACAACAACTATAAGAACAACAACAGATAGATGGAGACTGGGTGCATTCTTGACATACTCCTTTTCTAATTTAGAACCATGCAGAGTTTCCTTGCTTTGTTCTGACAACTGCCTCCTTGTCCACACGTAGGTTTCTCATGAGCACATTCAAGTATTCTGAGATTCCTATTCTTCTCATGGTTAGCAACAATTTGATGTTAGCCACATAGTCAAATGCCTTTCGACAGGCAATGAGACACAGATAGACATTCTTCTGTATTCTCTGTTTTCAGCCAAGATTCGTCTGACATTGGCAATGATGTCCCAAGTGCCATGGCCTCTTCTAAATCCGTCTTGTACTGCTGGTAGTGCTCAGTCGATGTACTATTCCAGCCATTTTTTTATAATCTTCAGTAAGATTTTGCTTACATGTAATATTGTTTGATAATTTCCACACTCTGTCAGATCACCCTTTTTTTGAATGGTAATAAATACGGCTATTTTCCACTTAGCTGGCCAGGTAACTGTCCTCTAGATTTCTTGACACAACTTTGTGAGCACATACAGGCAGTTGCTGTTTTCTGAAATATGCCAACTGGTATGCTACCAATTCCTGGGGCCTAGATTTTTGCCAGGTCCTTCAGAGCAGCTTCAACATCCTCCTTCATCACCATTGCCTCTTGGTCATATGCTATTTCACAAAATTCTTCTGGGTCAGCTAATTCTTTTTGGAACACATCATTGGAGAGGTTGGGCTTTATGAATAGGAATGTGGCATCAGAATGGGAGGAAGATTCATCAATAACTTCTGTTATGCAGATGACACAAACTTGCTCACTGAAACCAAGGAAGACCTGCAGTGTCTTCTGCAGAAAATCAAGGACTGTAATCTTCAATATGAATTATAGCTCAATATCAAGAAAATAAAGATTCTCACCAATAGGTCAGTTTGCAGCATCATGATAGATAGATGCAGAAGAGATTGAGATTGTTAACAATTACAGCTCGCTCAGGTTCACAATCAATAATCTTGGTATTGTTGTTGTTGTTGTTATGTGCCATAGAGTCGCTTGCGACTCATAGTGACCCTATGTAAAACAGCTCTAAACTCTGCTCTGTCCTGTACCAATCTCATTGCCTCTGACACACTCATTCTGATTGCCCCAGTCACCGAATCAATCCATCTCCCAGAAGGCCTTCCTCTCCTGCGCCTGCCCTCCACCTTCCCAAGCATGATGTCCCTCTCCAAGGACCAGTCTCTCCTTACAACATGACCAAATTATGCCAGACGAATCTTGGTATAGTTACCAGGAAATCAAAAGATGAATTGGATTATTAAACTCTGCTGTCAGGGTGTCAGAGTGCTGAATTGCAAAGATGTCAATCTAGACACCAAGGTGTGCCTGATCCAGGCCATGATCTTCACAATTGCTTGCTATGTATTAGAGAGCTGGACAATGAATAAAGATGACAGAAGACAAATCAATGTCTTTGATTTTTGGTGCTGGAGAAGAGTATTGAACATACTATGGACTGCCAAGAGAACAGTCCTGTTCTGGAATGAAACCAGGATGCTTCTTGAAGCCAAGGATTTTGAAGCTACGTCTCACTTACTGGAGTATGTTGCCAGGAGGAACCAGTATTTGGAGAAGAACATCATGCTTGGAAGTGTAGAGAAATGATACAGGAGAGGAAGACCCAGGATCAGGTGGATTGACGCAGTGACTGGGATAATAGGGGAAGGTGTGCCGATGACAGTGAGATTGGCTCAGTATAGGACAGAGTTCAGAGCTATTGTGCATAATGCCACTGTGAGTCTCAGGTGACTTAAGAGCACATAACAACCACCACCACAACAACCGAGAGAGGAATGGGAGCTCTGTTGCTAACACAAAGACGGTTTGAATCCAACTGTTGCTCCTCAGAACAAAGTTGGACCATATCCTCCTATGCTATTTACAGCCTCTGCAAACCAGCTTTAGAGTTAGCGGTGAGGCTGATTTGATGACACATAACTACATCAAGTGGATAGGACAAGATTCAGATCTATTATTGTTCATGGCGCCGCTATGAGTCATAGTTGACTCAATGGCACCTACTGATAACAGTGATAGCTAATGAAGTGAATGCTGGTGGCCTAGTATGTGAGGAGTTGCTCTTCTTACCCAGAGGTCACACCTCTCTGGCAGGTCCAGTCCACCAGCACCTCTACAGGAGAAAGCTGGACACCATGCTCCTGTGATACTTATAGCCTCTCGAACCAGCTGGAGGGTCAGCCTGGGTCAGTTTCCTCCTAATTCAGTTTACAGCCTCAGAAACCAAATGGGTGGAGGTTTAGCTGTGAGTTGGTTCCGACTTGAAGTGAGGAGTGGGGAGGGGAGAGGGATAGCAAAAGAGAGAAAAGAGAGAGAGAGAATTGCTAGTAACCTGGAAACTGGAGGGGGCGGTAGTTGTAATCTGTCCTGTAAAGTGTTAAGAGAATGAACCACCTCTGCTGTGATGGATTTATGGATGGTTCAGGTGACTCTGAAGCTATCTGCATTACTTCTGCGTCCTCTTTCAGCATATGTTAGTGCCAGCCCTCGTGTCAGATTGGCAGTCCCATTCAACGGCTAACCTAAAAACTAGCAATGCATATCAATTAGCCACTTGGGAGAAAGAATTGACGCCCTCGAATTGCGGTGTTGGAGATGAATATTGACTTCCAAAGGAACCAACAATTCTATTTTGGGAAAAAGGGAAACGGGAGTGAATTTTAGAGAAAAGGATGGTGAGACTTTGCCTCATGCACTTTGGGTGTGTTTTTAGGAAGAGCCAATCCCTGGTAAAGGACATCATACTTGGAAAAGTAAAGGCTCAGAAAAGGAGAGGAAGATATTTAACATGACGGGTTGGGATAGTGACTGCAATGATAAGCTTGAGCACAGCAGGAATTGTGAGGATGGCATAAGATTGGACAATATTGGGATCTGTTGTTAGATGCTGTTGATTTGATTCCACACCTTAGGATCCTATGTACAAGAGAACACGTCAAAGTCTCTGAGTAGTTTAAACATTTAACATGGTTGGCTGATTACCAAAAAAGCTGGAGGTTTGTATCCACCCAGAGGAACTTCAGAAAAAAAGGAATGGCAAATTCCTTCTGAAGATTCAGCCTGTGAAGCTATGGAAGATCTGTGTTGCATGTTCTTCTCTGGGCTACGTGAGGTCGCCATGAATTTGAACAGATGTGAGGACAACTGGAAAAAATGAAATAAGGACTTAAAATAGGGCTTCACCTCACTAGCACACTCTCTCTCCTTCATATTTCAAGGAGAAAAATCCATCCCTTTGGAGATGCAACTTTCTAATAAATCTATCTTTTACTATTTTATCCTTGTTCAGTGTAAGAGGTCCTCTATTAAGTGAGTTAGATATATTGGTTCACTAATATTAACAAAACCTGACGTAGCGTCTACTATAATAACCATTGTATCAAGGAGAGAAATGAGCCAAAGTATTTAAAGCTCAAGATGACACAACTGTTATTGTTAATGCTTTTGAGTCAGAACTGACTTATAGCTGACCCTCTAGTGGGTTTTTGGAGGCTGTAAATTGCACAGGAGGAGATTGCTCATCTTTTTCCTTTATAACACAGCGAGTTTAAGGATAAATTGGGAGCTTGAACCCAAGAAGCCTGTTCCTAGACTGCTTAACAGTCAACACTGTGTTATATAGTTCATTGAAGAATATTACATGTTCATGGATACGAAGATTCAATATTGTGAAAATGACAATTCTACCAAAAGCAATCTAAAAATTTAATGCAATTCCAATAAAGATACCAATTTCATTCTTTAATGAGATGAAAAAGGCAATTTCCAATCTCATTGGGCATAGAAAGAGGCCCAAAATAAGTAAAGCACTCTTGAAAAAGAGAAACAAGGTAGGAGGCATCTCACTCCCTGATCTCAAATCCTACTACACAGCCAAGACAACATGGTACTGGTACAGTGACAGATACAAACATCAACGGAATAGAATTGAGAACCTACAAATCAAATAATCTATCTATGATCAACTGATCTTTGACAAGGAGACAAAAATCAGTTAAGTGGGGAAACAAAAGCCTCTTTAACAAATGGTGTTGGCATAATTGGAAAACGATCTGCAGAAAACTCAAACAAGACCCACACCTCACATCATACACAAAAACCAACTCAAAGTGGATCAAGGACTTAAGAGTACAACCAAGAACTATAAACTTCATCAGAGAAAATCTTGGATGAACTCTAGAAGTCCTAATCCACAATATGAACAGTCTTCCAAGCATCTTAAAAAACCTACAACCAGAGTGAATAAAATAGGTGAATGGGACCTTCTAAGAATAAATCCCTATCACAGAAAAACCAAACCAAACCAAACCAAAACAAAACAAAACTCCAGCAGGGTGAAAAGGAAAGCCACAGACTGGGAAGAAGATTTGGTAATGACATAGCTGATAAGGGACTCATCTAAAATTTATAGAATTTTAGCGCCTCAACAAGAAAAAGGTAAACAATCCAATCACAAAATGGGCACAGGGTATGAATAGACATGTCACCAAGGAAGACATTCACATGACAAACACATGAAGAAATGTTCAGAATCTTAGCTATCCAAGAGATGCAAATCGAAACAATAGCAAAGCTCAGCAGAGCAGCAAACAAGAAATACTTGTGAGGTTATGGAGAGATTGGAACCCGTATTCACTGCTTGTGCGAGTGTAAAATGGTGGAACTAGTATGGAAGGCAGTATGGCACTTTCTCAAAAGCTGGAAATAGAAATTCCAATTTAGCCAGGAATTCCACTAGTAGGAATATACCCAAAAGAAACCAGAGCTGCTACCAAAACAGATACAGGCACACCCATGTTTACTGCTGCATTATTCACAGTAACAAAGAGATGGAAGCAACCAATGCACCCATCAACGAATGCATGGATAGGAAAACTATGGTATATTCACACAATAGAGAGAGAGAGAGAGAGAGAGAGAGAGAGAGAGAGAGAGAGAGAGAGAGAGAATGAATGAGAATGCAAGCGCGAGCAAGCAGTTAACCTAGCAGACAGAAAGCCATGCTACCAAGCCAAAGGACTCTACTCTGTGACCCTCAGGCCTGCCTTTAATTGTTTTTGATGAAACAGTCTTCTATGTTGTGTAACCCTGGTATGTCCACTTGCTGTACAAAAGTAACTTGTTGTTGCTGTGAAGCCGGACACTGTGGCACTGATGAGTCAAATGCAAGAATGGTTAGACAGTGTTTGGTGAAGCTCCCTGATTAAAACAAGCTTGGGAGCAAGAGTGGCATCCACTTGCCTCTGGCAACCCTGTGAACCTGGAGAAAGGAAGAAAGTTATACAGGAGGTGTCCAGGACTTTTGTTCATAGAGTTGCTATGAGTTGCCTGAGACCTGACGGTGCTTAACAACAACAACAACAAAAACAACAATAAAATATTACTCTACATGGTGACCCTAGAGGACATTATTCTGAGTGAAATATCTCAATCACATAAGGACAAATACTGCATAGCACCACTGTTGTGAAACAGGACTGACAAGGGGGTTGGGAGGAAGATAAGAAAAGGGGATAAATAATGAACATTGCATTGGAACAGATGAGGGGAAGAACTATTTAAAAGGAATAATGATTAGGCGTTATACATACAACAAAAGCCCAGAACAAGAGGTACATTGCCAAAAGGACTAGGGAGCAGGCAGGGGGTAAGGAATTGTGCAACAATGAAGACATATTTAAAAAAAAATATGAACTGGGGGTAGGGAAGGGAGGAAGAGGAGATAAAATGTGCAATAGTCCATGAATGAAAATCTAACTTTTCTGTAAACTTTCATTAAGATCACAATTAAAATATAAAATTTTATGAAAAGAAAAGAATAGTAAACACTATATAACTTATAATAACAAGAATAAACACATTCCTTTCCAAAGAGGCTGTGCAGTGAGACAAAGGCCAAGTGAATGGTCTTTTTGTTTGGAAAACATTTCTCTATTTCTATACCCCCTGGTCTGAGAGTACTTAGAGGGATCATGTCTAATTCATTTCAAGACAGCTCAGTTCAGCCCTTCTCAATAAATGAGTCATGATCAACCTGTATTGACCTTTCCAATCACAAAAGTCTTGGTTGACGGTACCCAGAAACATGGTTCTGTCTGGATAGTTTTCCTCGAAGCCAAATTGAATCCAAATGTTCTTCTGAGGTAAACCTTGTGGAATTTCCTAGAGTTTAGACTTCCTCTAGACTGGAAGTCTTCTGGTGGAGCATTTTGAAAATATTGTGTAGCTCTTGAAGTGGGACTATGAAATAATAGATTTATTTGTGTTGACATAGATCTTACTGACAATCTTCAAGAAAGGTGTGAACCAAAGATGGGCTGGTACTCTCTGAAGTTTACTTAGTCAGTCAGTCAGGTTCTAAGACTAGAAACTATTGTTGTTTTGTGCCACTTGTTTGACTGTGACTCATAGTGACCCTATGCACAATAGCTCTGAGCCCTGCTTTGTCCTGAGCCAATCTCACTGTCTCTGACACACCTATCCTCATTACCCTATTTACTGTGTCAATCCATCTCTTCTGAAGTCTTGCTCTCCTATGTTGTTTCTTAATCCTTCCAAACATGATATCTTTCTCCAAAGACTGATATCTCCTGGTTACACGTCCAAAGTATGTTAGACAGAGTCTCAAAATCATTGCTTGAGGAGTAGCTTGGTTTCACCCTGTCCAGGACAGATCTGTTAGTTCTCTTGGAAGTCTATGATATGTTCAATACTTTTCTTGAGCACCACAAATAACAGGCATTGATTCATCTTCTGTCATCTTCAAGCTCTCTGATGCATAGCAAGTCCATGTCTGCGAAGACCATGGCCTGGATCAGGTGCACTATAGTCTCTAGACTGACATCCTTGCGTTTCAGGACTCTGGAGAGGTCCCTGACCATCAATTTTCCTGATGTGATTCATCTTTTGATTTCCTGACTATTGGTACAGTGTTGCTTGTGAAATTGAGCAAGTTGAAATCATTAACAATCCAGTCTCTTCTCCATCTGTTACGATGCTGTCAATTGTCCTAGTGGTGAGCATCTTCATTTTCCTAACGCTGAGTTTCAGTCCATATTGCAGACTACAGTCCTTGACCCTCGGCAGCAAATATGTTTGTGTAATCTGCATAACACATGTTGTTGATGAGTCTTCCTCTAATTCTGATGTCACATTTCTTCTTATGAAGTCCAGCCTCTCAAGTGAGCTGTTCTACATACAGATTGAAAAGGTACAGAAACAGAAAACATTCCTAATGCACTCCTTTCTGGTTTTGAACCATGCAGTGTTTCCTTTAAATCACAACCACTTAACAACCAGGATCCAACCTTATCAGGCTAAAGGCTCACTCACAGGTAGGTCCATGTTGTTGTTGATTGCTTTCAAGTAGAGCACGACTCATAGTGACCCTATGAACAAAAGGTCTGAAGCCCCCCTACAACTATGGATATTTATCAGAGTTCATAGTTTCCAGAGGCATGTTATTTATAAAGTGGATGCCACGCCGGCTTCCAAACCTGTCATAGTATATTCTTGTTGGACACCACATTGACTTTTAAATACAAAGGTGCACCCACCAGATCATGTTTGCCCACAACAGAGGCTCCCATCCAAACTTATTTTGAATCAGATCAGAGTTTACACTTGATTGTTAACAAATATAGACATGCCCACACAGTTGGAGAAGGGCACCGAACATCTCATGGACGGCCAAGAAAATGAACAGATATGTCTTGGAGAGGATGCAGCCAGAGTGTTCATTGGGGGCAAGAATGATGGGGCTTCACTTCACATATTTTGGAGATACTGCTAGGAGGTGCTGTTCCTTGGAGAGGCGCGTGATGTTGAGAGGCATGGAGGGTTTGCAAAGGAGAGGAAGATCCTCAACCAGGTGGATTGACAAGGTGACTGCTGCAATGGGCTCTCATGTGTCAGGTAGTGTGAGGATGGCACAGAACAAGACTAGGTTCATAGGGTTGCTATGAGTTGTACACTCAATGGCACCTAGCAACAAACGTCCTTGCTCTGTTCTGACAGACTCCTGATCTAAGTACAGGCTTTTCATGAGCACAACGTGGTGTTCTGGGATTTCCATTCTTCTCAAGGTTAATGTTGTGAGCAGTTTGTTGTTGTTGTTATGTGCCATCGAGTTGTTTGCGACTCATAGCGACCCTATGTACAACAGCCCTAAACCCTGCTCTATCTTGTAACAATTGAACTGTCTCTGACACACCCATCCCGATTACCCCAGTCACTGAATCAATTCATCTCATAGAGGGCCTTCCCCTCTTGCGCCATCCCTCCACCCTCCCAAGCATGATGTCCCTCTTCAAGGACCTGTCCTCTCAACATGCCCAAAGTATGTCAAATGAAGCCCCAGAATCCTTGCCTCCAAGGAGTAGCCTGGTTTAACCCTCTCCAGGATGAATCTGTTTGTTTTCCTGGCAGTCCATGGTACATTCAATACTCTTCTCCAGCACCACAGCTCAAAGGCATCAATTCTCCTGTCCTCCCAAGTTATTGTCCAAATCTCTGATGCATAACAAGTGATTGCAAAGACCATGGCCTGTATCAGGCGCAACTTAGTCTCCAGAGAGACACCGTTGCTCTTGAGTACTTTAGAGAGGTCCCTAACAGCAGACTTTCCCATCGCAGTACGTCTTTTGATTTCCTCACTGCTGGTGCCAAGAGTGTTGACCGTGGAGCTGAGCAAACTGAAGCTGTGGACAATCTCAATCTCTTCACCATCCATCCTGATGTTACCAATTGGTCCAGTAGTGAGAATCTTTCTCTTCTTGACATTGAGCCTCAGTCCATACTGAAGGCTTCAGTCCTTGACCCTCTGCAGCAAGTGCATGAAGTCCTCCTCATTTTCAGCAAGCAGGGTTGTGTCATCTGCATAACACAGATTGTTAATAGATCTTCCACCAATCCTGATGCCACATTTCTCCTCATAGAGCCCAGCCTCTCGGATAATCTGCTCTGCATACATGTTGAAAATGTATGGAGACAGGATGCATCCCTGGCGTACACCCTTCCCAATTTTGAACCATGCAGTGTTACCCTACTCTGTTCTGACTACTGCCTCTGTATTCGACTCAATGGCATCTAATGACAACAATAACATTGTGCATTGGGTTTTTGAAGGACTGTTGTTGCAGAAATAGATGGTCAATCCTTCTCTCAAGTCTGTCTTAATTTAGGACTTCCAATATTGTGCACTTCTTTTACAACTTGATTAAAGTGCTGTTGTTGTTAGGTGCCATTCAATATGGATATTATTTGTATGTCACGTGACCTTTAGGTTAAAGCTGAATAAGACAGTCAAATATCTATATATTAGTGTTGGGTGGTTTTTTTTTAAAATGATAGGAATGGAGACTATGACTTTAAAGTAATTTTAACAATGAACACACTTTGAAGACTTACATGAGGATCTTGTAGAATATTTATAGACAATAGAACTATGGTTAAAACGCAGAACTCATTGCTGTCGAGTGGGAACTGACGCTGAGCTGATGCTCCCGTGGGTTTTCATAGGCTGTAAATTGCAAAGGGGGAGATTGTCCGCATTTGTCCCGAGGAGAATTTGTGGATTCCAAGCCTTTGGGTTGGTAGCCAAACTGCTTACCCTCTTGGTTAGAGAACTCTCATAGGATCACGGAACTATGACAGTATTCGTTAGATTCACTCAAGGAAGGCTCAAGTGAAATTTTTTCAGTTATAATTTTAATTTTCACATAAGAAATGAAACAAATATTCTATAAAAAATAAAAGGAAGATGAAAAATTCAGAATTATATGTTTGTTCATCCTTGTGATCAGAGTAGGGAGTGCTTCAGACTAAGTTCAGTTATTCCACTGATAGAAGTCTTGGACAAGAATATTTGAGTCAAACTGTGTTTGATTCAAATTTCTTTAAGATACTACTTTAGCATATGAGCTTTTTAGAAAGTAGGTTTTCAAACACAAGACTAGTCAATATTTTTAAATAGGAAGCTTATGGTTTTACTTGGGAAGGAAGAAATTTGGGTAGGAGAAAGATGTTTTACTAAGGGCAACATTAATAATGATCTAATAGAATGCTGGTTATTAATGCATCAATGCCAGGCATTTATTAAATACAAGACCCAAGTATAATCCATCTTTCTTTCTTCAGGTCTTCTTCCTCTTGCTTTCACTCCTACTTACAGAACAATAACAATATCCCTGTTACTTTACAACAACATTGAACAGTATATGTAGTAGCACTGACTGCATGTTTAGGTGCTCAACTGCTTACCAAAAGGTTATAGGTTTGGATTCCAACTGCTTCATAGGAGAAAGATGTGTTAGTTTGGTTCTGAAAAGATCATACTCTTAGAAACCCTGTGGGGTTGTTCTATTCTGTCCTCCAGGGGCACTAAGGGTTGGAATTGAAGCAAAGGTAAGTCCAATTGTAGGTTCTCCTCACCCCCTTGTTTGTGTGGCCTGTGATCTATTGATATACATGTACCTTGTTTTATGTAAATTCTTTTTCAGTTATTCAGTTCATTCTTTTTCACCTTATTTACTAAGGTGAGTTCATCAGCGCCACATATGAAATGGGTGGCAGATCCAGGATTAAAACTCAGATCTTTTAACACCAAGTTCAGCCCTCCTTCTTCAAGAGCACAGTCAACAAGGGCCTGATAACAAATGGTGTCAGCTTTGGGAGTTGTTCAGTCTCTCTTACAGTGACTGAATGAGGATATTGTACCTCAAAAAACAGCAATAGGCAATATGTAAACAAATGGACTTGATTGTGTTCCAATAAAACTTTATTTACAAACAAAAGCAATAAGCTTGATTTGACCTTAGGTCTATGGTTTGTCATCACCTGTTCTAGGTTGAAGGGTCTTTACAGAATCAACAAATGTGCAAATAGCCACAGCTTCCTGTGACTCACTCCCCCTGGGCCTGCTTCAATGCTCTGAAGCTGTTCCAGCTATGGTCTAGTGTCTCAGTGTTGCAGTATTGAAGAGGCATAGTCAAAATAAAAACAACAACAGCAACAACAAAACACACCCATTGTTTTTTCTTCCTGAAAGCATATTATGCAGGATTCATTGAATTACTGAAGTGGTACTTTTTACTATGTTATTTTTTTCCTCCCTCTTTCCTACAATCTATTATCCTCTCTCATTTGACAAAAATGCCTGAGGAAATCTTTTGTTCTGCTTGTGAGTAATTTTTGTTCTTTGCCCAGTTCCTTAATATTTGCAATATGGCTGCTACGTCATTCTCTTACCACAGATAAAATCATAACCAGAGAAAGTTGAGGTAATTCTTTAGATTGAATACTCTAAGAGGCTTTGCAGCCAACCCACTCTTAGGTTTTATTAGCCTGGATGGCATGTATACTTGTCCATAAGTGGAAAATTGGAAAGGAACTAGTACCACCTAGAATGACCAGATAAAAAAACAAAACAAAACAAAACAACTGATGCTGTGTTTCATTCTCTCTGATGCACAAAGGGTAGATGTGAGTAAATAAAATTGAGGTTCACTAAGAAGAAGAAGAGTGAGCTGATGGTGAGAAGTCAAATAGCTACATCTCCAGCAAAAGACAAAGGGGTAAGGAAAAAATAGCTTCTCTTGAGTTGATTCTGACTCAGGACTACCAAAACAGAGAAATTACTGTATAGAAAAGGAAGCTGGAGAAAAGAAAAAAACTGATAAGAAATCGATTTATAAATGGTAAAAATCACTCAAGGTAGACACACTCAGGGATAGTTCTTATTTTGGTGGCATACAGAAAACGTGCATTTGTTGATAAGGAGTTGGCTTCCATTCTTAGTATAATACACGTCAGGCAAGAGAAACACTGTCATTCCCACAAAGTGGACTCTCCTTCCTTCTCTCCAGTCCAGTTACCGTGTCTATCCACTTTCTCTTTCAGCAAGTCATATTCTCTTGTGCATTGTGTACACCTTGTTATTACTGCTTTAAGTGGAAGCAACTGAATATGGAGATAAAAAGAACTGGCCATATAGCTTGGCTTGGCCACTTATTAGCCTATGACATTGAACAAGCTACTTAACCTCTATAAGTATCGTTTTTGTGTACTGATGAGTTGGAACCAATCCATAGCTTTCCCTCAAATAGGTTTTCAAAGGCAATTTAATTGCATGAGAGGAAATTTCTCTCTTTCACCTGTGGAGCAACTGGTGGGTTTGTACCGTTTGCAAATGGCACAATGCATTGGGGAAATCTGTGGTGGAAAGACCATTTTAATCTTTTTAAAAGCAAAAGCAAAGATGTCTCTATGGTGAGATTATCTATCTATCTAATCTATCTATCTATCTATCATCTATCTATCTATCTATCTATCTATCTATCTATCTATCTATCTATCTATCTTTTCGCTGAAACTGAAGAAGACCTGAAGCACTTGCTACAGAAGGTCAAGGACTGTAATCTTCAGTATGGATTGAAGTTCAATATCAAGAAAACAAAGATTCTCACCACTGGGCTAATTGGCAACACCATGATATATGGAGAAGAGATTGAGGTTATTAACAATTTCCTCTTACTCAGCTCCACAATCAACACTCTTGGCACCAACAGTCAGGTATTCGAAAGGCAAATTGTACTGGGAAAATCTGCTGTCAGGAACCTCTCCAGAATATTGAAAAGCATGTCAGTTTAAAGACCACGGTGTGCCTAATCCAGGCCATGGTCTTAGCGATTACTTTCTATGTATCAGAGAACTAGAGAATTACTAAAGATGAGAGAAAAATTGATGCCTTCGAATTGTAATGCTGGAGAAGAGTATTGCACTTACCATGGACCACCAAGAAAAATAGGTCTGTCTTAGGTCGAAACCAAGTTTCTCCTTGGGGGCTAGGAGTTTGAAGCTCCACCTCACATACTTTGGGCAAGTAGGAAGGAGAGACTGGTCCTTGGAGAAGGACATCATGCTAGGTGGAGGGACAACGCAGGAAGGAAGACCCCAGAAGAGATGGATTAACAAAGTAACTAGTGCAATGGGTATAGGTGTGTCAGAGTCAGTGAGACTGGCTCAGGACAGGGCAGGCTTCAGAGATGTTGTACAAAGGGTCACTATGAGTTGCAGATGACTTGACGACATATAACTATCTATCTATCTGTCTATCTATCTATCTATCTATCTATCTATCTATCTATCTATCTATCTATCTCCAATCACCTTATATTCATGTGAAACATGGATAATAAAAAAGGAAGACAAAGGAAGACTTGTTTGTATGTTCAAACTGTAGTGGTGATGAAAAATATTATGGACTGCCAGAAGAATGAACAAATTACATCTAGAAGAAATGCAAACAGAATGCCCCTTAGAAGTGAAAGTAGCAAAGCTTCAGCTCACGTACTTTGGACATATCATTAAGAGAGATATCAATATCTAAGAAAAGACATTCTCATTGGCATGGAGTCAGGAAAAAAATGCAAAAATGAGGGAAACTCACATTGAAAGATGCAATAGTCATAGAAATGAGCACACATATGGCAATGGACATATGGCAATGGTCATGAACCTGGTAGTAATTAATTTTGTTACGTAAAAGGCTCTCATGAGTTGGAGTCAGCATGGGAACAGTTAAGTACCATGACCACCACAACCAAATCTGTTAAAAGGGGGAGAGGCAAGCTGACTGGCGTATTTGTGAAGTTTAAATGAATAAGCTTTCAAATAATGATATTCTAAATAAATTTTTGCCTGTTTTGTATTCTCTTATGGCTTAATGCCTCTTCATTGCCCTCTAATCTCCCGTCCTTCCTGCCCTCCGCCATTAATTTGTGATATTTCTTCCTTTACTCTTTGTTGTTGTTGTTGGGTGCCATTGAGTTGAATACAATTCACAGTGACCCTATGACTAATAGATATGAGCTTTGCCCTGTCCTGCACCCTTCTCACTGTCTGATTTGCTTGATCCCATAGGCATAATCACTGTTTCAATCTATTCTGCTGAAAGTCTCTTCCTCCCTTTCTCTGACCCTCCAACTTTTTCAATATATTGCCATTTTCCCACCTTCCTGACAATAGGCCCAATGTATGTAAGATGGAGATTTCACCATCCCTATTGCTAAGGAATAGCCTGGTTGCACTTCCTTGAAAACAGATGCATTTATTCTTCTGACAGTTCATGGGATATTCAGTATTCTTCATCAATACTACAGTTCCAAAGCATCATCAATTCTTTTGTAATCCTTATTCACTGTCCATCTTTCAGACGCATGGGAAGCAATTAAAAACCCCCATGGCTTACATTAGACATCTTTTAGTTTTTAGACTTATATCCTTTTTCTTTAGTACTTTGGAGAAGTCCTTGACAGCAGATTTGCCCAATACAACACATCATTTGATTTCTTGACTGCTGTTGCTCTGGGTGTTGATTGTGTACCTGGTTAAAACTAAATTCTTGGCTACTTCAAACTTTCCTCTGTCTATTGTGATGTTGCCAATTGGTTCAGCAGTAAGGATTTTTGTTCTCTTGCTTTTGAGATATGATTAACACTGAAGACTGCAGTCAGTATGTCACTGTTATTAGGGGCCAGTGAGTCAATTACAACTCAAAGCAACCCTAAAAGCAATTGATCTGAACTTTGCCTTTTCCTGAGTCATCCTCATGGTCTCTGTCATGCTCAAATTCATTGTGGTGGTTGACATGTCAATCCATCTCATGGAAGATTTTTCTCTCTTTCACCAACTCTCTACGTTTCTGAGCATAATATTTATTTCCAAGGATTGGTTCCTCTTTGTCAATATTCTCAAAGTCATTGAGAGGAACTTTCACTATCCTTGCCTCTAAGGAACACACTAGTTGTACTTTCTTCAAGACAGATTTGTTTGTTGGCTGGTGGTGAGAGACTCTTTGCTGCTGAAATTTATTGATGAGGCTAGCCAATCCCCATGTGGATTGATGAGACTGGCCAATCCCTTGTGGAATGGTAATATAGCCAATCCCCTTGTGGAATGGTGATATAGCCCTCCCCTTGTGGATTGATGAGACTGGCCAATCCCACTGTGAAATGTTGAGACTGGCTTTTTCTCTTGTGGATAAGCTAACACCTTTTATTCACATATTTACACCCATACCCATGGCAGAGTCAAGTTTGGCTAGGGAAGCCATATTGAAAGACAAAATCCACATACAGTAAATAGACCTAGAAAAATGAATGAACGTTATATACAAAAACGTATCTGCCAATGCTGGAAAACAGTGGGTATGGTACAAATGTAGTGGATTTTATTTTTCTTATCTCTCAGAATTTAGCACAGACTATACATTTGGCCCGTATATTCCTACCTGGAACATAGAATGTACTTTGAGATTACTATTGTTGTAATCTAGAATTGTTTAGTGCAGGGAAGTACCTGTCTCCTGTCACAAGTCTTCAGGTTGACTAAAGTATAGGTAACATGCATACCCCTAGAGGCCCCTTCCACACTCAGAGCAGAATCACTGCTTGTCAAAAGAGGTGGCTACTTGACCGTTATGCTTGTCCACTGAGCGTGGCACGGCCACCATACTCATGTCAACCATTTCCCCAGGCATCCACTATCATTGGAGACAAAGATGATAAAGCTTCATCTTGTATGTTTTGGGCATGTTGTTAGGAGAGGCTATTCCTTGGAGAGGAACTTTATGCTTGGAAAGGTGCAGGGTTGGCAAAAGACAGGAAGACTCTCAGCCGGAGGGGTTGACACCGTGGTTGCAGCAATGGGATTGAGTGTGAGAGATTGTGAGGATGGTACAGGACAGGACAGGGTTCAGATCTATTGTTCAAAGGGTCACTATGAGTTGTACTCTACTGGGTGGCACCTAACAACAACAACAACAACAACAATAAACAACAACCACAACCACAATTATTTGAAAAGAATTGACCATCATGTCAATGGAAGCCTATTTTCTCCATCTTAATCTGAGAGGGCTACTGTGTTTTTGTTTTGTTTTTCTGTCCATTTTTTTTCTGAAGAGTTCCATTGATAGAAAATTCCATGCTCTTTTTTTTATTAATCTTTTTGGCAATTACAAAGTTCTTATATCCAAATGCAATCTCTCTTGGCATAAATACAGAGCTGTTCTTACCTTTTCTCCCAAACTCAGAATATTTTACAGAAAGAGGACTTGTTGTTTTTTAAAAATTTTTTTATACTGGTTTATTTACAAAGTTTGAATACAAAATGACTTGTTTTTGATTCCAAGAAATGATAAAAATAGCAAAGGATAAATGAATCCATGAACTTCAGTGAGATGATTGTGAAATTTTTTTAGAAAGAAGTTTCATAAATACCAAGACCCGCCTTCTAGAATCCCAGATCATTTTTTATTATAATCCAGAGTACTGAAGAGTAACAAGGTCAGTCTGGAGTCTAAGGTGCACCTGATCCAGGCCATATTTTTCACAATTGCTTGCTATATATCAGAGAGCTGGACAACGACTAGGGATGATAGAAAGAAAATTGATGCCTTTGAGCTGTGGTCTGGAGAAGAGTGTTGAATATATCATGGGCTGCCAGGAGAACAAACAGGTTCTGAAAAGATTGAAATTAAAATAGTCCCTATAGTTCTCAGCTGAATTAAACTCAGGTTTCTATAGTTCTCAGCTAAGTTAAACTCAGGAATTTTTCCATTGTCTCGAGTAAAGCCCCACACCCATGTATCCAGGGCAACAGTATTTCAAGAATGGCTAACTGAAAAGCAGGGCAAACAAGCAGATGTTTCTCGACTGATAACCAATGTATCTTGTGCTTTTCCACTGCCCTGGAGTTTGAACTCATTGTATACTTAAGAATTTGTGACACCACCCTATAGTTAAAGATCTATCTAACTGCTACATGTGCTACGTGACTGCCGCAAGTGCTACGTGCAAAAATGCTGTGTAAACCCTGAGCAAACACTGAACCAATGAATTCAAACTGTGCTTTCATCACCCAATGAGAAGCTGATACCCAGTTGTATCCCCCTAAAGTGTGTAAAAAACCCCAACTTTGTCTGCTCGCGGTCGGCTCCTCTATCTCCTGCCAGAGATAAGAGTCGGCCGGAGCTCCGCAATAAACCTCTTGCCTCTTGCTGTTGCATCAAGCCGGTGTCTTGGAGTCTTGGGTCTTCGCCGTCCACTCGGGACAGAACAGGACCAGCGGTTCGGGGGTCCTTCAGTTCGACCTAGAGAGGGTGAAACCAGGCTATTCCTTGGAAGCAGAAACTCTGAGTCTTCATCTGATATACTTTGGGTGTGTTGCAAGGAGAGACCAATCCTTGGAGAGGGACGTCATGCTTGGGAGTGTGGAGGGAGGGAGAAAGAGAGGGAAACCATAGATGAGATGGATTGATATAATGACTAAAGCAATGAGGTTAGGTGTGTCAGAGATAATAAAGTTGGCACAGGATAGAGCAGGTTTCAGGGCTGTTGTACACAGGGTCGCTGTGAGTCGCAAGCAACTTGACGGCACATAACAAGAACAAGAACAAGAAAAACAGTAAGAACAAGAACAAGAACAACAACAGCAATCTGTTTCCAGAAAGCCTGGTGATACAATGTTTAAGTGCTTGGCTACTACCTGGAAGGTCAGTGGTTCAAACCACTAGCTGTTCTTTGGGGGGAAAAAATGAACCATTTTGCTACTATGAAGATCACAGCCTTGAGAAACTTGAGGAGGGGCAGTTCTATTTTGTCATAGAGAGTTACTCTGGGTTAGAATTGATGCTAACCTATAGCAGAAATAGGCTTGATTTCTTCTGCTTCTGTAATGCCTACAGTTTTCCACATTTAAAAAATGTACTTTAAAGCACTTTAGAAACATTTTCCAATTGATTTATTACCCTGGAATTAGTTCAGAACACTGCAACAGCAGGGATTAGGAGGCCAAAAGAATTGATTAAGGATGAAAGATTAAGAACTGAATATGATCTGAAAGTTGGCCAAATAAAGATCAATGAGTAGATATCTCATCACCTATAATTACCTGTTAGAGTACGAAGCCATTGCCCTAGAGAGAAATTATTCCACGTGGTCATGAAATGTTTTGAAAGGGAAAGTTTAATATTTTTTTTCAATGTAAGAAAAATTCAGTTGGAAAAATGGATTCTGTAGGGCGAAGGGCTGTCTCAGGAAGCTGCAGACTCAAAGTTGCTGGAGGATGAAAGTTGAGAGAAGGTTGTTTATAAGGCTCCCTCTGCTCCTTGTTCCCATCCTTGCCTGTGCAAATGGACCATCGGGCTTTAATATGTAACTCTGGGAGACTTTGTTATCTCAGCACTTCTGGGAACAAACCGAGAATGTGGAACATTCAACCCAAAGAAAATGGAAACTTAATTCACTCTATTATTCTTTCTTGTTTATATTGTAAATCAGCTTGTTAATTTTTTCAAAATTTCTAATTTTCCAACAGTAACAGCTACATGCACTCTGTTTCAATTATTTTTTATTCTAATTTATTTACAAAATTGAAATACATTATTTTCTAGAACAGATTCTTCCACTTACTCTAACCCCGCCATCATATTATACAACTCCATGATTACTCTTCCCCTCCGCCTGCACCATCTTCTTCCATCCTCCCCCACCCACCTAGAATACGTATACTAATTCTACAATAATGGTTTTATACAATATTTGTCCTTGTGGGACTGAATTAGTTCACTCAGCATAATGCTCTCCAATCCTTCCCAAATGTTGTTGTTGTTGCTATGTGCTGTCAAGTCACTTGCGACTCATAGCGACCCTATGTACAACAGCTTTAAACTCTGCTCTGTTCTGTGCCAATCTCATTGCCTCCAACACACTTATCCCGATTGCCCCAGTCAGTCACCAAATCAATCTATCTCCCAGAGGGCCTTCC
>NW_006399785.1:15751772-15752860 GCF_000299155.1 Elephantulus edwardii | reverse complement strand
TTCCTTTCTTGCCAAATCCTCTCCAATATTTATTACTTGTTGTCTTGTTAAACTTTGTCACTGTTCCTGGAGGAAGATGTTACCTCACTGTGGTTTTGATTTGCCTCTGTCTTATTGCCAGTGATTCTGAGCATTTCTTCATGTGTTAAGCAATGTTTGTTATTATTTTACCACATTTCCGTTGACTTCCAATCTGAGTTCTACCGCTACTGCTATAACTATCCATGGTGGTCTGTTGTTCATCGGGTTTTCAGAGACTTTCTATTTAAGAAATGGTTAGCCAATCCTGTTTATTCATCTGTTCTCATCTGGGAGCTCTAATAGAGCTGTCCATGATGGACAACCCTTGTAGCATTTGACACAACAGTGGTATAACTTTCAATAGGACAGCAACCCTCAAGTTATCTCAGATTTAGTTCACCTGGCTGTCGTGTGAACAGAGCAAGGAAACACTGCATAGTTTAAAATTAGGAAGGGATGTGTCAGGGTTGGATTCCCTCTCCATACTTATTTAATCTGTATGCTCCGCAAATTAGTTGAGAAGCTAGATTCTTTGAAGAGGAATGTGGCATCAGGATCAGAAGGAGACTCATCAATAACCTGTGTTGTGCAGATGACACAACCTTGCTTGCTCAAAGTGAAGACTTGAAGCACCTGTTGCAGAAGATCAAAGAATGTAGCCTTCAATATGAATGGGTGCATATATTTGAATGATAGTGGTATTCACTGGACTTCCTTGTATGCATATGCACAGTCCTGTCACTCACAACATTGTATTTCAGGATGGATCTAGAAATGACTTTTTTAAGCTATGAAAGCAACACCATTTTTCCTCATTTTTTTCATCACCAGCATAGTAGATTATATGATCATCTGATTCAAAATGTCCCATGCCAGTCCATCTCATTTCACCAATACCTAGTACATTAATATTTATGTGTCCTATTACTTTCTTAACAATGTCTAATTTTCCTACATTCATGTTTCTCACATTCCATGTTCCAGTCACTAGTGTGTTTACAACTGTTCCTCCTCCTTTGTGTTTCCATATTTGAGGGCTCATCCTCAGTTGACATATCTGCTAGTCT
>NW_006399785.1:15745560-15749147 GCF_000299155.1 Elephantulus edwardii | reverse complement strand
TCAGGATGGATGGTGAAGAGGAAATCAGGAGACATAATTAATTGGGAAAGTATGTAGTTAGAGGCATCTTCAATTACTGAGGAATGATGATGTCAGTGTGAGGACTTAGGTACATCTGATTCAGTCCGTGGTCTTTCTGAGCACTTGCTATGCATCTGTGAGCTAGACAATGAATAAGGATGATAAAAGAAGAATTGATGCCTTTGAGCTGTGGTGTTGGAGAAGAGTGTTGAACATCCCATGGAATGCCAAAAGAACAAATATGCTTTGGAAAAGGTGTAGCCAGAGTGCTCTTTGGAGGTAAGAATGATGAGGTTTCACTTCCTCTACTTTGGGCGTCTTGGTAGGAGGGTCTATTCCTTGGAGAGGGACATGTTGCTTGGAAAGGTGGAGGGTCGATGAAGGAGTGAGGAGAGTAAGACCCTTGACCAGGTGGATTGGCACAGTGAATACCACAATGCGTTCTAATTTGTCAGGTGTGAGGATGGTACAGGAGAGGACAGAGTTCAGATCTGTTGTTCATAGGGTCACTATGGGTCATACCCAACTCGATGGCACCTAACAACAATAACAACATACCATCTTGTTGGAAACCACTCATAGATGACCTTCCAGTAGGTTTTCAGAGGCTGTAAATCACAAGGGAGCAGAGTGTCCATCTCTCTCCCATGGAGCAACTGGTGGATTCAAACAGTGTGCCTTTGGGTTGGCAGGACAAGTCTTTACCAGAGTTATTAGGCCGGCAGAGTTCACTTCTTATAGCTGCTTTTTTATTACAGCCAGAAAGGATGCAAATAGAAAGATGCACCTGGCAGGTAAGATGCACCTTGGAGAGCAGGGATGTGCCTCCCTCTGTTGTATTCGATTGTCCTCACTGGTCCAGGAAACCTTCACAAAATCCTAAGTAAGCCCTGAGAATTTTCCTAGTTGGAAAGATTGTGTTTGCTGATTACGAACACCAAAACTGGGCAGTATGCTATTTGTTCCTCCAGGCTTTTGATTAACAGCTGTTCTCAAGTGGGCAGAAAAGGTGCAAACAGTATCAACAGAAAATAGAATCAACAGAAAGAGCTCATAAATTCTGTTTTCAGTGGAAGCTTTCCAGTTTACTTTTTGTTTATTGTTTTAAGGATACACGTCTCAACTAAATATGTCTGACCTTCAAATCCCTTACCAATTTAGAAAGATATTCACTCAAAATACATTATATGCGGCTTTACTATACATACCTTCTTTTCCCTTTTTTTATGTACTATTTTTTTAAGTTATTGTAAAGGGAGGATAACTAATAAAATATACATGGGGATTCAAGGGGGAAGGGGTGGGAGCAGAAGTGTGAGAAGGGGTAGGGATGAACTGACAGGTTTGTATAATTTGGTAGGTGGAGGAAGAGGATAAAGGCAACGAGAAAGATCTTGTGGGAACTGGGAAAGAAATGACAATGGTGAGCATAGTACAATGGTGACCACTTCCTTCCCCCAAAGCGATTGTCTATTTTATTTGTCGGTTTCACCTTTGGGAATAGGAAAGCAGACTCTCCGGCTGCTCCATGCTGACCGGGGGTGTTAAGATGAAGGGGAAGGGGAGCCCACTTTAACACTTTACTGGTGGTCTTGAGTTGAAGCTGCACATAACTTCTTATTCAGCTAGAAGATATTTTCATGACATTTTCTGCCCTCTGGACTGAATGGTGCTTGTGTGTAGGAGTCCAGTGGGGGCGGCTGGCTGGACTTTGAAGCTCCATCCACTCTTGCTGCCTTAGCTGACAGTCACATGTCCCTTTTGTCTCTGGGACCAGGATCAACAAGATTCAGTGTTCAGGTTACCGATAGGAAAGGGAGCAAACCCAGAGAGATCAAACTTGTGAGTTACAAGGAAAAGGGCTTTGGAGTGTTACTTACAGGTGTACTGGAGGAGGAAACGGAGAGGAAAGTGGCTCAGATAAAGTTCATCATACACACCACGTGGCTCTTCCCAGGGGCCTGGTGACTCTCCCCTGCCAAGCATCTCCCTGTAGGGGCAAGGCAGCTCCTCCCAGAGGCTGGGCAGCTCTCCACAGGTACCCGGCAGCTCTCCCCAGGATCTTGGTGGCTCTCTCAAGGGACTGGGCATCTCCTCCCAGGGGCCAGGTGGCTCTCCCCTGCCAGATATCACCCCCTAGGGGCCAGGCAACTCTTCTCAAGACCTATAAGTACTTTCAGAGTTAGTCAAATTACTAGGAGAAAAAAAGTTTGAGATGAATAGATGGAGTGTCCCCTATCTGCAAGAAGTTAATGCTGAGAGTAGAAGTGTAAGAGACCCTAAACTCTTCTTGGAAAAAAAACCAAACAACAACAATAAGAACTCAAGCAAACTCACTTCTGATGAGTTGGTTCAATTCATGGCATCCCTCCATCCACTTTCCAAGGCCATAAATCCTTATTGGAAGAGCTTACCCATCTTTCTCCTGCAGAGCAGCTGGTGGATTTGAACTGCTGACCTTTTGAATAGCACTCAACACATACACACTACCAGGCCACCAACACTTCTTGAGCATTGTTGTTGTTGCCACCAGATGCTGTCAAGTTGATTATGACTCATAGTGAACAAGAAGTCTGAAGCTGCCCTATCCTGTGCCATTCTCACCATTCCTAATATACTTGAACCCATTTCTGACCTGCTTTTCCAAGGATGATATCTCTTTCAAAGGACTAGCTTGCCCCTTCTAATAACATGCCCGAGGTAGGTGAGATGAAGTGTCATTGTTCTTGCCTCTAAGGAGCTTCCTGGCATCACCTTCTCCAAGGCATGTTTGTTCTTTTGGCAGGCCATGAGATAGCAAACCCATGGTATACTGATTTATCAGTGTATTCACTCAAAATGTATTGTTGTTGTTGTTGACCATTGAGCTGGAAACAACCCAAAGCTGACCCTCCAGCTGGTTTTCTGAGGCAATCGTTCACATGGGTGGAGACTGCCCATCCTGCTCCTGTGGAGAAGCTGGTGGGATTGAACTGTGTGCCTTTGGGATTGCAATGAAGCTTCGTTTACCATTAGGCCACCAGAGCTGCCTTAAAATGCATTACATGAGGCTTTATTATTCACTTAATTTGAGAGCAAGCTAGATGAAATCCTCTTGTAGATAAACCAAAGCCTGGGACTCTTGGGCAAATTAGAGTTGTAGGAGATAATATTATTTTGAGAATAGGAGTGTGGTTCCCTGTGTTTGTTTTATTTGTCTGTAGTGAAAATCCTCGCTATCGGACCAACAAGATTTATCACGATGGATAGAGAAGAGATTAAAACTGTTAATGATTTCATTCCACTCAGATCCACAAACAACAGCTATGGTAGCAACAGTCAAGAAATCAAAGAATGTGTTAGAATGGGGACGTCTGCTGTCAAGGACTTCTCCAAAGTGCTAAAAAGCAAGGATTTCAATTTAACGACAGAGGTGTTCCTGACCCAAATGACAGTATTTCCAATTGCTTCCTATGCATCTCAAAGTTGCAGAATGAGTAAGGATGACAGACGAATTGATGTTTTATTTTTTCTCTCTTTTTCTTTTTATTAAATATTATTAGTTTTAATGAACATTTACAGAGATT
>NW_006399785.1:15736949-15744714 GCF_000299155.1 Elephantulus edwardii | reverse complement strand
AGATCATGACGATGGTGCCAGCTAGAGCAAGGCACAGATTGTTGTTTATAGGATTGCTTTCAGTTATAATCAACAAGAAGGCACCCAACAACAACAACAATGAACATTCATCATTTTAGTCCAAGGGACGCTCATCTTGAAAACTACTATGGAAAAGAATTCTTTCAGATTTTGAAGCAAAGAGTTTGTGAAAAGGGTTATTTTAGTGAGTGAGTAGATTCAAAAGGAAGGGCTGGTCCAGGGGAGATTCTGAAGACTTATATGTGGAGGGGAAAGCCTCTTCAAAACAGCTTGTTGTCGGTGGTGGCAACAGTCAAAGACTTAATTACTAACCCAAATCAGTCTGAAGTAGTCCAAAACTACACCGTTGTTGTTGTGATGGTGTACTGTCAAGTTAGAACTGATCGCTAGCTGACTCTGCAGTGGATTTTCAGAGCTAATTAATCACATAGGAGGAGACTGCCCATCTTCCTCCTGTGAGCAGCCGGTGGACTTGAACTATTTGCTTTCGGGATTACAATGCAGCGTCTTGCCACTGGGCCACTGGAGCTCCCTAGACCCAGTGATGCTCTGAAAGACAGCGCCTTTGAAACCTCACGACTGTGAATACACTGCTGAGCCCAGCTGTCCTGTCCAGCTCACTGGGTGGTTGTGAATCCGAGCTGACTTGATGGTAACTGGGTTGGTTTTTATGATCATTGCTATGGTGGAAAGTCTGTTTTGGGGGGTATAAAAGAGGTTGAAAGGGAAACAAATGATTCAGAGGAAGAGCGTCAGCCCCAAGATATAGCACTCACATTGGATTTAATGTGAATGGTGCCCTCTGGCATTGTGGGA
The DNA here is from genome assembly GCF_000299155.1 of Elephantulus edwardii. Lineage (NCBI taxonomy): Eukaryota > Metazoa > Chordata > Mammalia > Macroscelidea > Macroscelididae > Elephantulus > Elephantulus edwardii. The sequence goes on along the minus strand of NW_006399785.1, from coordinate 15,743,877 downwards.
TGGAGACTGCTGTGAAACTATGTGGTCAAATTTCATCTTACATACTCAGCGCTTGATGTTAGAAGACACAATACTTGGAAGAAGAAGCAATACTCAGAAAGGCAGGGGATCAATGAAAGAGAGAAAGACTCTCAACAGGGTCGACAGTCACAGTGACTACAGCAATGGGCTTGAGCATGGTGCAGATCATGAGGATAGTGTGAAGTAGGGCAGGTTTTCAATACGTTGTTCATACGGTAGCTATGAGCCGTAGCCGATTGAAGGTGTCTAACACCACCAACATCACAGAGGCAGATAGCGAGCCCACACACAACTCAAGAGCACGCTGCCCACTCCCAGATCATCCCCATGAAGGGCTGTGAATCAGACTGTTAGGATCCCCAGGCTTTACACGGATTGATTTGTTAAGAAGAAGGTTACCTAGTCTCTCTGGTCCTTTAGTTTGGAAGCTTTGCTCCAAGTTGCTCAGCACCAAGTATGTGCCTGCTTCCACTGACAGGTAGGTAGCGGCTGTACATGGGATCCCCATGAGGTCACCATGGTCACCTTGGTCATACCTATACAATAGCAATAACAAGTGAAACAGGGAGGAGAGGACATGAGCTAGATAAGAGGGCGTGCAAGAGTCTCTGAGGAGGTGCTTTCTCAGCTAGTTCATGGTGATGATGATGAATGGATTTGAGGAAGAGAAAGGATGGAAGGCTGCTGTTAGCAGAAGAAAAAACAGCTGAAAAGGAAAGAAATCTGTGACAACATGAGTGTGGGGATGGCCAGTTGAACGGTAGGCAGGACACTCAGACGTACAAGGAGAAGTGATGGAGAGGAGATAGAAGAGGGAAGAGATAGGAGGTTGTCCATGAAGAACGTTGAGTGGCTTGTCAAAGCCTGCCCATGACTCTGTAGGTGTGGGGACTCTGTTGCAGAATTCCCCAGCATGCTACTTGATTGGAGAATGCTTGAGAAAAATCGCTTTGTTCAGGGCCTGAAAGATAGATGTGGGTCAGACTGTTAGCTGGGAATCGGTGAGGGAGAGATGCAAGTAATCCAGACAGGAGGAAATTCGAGTATATACAAAGCCACTGCAGTCAGGCTGAAAAAAGGACAGGGACAGGATTTCACTGCTTTTTCCTTCACACTTTCCCCCAACTCTGTTTTCTCTGGACCTATATGGATGTCTTTCACATTGATGTTGTCAAGGTCACTGCTGGCTAAGACCAGGAAATACCTGGCAATGCTTTATTCTTAACTTGCATGGGTACGTAGATTGACAAATATCCAGAACGACAGAACCTGGCAAGTCTTCTTTCATCTGACAGAACAACTCACCCTTATTAATAGTGGGAGCCAGTCCATAACTCTTAGCTGCATTTCTAACCAACACACTCCTTCCTTGGAGGCTGATGAATTGGAGAAAAATTTGGAGTAGGATGGAAAGGTTATGCAGAGCCTATAAAACATCCCATATGCTGAGGACTGGGTGGATTTTAGGTCTTGGACCTTAATAATGTATGATATTATAGGGAGTGAGACACACAAAAAATATTACAGCAGGTCCCAAGCTCTATACCTACCACAATCTCTTGAGTTTACAACCTTCCCAGCAAATACCTAACATATAAAACATCCATACAATGCTATAAAAGGACTCATGCTGCCTATTCTGGAAACATGGTGCTTCCATAAATAAGGTAAGTGAAGGAACTAGGATATAAAGAGACAAACAAAAACTACTTTTAGAAGGTCAACAACACTCGGGGAGAGAAAACATCATCGTTTTGGCACAGACAAGGAATGGCGTTTTCTTTGTTTTAGATAGAAAATGACAAGGCAGAACTTGAAGTTATGGTTGAATTTGGAGTAGTCCCTTTTAAGAATGCAGTTTAATGACCAGCTAGGAGGAATCTGACCCGGTCCACTTAAAGGAAACGGAACTTTTCACTGGCTTCTCCACCATAATCAGAAATGTTACACCACCAAGAGAAAATAATGTTTCGGATTATGGTTATACAAAGTAGGTGCATGTTAGTAGGTGCTATTGAGTTGATTTTGACACATAAGCAGAATGGCTTCATGGAGCTGCCTCTGGGGGAAGAATCTGTCTTGAAGAAAGTGCAATCAGGGGCTCCATAGAGAGGCAAGGAGGGTGGAAGTTGGGCTCATATACTTCAGACAAGTTGTCAGGAGAGGCCAGTTCTTAGAAAAAGACATCAAGCTAGAAAAAGTAGAGACTCAGCCAAAGAGAGGACATTGCTCAATGAGGTGGATTTTTTAGAACGATCCATTTCAGTGACTCACAGAAATACAGTGACAATGAACTTGAACATGGCAGAGACTGTGAGGATGGTACAGGACGGAACATTTTGATCTGCTATTCCTAGGATCATTATGAGTATAGTTGAGTCGATCGCTCCTAACAACATTTCCTTAAAGCAATTTCGTTGAATCAGACTCTGGATAATTTGTTTTTTGTTCCAATGACTTCACTAGAGAGTTTAATTGATTTTCATAATACCCCTGTGTGTTACTATAGTAATCTCCCATTTAACAGGTGAGGTAATTGAGAGAGTGAGGGAGAGAGAGCGCGAGGGAGAGGAAGCAAGAGAGAGGGAGAGAGAGGGATAAAAAGGGACAGAGAAGGAGAGAGGGAGAGTGGATGGGAGAGAGAGGGAGAGAGAGAAATAGGAGATAATTATATAAGCCCGACTGAGAGTTTGATCCCACACAATTGGACCCCAGAATTTTCTCGCTCTACTACTTTACTTGGTGCCTTTTATCGAAACACAAACTTAAGCCTTCCTAAATATAATATTGAAGTCTGTGTGCTGTTGCAAATTCAGAAAATCAATCCTGCTTGACCTAAGGTTTAGATTTTAAAGTCTAGAGTGTTGTGTGGGGGAAAGCAATTGAAAATGTCCTTCTGATAGTGTGAAAGTCCAGAAGTCTGGGTGCCATAAGTGGTTTACTACTAAAGATTGGATTTCAAACAAACCCAGTAGCTCATGGAAGAAAAATCTGGTGAACTATTTTCATAAAGATTGTTGTTGGTAGGCGCCGTCGAGTTTAGTGTGACTCCTAGCGACCCTGTGGACAACAAATCTATCTAACCTGTCCTATCCTGCGCCATGCTCACTATTTCCGACATCCTTGAGCCCTTGCAAATGGTCACTGTGCCCATCCATCTGCTTTGAAGAGCTTCCTTTCCTTTGCTGACTCTCTACCTTTTCAAGCATGATGTCCCTCTCCAGGGAATAACCTCTCCTAACAAGCCCAACTTACCCAAAGTATGTGAGCTGGAGCTCTATCATCTTCGTCTCGGATCAACACTCTGACAGCACTTTCTCCAAGACAAATCTGTTTGTTCTTTTGATAGTCCATGAGATGTCTAGTGCTCTTCTCCAACACCACAGCTCAAAGACATCACTTTTCTATCATGCTCATCTATTGTCCAGCTGTCAGACGCATAGCAAGAGATTCAAAAGACCATGGTCTCAGTTAGTCCTGAAGATCACAACTATGAAAGATTAGTGCTAAAGATTACAATCAAGAAAACCGTGTGGAGTAATTAGTTTTCTTCTACATGGGTCACTGTGAGAATCCACCAGACATAAACCAGTAACAGTTTGATGATTGAGCCCTTCTGCGGCTTCTGCTCAAAGATGGGCCCAAACAAGCTTTCCATGAGGGAGCTGTCGAGGTGCACTGGTTAAACTCTTGGCTGCGAAGTGAAACTTTGGAGTTATTGGTCATGCTATGGGAGAGAAAGATGACATGTTGGCTTCTGTCAAGGTTTACAACATTAGAGACCTTAGGTCTACTCATTCGTAGACGATCATTAGAGGCAGAATCAACCCCGCAGCAATGAATTTGGAGTTTTGCTTCTTGTTTTTCTGTGGTTGTAACAGCTGTATGCTACAGCTGAGAGATAGAAGACAAAGCTTCCTGTTTTATTGTTGTTGTTTTTGTCTGGTGTCATCTAGTTGACTAAGACTTATAGCAACCCAATGAGCAACGATCTGAACTTTGCCCTACCCTGGCCCCACTCACCGTCTCTGAAATACTCAAGCCTGTTGTTACTACCTCTGTGTCAACCCATGTTGTTGGGAGTCTCCCTCTCTTTCTCCGACCTCCACCTTTCCTGGCATGATGTCTTTTACTAAGGACTGGACCTTCCTGAAAATATGGCCAATGTTTAGGAGATGAAGTTTCACCATTCTTGTGTCTAAGGAGAACCCGTACTTCCTCCAAAATGGGCTTGTTTGTTCTTTCGGCAGTCCACAGGATATTCAGTATTCTTCACCATTTTGTTACTGGAGAGAAAAATGAATGTACCTCACATTATGGTGCTGAGAAAAAAGGTTTTGTTCATGAGTCACTTGTGTCTAGAGGTCTGGAAAGAGAGAAGCTGTGAGAGTTTTGGTGGGATGGAGTTCATGAATATCTCCTTTAACAGAATTCTTTACCAAGGTTAAGAATGAATCAGGCAGAAAACACATGTAATTACTTTATTGCAAGGGTGAGCCTTTATGGCTGCAGGTTTCATAACATTAGTTCAGTCCTGCTGGTTTGAGCATAAAACTAACTTCATATGCTGGTGGACACATGTAGTGAAACCACTGAGAGAAATGTCTAAAGGTCTAATAATTAAAGTAGATGGAAATTTGTGAATAGCCTCAAAGAGCTACCGCCCCATCACTTCTGACTCACAATACTCCCATTTATAACAGAACAAAACATTTTCCAATCCCGTGCCCTGAAATAGATATGTATGAGCCCTTTGTTACACTCTCTGGGCCAATTCATCTCGATGAGGGTCTTCCTCTTTTTGCTGACCGTCCACTTTAGCAAACGCGATGTCTTTCTCTAGGGACTAGCCCTTTCTGATACTATTCACAAAGTGCATGAGACTCATTCATCAGTTTGCTGGACTGTGGTGGCTTGTGTTTGCTGTGAGGCTGAAAGTTATGCTGCCAGAATTTAAAATATTAGCATAGTTAGCCATGGTGGGCAGGTTTCAGCTGAACTTCCAGACTAAGACATACGAGGACGTAAAGCTGGCTACCCACTTCTAAAATAATGGGCCATGGAAGGACCTTATGAATCCAATAAGAGCGGTGTTCTTATACAAAAAGAGTAAAGAACACAGACAGACCCAGAGGGAAGATGACCATGTGAAGACGGAGGTAGGAATCTCAGGAGGAAGGACATCATGGTTGGTGGGAACCCGTTTAAAGCTATGGAAGCATGAAATAGATCTTCCTCAGTGACTTGCAGAAGAGATCAGCTGGGTCAGCACACTGATTGCAGACTCCCAGTGTTCAGAACTGCGGGACAAGACATTTCTGTTTGGACAAGCCACCTTGTGGCCGATTTGTGGTAATTCATTGCAGCACCAGTAGGAAACCAAGACAGCTCTGTTGACAGCACAGAGGGTCAGGGCACAGGCTTGGAGAGCAAACAGACTTGAGCTTGAGCTCACCTTGGTTGTATCTTGCTGTGAGATGACGAATAGACAATTTGTGCACATCATCTGAGTATTAATCTCCTCATCTATAATTTAGCAATAATAACAGACCATAACGGACCTGGACAAGAATGAGAGAGCGTAATACATATGGAGAGTTTAGCCGTCGCAGAGCCGTAACGCTCAGTGAGCACCATCAGTGGCTCTGCCCATCATCCTCTGCTGTTTCGACATTTAAGGTCAATGCTTATCTTTTCAGTGAATAATGTAAGAAGAAAATGAAAGGGATTACCATCAGACCCTCTTACACAGATACAACAACTCATTTCATTGTTAGCTCTCATTGAGTTGGCCCAAACTCGTGGTGAGATTCTGTAGGACAGAGTCAAACGCTGCCTGGTTCTGCATCGTTCCAGTGATGAGCTGAGGATCAGACATTTCTGACACTTAGACTGATTGGTTACATATTTTGGGCACGTGGCAGGAGGGATTGGTCTTTGGAGCAGGACATCATGCTCAGAATGGTGGAAGGACAATGCAGGAAGAAGACACCAGATGAGATGCATTGACTAGGTGACTGGGGCAATGAGGTTGGTGTGTTGGAATCAGTGAGACTGGCTCAGGACAGGGCAGGCTTCGGAGCTGCTATGCTTAGGGTCACTGTGGGTTTCAGGTGACTTGATGGCGCATAACAACAGCAGCAGCACACCGATTTGGGAAGTGTTGTTCTTAGGTACCATCAGATTGACTACAACTCATAGCAGCCCTAAGAATGACAGATGGAAGCCCTGATCTACCCCGCCACATCTTCAAGCTCTCTGCCATGCTGTTTACTCTCTTGTGCTGTTGTTATGTGCCGTCTGGTCGCTTGCGACTCACAGCGACCCTATGTACAACAGCCCTAACCCCTGCTCTGTCCTGTGCCAATCAATCGCACTGTCTCTGATACATCCATCCCGATTAATCCAGTCACTGAATCAATCCACCTCATAGAGGGTCTTCCCCTCCTGTGCTGTTCCTCCACCCTTCCAAGCATGATGCACTTCTCCAAGGACCGATCTCTCCTCACAACATGTCGAAAGTATGTCAGACAAAGCCTCAAAATCCTTGCCTCCAAAGAGCTGCCTGGTTCAACCCTTTCTGGGATGAATCTGTTTGTTTTCCCAGCAGTCCATGGTACCCTCAATACTCTTCTCCAGCACCACAGCTCAAAGGCAACAATTCTCCTTCTATCCTCCCTAGTTATTGTCCAACTCTCTGATGCATAACAAGTGATTGCAAAGACCATGGCCTGTATCAAGTGCACCTTACTCTCCAGAGAGACACCATTGCTCTTCAGTACTTTGGAGAGGTTGCTAACAGCAGACTTTCCCATGGCAATAAGCCTTTTAATTTCCTGGCTACTGGTGCCAAGAGTGTTGACTGTGGAGCCAAGCACACTAAAGCTGTGAACAATCTCAATCTCTT
>NW_006399785.1:15719557-15735379 GCF_000299155.1 Elephantulus edwardii | reverse complement strand
AACAACAACAACTCCTTACCGTGTCTGTCTGCCTCTGGAAGTTCTGCTGCAGCTTTCCAGCTGATGTGTGTTCATTATCTCAACATGTACACCTCGCCTGAGAAATAGGTAGTGCCTGTGCTAGATGTTCATTGACCTAGGATTGACCCCAATCTCTGCTTGAAGATGAGAATTCTGCCACGGAACTGCCGCTGTTCCTGTCTCCTCAAATTGAAGCATACTTTTAAAAAAATCAGAGAGTGGATTGAGAAATTATGGTACATTCACACAATGGAATACTATGCAGCACTCAGGAGCAATGATTTTGTAAATTATTACCTAACTTGAAAAGGACTAGAAAGTGTTATGTTGTGTGAACTAACTCAGTCCCACAAGGATAAATATTATATAAGACCGTTATTGTAGAATGAGTATAAGGATCCAAGAGAGGTGGGAGAGATTGGAAGCAGAGGGATGAGGATGTGCAGGAGTAGGGGAGGGGGTTAACTATGGGACTGTACAATTTGACGGGTGAGAGAGTGGGGTAAATTGAAAGAATTTGTTCTTGAAAACAATGTATTCGAATTTTCTAAATAAACTAGTAGAAAAAGAAAAAAAATCAGAGGGCCATCCAAGAAGAGGAAGACCCTCAGAGAGCCGGGTTGACACAACAGGCTTAAATATGGCAAGGATGATGCAGGCTGGGTGATGTCTTCCTCTTGAACCAATGTTTCTATGAGTTGGAACTGACTTGATGGCACCTAACAACAATAGAACAGAAGATGAAAAGTGTTTGAATTAAGGAATAGGAGCCTGGATGGTTAATGCTTGCTTGTGGGTTACAGACAAGGTTGACAGCATTGGGTTCTCAGGTCTGTGAAGCAGTACAAGTTTGAAGCAGTGTTGTGTGAAGCATGATAGCTATTGACTTGGAGGAGCTGAGGCCGGGGCCCCCAAGTTCTCAGCAAAGACCCGTTTCTGAGAAGCTGCACAATCAGCCTTCTTGGTTGCAGGCAGGCGGCACCTGCTGCCCGTTTGCTTGAACCCTGACTGGAGCTGTCACATCTGTTTACTCAGACCAAGGCGACCTTCATTCCACACCTGAGGCCACTCTCTGTGGGCCACGTTTGGATGTGCCTGGTGCAAGAGAGACGTTCCTTGCCGCAGTGAGTACTTTAGAAGTAACATTTGCTCATAAACACGGTTGTTTCCTTGGAAAGTGATGCATTGGCAGCTTGGCTGGCTGCTCTGCGCTGCTCTCTCAGGCTGAACCGTGACAGCGTCTGAATCTCCTTTCAGCTGCACCTTGTGGAAATATGCTAATTCTTTTTATGACGCTAAGTCAGCAGTAAACAAGGGGGCCTTTCTACTTGGCTCTTTCTACCTAGTTACAGGATAGCAGAGACCATTTCTCAACCCAGAGAAATGACCAGATACCCATCTGGTCGGGCAAGAAGGCTCTGGAAACTTGGCCTAAGAGGCTTCTCATTGCTTGTCCTTTGTGTTCTCTGCTCTATGCCTTTTTTCTGTCCTTGGAGTTGGAAGGGGTCCTTATGTTAAAGGACATGCATGAATTCAAACCAAAAGGTTGGAGGGTCAGTGTCATCTTGTGACGCCTTCAGAAAAAAGGTCAGGGGACAGACTTCTGAAAAGTCAGCCTCTGAAATCCTAACAGACGAACCGTCAGGTCTACTGCGACACATGGCAGTGGCTGGTGACAGACAGGTCGTGTCAAGTCCACTACAACTCACAAAGACTGGAAGAATAACAGATTGAAACCTTGCTCCCTCCTGCACCAGCCTCATGACCTCTGGAATGCTCAATTCCATTGTTGTGGTCAATGTAAACACATCTCCTTGAGGGTCTTCTTCCCTTTGATGGACCTTCTTTCCCAGCATGACGTCTTTTTCCAAGGACTGAGCCCTCAAGGTTATATGCCCAAAGTGTGTGATAGGTCACCATGAATTAGAATCTACTTGACTATAACAGATTCTGGAGGAAAGTGCCTAAGAGTCTCATTGATGAAAGCTTGGGAGGTTAATCCTAATTATTGATGAGGCCAGAGATGAGCTAGCACCTACTTTAAATGCTTAATTTGCATGTAGAAAGAGAGTCTCAGCTCCACTCTTAAACACAAGTAATGTGTGTGTTATGAGTGTACCTTTTGTGAATTCTATTCATTTACTGGGTGAACAGAACTCTCTAGCATCTTGCCAAGATCATAACTCTCCAATATATGAGTAGAAAGTAGCTTGCCATTGCCTGGGTGAGTCGCAAGGCTCATATCCTAGGGTCTCCTTGTTCTTCTGACACCCTCTGTGACAGAAACTTTGTTTTCATCCTGGAAGGGTATGTTGATCAAGAGATATTAAAATGACCACAGGGAAGTAGAAACTCCCAAGTCAGTCATTTCAGAAAAGTTCTGCCTCTTTTAACTACACAGGGCAGCTTTGAAATTTCATGGAAATTGTGGGAGATGTAGTAGTATCTGGTGAAATTCTTTCTTTCAGTAATTTCACAAAAAGCTGGACATTTCTGCGCTGACTCTCATCTGAAGTGCTTCAAATGCTGTGCTAATTTTATACATGATGCTGTCTACAAGGTTTCCGCATCCTGCCTACTGTTCCTCCCTGTTTCCAGGTCTCAGGGAGGTGAAACTACTTCTGAAATCTGGGCAGAAAGACTCTTTGTCGTAACTCAGCTCTACTGATGTGGAAGGTGTTGGGATTTTGAGAACGGGTTTTTATAGTTTGCTGTTCTGTGATAGCTTTCTAGAAAGGCAGGCTCACCAGGCGGAAATCGCTCACCCTTTGTCCTTCTGTGGTACACTCTACGGATGGAGCCATAGAATGGACCCAAAGTAAGACTGTGGAAGATCAGGGACAGCCTCTGGTGAGGTAGTTGAAGTTTAACAAAGGCAAAAGGGATGGCAATCCAATAGCCTATAAGGAAGCCTTGGTGATTTGTGGGGGAATTCTCACCTCGGGCAGGAATCTGGGCTTGATTCCTGGCCAGAGCGCTTCCTGTGCAAAGACCACTTGTCACCAGTGGAAGATTCCACGTAACTTAGAGGCTCAGTGGATTTCAGTAGAGTTTCCAGATCAAGGTTGACTAGGAAGGAAGTTCTGGCTATCTGCTTCTGAAAAACAGGATAACTAGTAAAATGTGTATGGGGATTCAGGGGAGGAAGGGGTGGGAAAAGAGGGGTGAGAATGGCCAGGAGAGAAATCATAGGGTTGTACAATTTGGTGGGTGGAGAAGGGGGTGTAAAGGAAATGAGAAAGACCCGGCAGGGACCTGGAAAGGCAGGGTAATGGTGGGCGTGGTTCAACGGGGATGGATTTTATAACATAATGAATGAGAATGATTGTATGAAACATAATGTGAATAAAGGATAATGTGAAATGCAATGTAAATGAACTTTATATGCAAGCCAATTTAAAATTAATAAAAAATATTCTGTGGAGAAAATAAGAACATATAATAAAGACAAGGAGAAAGCATGTTGCTGAGACAGGGGAGATATACTGGATAAAAAGAAATTCAAGAACAATCTTGAGCTTTAATAAGCTTAAATAAATCCATAGATGTTTTCTATGTTGTTGTTCTTATGCGTTGTCAAGTTGCCTGTGATCCGCAGCAATCCTATGTACAGCGACTCTGAACCCTGCTCTGTCCTGAGCCAGGCTCACTGACTCCAACACAACAACTCCCATTGCCCCAGTTGCTTTATCAATCCATCTCCTCCCGGGTCTGTCTTCCTCTCCTGCATTGTCCCTCCACCCTTATGAGTATGATGTCCTTCTCCAAGGACTGGTCTCTTCTGGCCACGTGCCCATAAAAATGAAAAGAAAAAAAAAAAAGAAACATAGAAGTCCAAGGTGCAGTGGATCATGGGATAGCAAAGGACTGGACAGCATAGGTTTTCCTGAATTAGGCTCTGACCTAAAGGGAGAGAACAACAGTGGGGAAGCATCACATGCTGCTGCTTTTTTAATTTTTCTTTTAATTTTTTTATTATTAATTTTAATGAAAGTTTACAGAGACTGAGGATTTCCATTCATTCATTGTTGCACTTTTCTCCCTGCCCACCCCACCCTCCCCCCAATTAGCTCTTCTTTTTGAAAAGTAAAAGAAAAATTCTTTCATTGCTATACAATCCCTCTCCCCCAAGTCCACTCCACTATGCAGCCTTCATTCTGGACTCCTATCATGACAATAATTCCTAATCACATATCCCTTTTAAACAGTTTTCTCCCTCATCTCTTTCAATGCAGTATACATTATTGAACCCATCTTTCTCAGTCTCCCTCCAACCCCAATGTCAGTCCTGTTTTACAACAGTGGCACCATGCAGTATTTGTCCTTTTGTGACTGAGATATTTCACTCAGCATAGTGTCCTCCAGGATCACCCATTTTAAATACTATTGCATGAGTTCCTTGTTTTTCACTATATCTATGGATGCAATCATTGGAGAAGTTCAATATTGGCAGTCAAAACTATGCCAGGGGATGTGGGTCAGACAATCAATTACTCATGTGCACGTTCAAATTGAGGCAGAAGAAAATGAAAACAAGACCATGAGAACCAAAATATGATCTTGAATTTATTCCACCTTTTAAAAATTATCTTAAGAATAGGTTTAAAGCATTGAACACCAATGATTGATCAGGTGGGTTGTGGGATGATATCAAGAATAGCATCCATGAAAAAGGCAAAAGGTCATTCCAAAAAACAGGAGAGAAAAACAAAGCTGAAATGGACCTTTGAAGAGACTCTGAAAATGGTACTAGAAAATCAAGAATCGAAAACGAAGGGAAAACATTCCAAAGTAAAAGAGCTGAACATTGAGTTTCAGGGAACCGTTGATTTTCCTAGTCACTCTCTCCCAGGCTCTATCTGGTGGTTGGGATGGTCTGTGGAAATCAGAGAGAACTTGCCTGACAGAAAAACATGAAGAAAACCTAGGAGATTAGCAAAGGAAAAAGAAAAGAGGACAGCTTGACTGCCTCTCAGAGAAGGTAGAGGGATTCTGAGATCATGCAACAAAAGAAGAAGGCAGCTAAGGAGAAGTCTTTGCAGACCAGAGAAAAATGAAGACTAGCTAATTTGGAAAAGCTGGGTTCTACTGCCAAGTAGGTGTGTCATACACTCTGAGATCAAGACTTTGTTGAGTGATCGAACAGTCATTATATATGTCATCATTTACCCTTATAAAACAGTCTATTTTAAACTTTAAAAAAAAAGAGCTGAGCAGAAGATTTCAAAGGGCAGCTTGAGAAGACAAAAGTATTATAATGGAATGTGGAGAGAGCTAGAATTGGAACTAGAAGCTAGAATTGAGCACTCTGCATTTCTCAATCTGAGAGAACTGAAAAACAAATTTAAACCTCAAGTCACTATATTGAAAGATGATATGGGCAATATATTAAAGGACACAGGGTGCATCAAAAGAAGATGTGGAGAATAAACAGTGCCACTGTACTGAGAAAAAAAAATAGATGACTAACACTGAAAAATTTCCAGAAGTACCATATGAACAGGAGCCAATGGTAATGGAGGAGGAAGGGGAAGCTGCATAGAAGGCATTGGCAAAAGATAAGGCCCCAGGAGTTGATGGGATGCCAGTTGACTAGTTTTAATTAACAGATGTAACTCTGGATGTGCTCATCATTCTATGCCAGGGAATTTGAAGGGCAGCTATCTGGCCAACGGATTGGAAGAGGTCCATATTTGTTCTCATTCCCAAGAAAGGTGATCCAGCAGAATGTGGAAACTGTTGAACAGTATCATTAATATCACATGCAAGCAAAAATATTGCTGAAGATCCTTAAAAATGGCTAGAACAGTACATAGATAGGAAATTGTCAGAAGTTCAAGTAGGATTTAGAGCAGTACATAGTAGGGAATTGTCAGAAGTTCAAGCTGGATTTAGAACAGTCCATAGACAGGGAATTGTCAGAAGTTCAAGCTGGATTTAGAACAGTCCATAGACAGGGAATTGTCAGAAGTTCAAGCCACATTTAGAAGAGGTCCAGGAACATCATTGCTGATGTCAGCTGGATTCTGGCTGTAAGTAAAAAATACCAGATGAATATCTATGTATGCTTTACTGACTATGCACAGGCACTTGGCTGTGTGGATCATAACAAATTATGGCTGACATTAACAATAATGGGAATCCCAGAGCACTTGATTGTTCTCATGAGAAACCTAAACTTAGACCAAGAGACTATTTTGTGAACTGAGTAAGGGAACATTGCTGTTGTTATTATGTGCCATCGAGTCGTTTGTGACTCATAACGATCCTGTGTACAAGAGCTCTAAACACTGTTGTATCCTGTGGTAACCTCGCCATCTCAAACACATTTATTCCCACCGCTCCAGTCACAGAATCGATCCATCTCATCGAAGGTCTTCCTCTCCTTCACCATCCCTCCACTCTCCCAAACATGACGTCCCTCTCCAAGGACCAGTCCCTCCTTGCAACATGCCTGAAGTATGTCAGATGAAGCTTCAGAATCCTTGACTCCAAGGAGCATTCTGGCTTCACCCTCTCCAGGACAAACCTGTTTGTTCTCCTAGCAGTCCATGGTATATTCAACACTCTTCTCCAGCATCACAGCTCTAAGGCATCAATTCTCTTTCTGTCAGCCCTATTCACTGTCCAACTCTCTGATGCATAGCACATAATTGCAAAGACGATAGCCCGTATCAGGCACTCAGTCTCCAGCCTGACGTCCTTGGTCTTCAGTACTCTTGATAGGTCCCTCACAGCTGACTTTCCCAATGCAATCTGTCTCTTGATTTCCTGGCTGCTGTTACCAAGAGTGTTGATTGTGGAGCCAAGCAAACTAAAACTGTTAACTATCTCAATCTCTTCACTTTCCATACTGATGCTGCCAATTGGCCCAGTGGTGAGAATCTTTGTTTTCTTGATGTTGAGCTTCAATCCATATAGGAGGCTGCAGTCCTTGACCTTCTGCAGCAAGCGCCTCAGGTCCTCCTCAGTTTCAGCAAGCAGGGTTGTGTCATCTGCATAACACAGGTTGATGATGACTCTTCCACCAATCCTGATGCCACATTCCTCCTCGTACAGTCCAGCGTCTTGGATGATCTGTTCTGCATACAAATTGAAAAGGTATGGAGACAGAATACATCCCTGACAGACTCCCTTCTTAATTTTGAACCATGTAGTGTCTCCTTGCTCTGCTCTGACAATTGCCTCTTGGTCCAAGTATAGGTTTCTCATCAGCACAATCAAATGCTCTGGGATTCCCATTCTTCTCAGAGTCAGCCACAGCTTCTTGTGATCCACACAGTCAAAAGCCTTTGCATAGTCAATGAAGCACAGATATACATTCTTCTGGCATTCTTTGTTTTCTGCCAAGATCCATCTAACATTAGCTATAATGTCCCTAGTACCACAACCTCTTCTAAATCCAGCCTGCACATCTGGTAGTTCCCTGTTGACATAGTGTTCCAAAGGTTTTTGGATAATTTTCAGCAGAATCTTGCTTGCATGTGATATTAATGATATTGTTCGATAATTCCTGCACTCCGTTGGGTCACCTTTCTTTGGAATGGGAACAAATATTGATCTTTTCCAGTCAGTGGGCCAGCTGGCTGTTCACCAGATTTCTTGGCACAACTTAGTGAGCACATCCAGGGCCGTGTCTGTCTATTGAAATATGTCAATTGGTATGCCATCAACTCCTGGGTCCTTGTTTTTTGCCAATTCCTTTAGAACAATTTGAACTTCCTCCTTTATCACCCATACGCTCTTTCTCATATGCCATTTCATGAAATTCTTCTGTGTCAGTCAATTCCTTTTGATACAGTGTCTCTGTGTATTCCTTCCATCTTCTCGGATACTTCCTGGATCATTTAACATTCTATCCAAAGTATCCTTAAGTATTGCCACCTGTGGCTTGAATTACATGCTTTAAAATTAAGAAGGGAGAGCATCAGGGTTGTGTTCTCCCTCTCTCCCAACTAAATCTGTATGCTGAGCAAATGATTCAAGAACCTGGAATCTATGAAGAAGAATGTGGCATCAAGATCTGAGGCATAACCTGTGTTAATGCAGATAACACGACCTTGCTTGCTGAAAATGAGGAGATTTTGAAGCACTTGTTGCAGAGGATCAAAGAAGATAGCTTTCAAAATGGAGTGCATCTCAATGTCAAGAAAACAAAGATTCTTCCTGCTGGACTGATAGGCAATGTCACGATAGATGGAGAAAGATTGAAACAGTCAATAATTTAATCTTCCCTAGATGTACAATTAATACCCTTGATATCAGCAGTCATGAAATCAGGAGACATATTTCACTGGGAAAGTCTGCAGTTAGTGTCCTCTCCAAATTTTTGAGGAGTAATTATATCAATTTGGAGATTAAGATGTATCTGATTTAGGCCATGGTCTTTCAAATCACTTGCTATACATCTGAGAATTGGACAATGAATAAGGATGACAGAAGAATTAATGCCTCTGAACTATGGTGTTGGAGAATAGTGCTGAACATGTCAAGGGCTACCAAAAGAACAAATATGTCTTGGAGAGAGTGTACCCAGGGAACTCTTTGGAGGCAAAGGTGATAAAACTTAGTCTTGCATACTTTGGCATATTGGTAGGAGGGCTATTTCTTGGAGAGGGACATGATGCTCAGAAGGTAGAGGGTCAACATAGGAGAGGAAGACCTTCAACCAGGTGGATTGACACAGTGACTGCTGCAATGGGCTCTAGTGTGTCAGGAAGTGTGAGGATGGCACAGGATAAGGTTCAGATTTGTTGTTCATAGGGTCACTAAGGGTTATATTCAATTCAACAGCACCTAACAGCAGCAGCAACAACAACAACAACAACAACAACATTTAGTTCTGGGTGTTACCCAGTGAACATGATACTCCGAGCCTCTCAGTCAGCTCCCTGGCATGTGTCTGAATGCTGCAGCTAGCAGATCTCTTGACCCGGTTATAACTTGAACCTAGGTATAAATTATTCTAAAATGTCTGCTCCCCCCCAAGGCACACACACGCACACTCAAACAATAAATGAATCAACAACAACAACACCAGTTCTCCCAGAAGGTTGTTGCTGTGTACCATCAAGTCGGAAAGGACCAATAGCTGACCCTCCAGCAGGCTGACAGCACAATTCCTTACCATCAAGCCATCTGAGTAGAGCTTTCTGAATAGTAATGAAGAAAGTGAAAACCCTTGTTGTTGCTGTCCGTTTGCCAGCAACAAACAGCAACACCCTAATGGGGGTAAGCACGAGGGAGACACACTACTTTGGGAGCCATTCAGAGAGTCAATCCAGCTCAACTTTATTGGAGCTGCAGCACACTTATATACAAGTAAGTAAACAGGAAGACCGGATATGGTGGGCTTGCAGATGTAGGAGAACCTCAGCCTCATGAAGACTACTCCCAGTTCAGCAGATGCGGCAGCCGTCTTCCCAGGTGGCGAGCTTTCTCAAGCTGGTACAGCCAACACAGGGGAGCTTTCTCTACCTCGTATTAAAGGCCATTGGGAGACTTGCTCTTATCTGGAACTAGGAGATCTGTTCTGGCCAGAGGCCCTCCCTTCCTCCCCAACATTCTCCAACAACTTGTAGTTGCTTAAAGGCTCCCGCTTGAGGCATTCACATCTGATCCCAGATTCCTCAGGGCACATTAGTTAAAAGACTTGATACACCAAGGAAGAAGTTTATCTTTTGCTTTTCAAGGAGAGGAGTGAACTGGGGGGGAGGGGGTTAAAAAAAAAGTGCAACAATGAATGAATGAAAACCCAAAATCTCTCTAAATGTTCATTAAAATTAATAAAATAAAATTTTTTTTTAAAAAGACTTGACTACTAATCCTGTAGTCAGTGGTTTGAAGGCAGCAGAACTCAGCTAATCTATGGGAGAAAGATGTGTAGTGTTTCCCTAGATGCTACCGATGTAGAGACCCTAGAGGGGCAGCTCCACGCTGTTTTATGGTGATCCTATTGGAAGCAATCAAGTCACTACTGATTTGTCGTGACTGTAGACTGTGCTGCCAACATGGAGGTTGATGATTTGAGTCTAGTAACTGCTCATCAGGAGGAGCTCTCCTTTCCTGCCCTTTACAGCCTCTGAAGCCAGCTGACCGGCCAGCTGGAGTAGTTCTGACTTGATAGCACCCAACCACAGCAGCATCTATGTACACCTGATCAAAGCCCTGACTGATCCTGTGTCGTCCTGCCCACACCCCACATGCATACCCCACCCATTGTGGCAGTCACTGTACCAATCCATCCTCTTGAGGGTCTTCTTTCACTGACCTCCCGCTTTCCCAAACGTCATGTCTTTCTCCAGGGACGGACTCATCCTGATAACATGCCCAGAGTCTGAGAGCTGAAGGTTCACTGTCATCAGTAGACTGGTTTGAGAAAGGCGCTACGAGCAGTTGGTGACAGGCGGCTACACTGAAGGTCGGTGGTTCAGACATTTCCAGTATTAAAACAGAAGGAAAGCCTAGCAGCCTCCTTCCATAAAGGTTGTTTTGTTGTTAGGTGCTGTTGAACTGACTAGAACTCACAGTGACTCTAACAGATGTGAACGCTGCCCTGCCCAGTGCCGTCCTCACAGTCTCTACTGTACTCAAGTTCATTGTTAAAATCATTGTGTCGATTCAGCCAACTGAAGGTCTTCCTTTCTTTAGCTGAACCTTCACCGTTTCTGATATGGTGTCTTTTCCCACACATTGGCCACTCCTGACAACATGCCAAGTATATGAGATGGAGTTTCACCATCTTTTCTTCTAAGGAACACCCTCTTCACACTTCCTCCAAGACAGGTGTGTTTGTTCTTTTGGTCGTCCATGGTGTATTCAGTACTCTTCAACAATATCACCATTCAAAGGTGCCAGTTCATCTTTGGTCACCCTTATTCGTTGTCCACCTTTCAGACCACTGTCAAGAACATCCCATAGAATGTGGTATCACATGGGGTGACCAAAAGTTGGATCCGAAACAGACTTGAATTTTCAGTTGTTTTTGGGGAGAAACTGAGGAACATAATCACATCCCTTATAAGTTATTGCACAAATAAGGGTAGACAAAGCTTAGAAAAGGATTTACGTATCATAGCTCCTGATAGAATCTGTCCTTTCACTTTCTGTGTCTATTGCATAGGAGATTCCGCAGAGAAGGGAAAGTTATTTGGCTTCAAGTCAGCTATGTGAATTGAGGCCTTAGTTTTTCCTTAACTAGAAAATGAAAATGTTTGCTTTTGTTGGTCCTGAATTTACCTTCCAGGTCTAGACTTCCCTTCCTGGACATCTCTGATAGGCAATGGTGTTTCTGGATTCCTTCAGAATGCCGACACGGAGTTCAGCATGTTTCAGGAAGCAGCCTTTCACCTGATGTTCTGCTCAGCATGGCTGACAACATCTCCTGTTGCATGACACGTCCCTCCTCGTCACTGAGCTCCACGTTCTCCAGGCTCACGGATGTCTGCAGTGCACAGGTGACAAGTGACCTTCAGGGTGCAACAGCCTTTTGGCATTTCTCTCTGCCAGCAGTTGCACTCCCCAAAGACCGCCTTCTCGAGAGATTATTGATGAGGCTGCTGGCCCGACGTGGTCCTGAATACACGAGCAGCTTTTCATACTTTATTATGCATCGTGAGCACTCATTTATTTAACTCCTGGTCAGTGGGAGGTAAGCAAGACTGGCAGGATTATTATTATTTGAATTTTGAGGAAGTTAAGCAGTATGGGAGGAGGCTACCTCACTGCTCCAAGGACACAGGCTAAATTGGTGCTGAAGGGAAGGTTGGAATACAGATTTTCTGACTTCTAGTTCAAGTTTGCTTCCTGGGACTACATTTGCCTTGCATGGTCCTGATGGAGAAGGAGAAGAAATGGACCTGCACCTCTGTGAGATATTGGAAGTATTCTCCAGCAAATGCTGAGTCTCTTCCTGGGATGTCTGGAGCCAATAAATGCACAAACTGAGACAGAGAAGAGGACTTCACTCCAGTTCTATACAGCTTCAAACTTCATGTATGGACTAAAGATCCCACCACAATCACGTATGTTGTTGTTATATGCTGTCAAGTAGCCTGTGACCCATAGTAACTGTAGGTACAGCAGCACTGAACCCTACCCTGTCCTGAGCCAGTCTCACTAATTCCAAAATATCAACTCCCATTGCCCCAGTTCCTGTATCAACCCATCTCATCCAAGGTCTTCCTTTCCTGCTATGTTCCTCCACTCTTCCAAGTACCATGGCCTTCTCTAAGGATTGGTGTTGGTCCCTCCTGGACACATGCTCAAAGTATGTGAGAGGGAGCTTCTAAATACGAGCCTCCAAGGAGAACTTGGTTTCACCCTTTCCAAGAAAGAACTATTTGTTTTCTTGGCAGTCCTTGGTAGGTTCAAGACTCTTCTCCAGAACCATAATTCAAAGGCATTTATTCTTTTTCTGTCAACCTTAGTCATTGTCTAATGCTCTCTGGAGCATAATAAATTATTGCGAAGACCATGGCCTGGATTAGGTACACCTTAATCTCTAGACTGATATCGTTGCTTTTTAGCACTCTGGAGAGGTCCCCAACAGCAGATTTCCCCCAATGCAATTTGTCTTTTGATTTCCTGACTGCTGGTGCCAAAAATGTTGATTGTGTAGCTGAACAAACTGTAATTGCTAACAAGCTCAATCTTTTCTCCATCTATTATCATGGTGTTGCCAGTTGGCCCAGTGGTGAGAATCTTTGTTTTCTTGATGCTGAGCTTTAATCCATATTAAATACTACAGCCCTTGACTTTTTGCAACAAGAGCTTCAGGTCCTCTTCAGTTTCAGCAAGCAAGGCTGAGTCATCTGCATAACATAGTGTTGATGAGTCTTCCTCCAATCCTGATGTCACATTCCTCCTCATAAAGTCCTGCCTCCTGAATGATCTGTTCTGTATATAGATTGAAAATTTTTGGAGACAATGAATCTCTAATGCACTTCTTTCCTGATTTTGAACCATGCAGTGTTTCCCTCCTCTGTTCAGAGGACTGTTTCCTGGTCCAAGTATATGTTTCATGAAAGCACCATCAAGTGTTCTGGGATTCCCATTTTCTTCATGGTCACCCACAATTTTTTGTGTTCTACACAGTGAAATGTCTTTGCATTGTCAATGAAACACAGATAGACGTCCTTCTGGTACTCTGATTTCTGCCAGGATCCATCTGGCATTGGCAATAATGTCTTCAGCACCACAACCTCTTCTAAACCCAGCTTGTATTTCTGGTAGTTCTCTGTCCAGTTCTACTGTTCCAGTTGTTTCTGGATAATCTTTAGCAGAATTTTGCTAGTATGTGATATTGGTGATAGTATTTGATAATTTCCACTCTCGGTCAGGTCATCTTTTTTTTTTTAAATGGGAATCAATATGAATCTTTTCCAGTCAGTTGGCCAAGTAGTTGGCCTCCAGATTTCTTAGCACAGCTTGATGAGCACATCCTGAGCAGCATCTGTTTGTTGAAATGTGTCAATTGGTATTCTAGTACATAAAAGTTTGAATCCCCAACCGATTTTAGGTAGCTGGTCACAAACTTCTTGTAACAGTCAAACCAGAAAACAACACCCCATAACAGATGTATTACATGTTAAGCATTCAGAAAATAGACTAAAAAAAAAGTCAGTTCTTAGTGTATTAAAAAATATTTCCTTACAACCAGGAGAAGATAAAATAGATGAATGGGACCTTCTAAGAATCAAATCCCTATGCGCATCCAGAAACTTCTCCAACAGGGTAAAAAGGGAAGCCACAGACTGGGAAAAAGTATTTGGTAATGACATGTCAGATAAGGGACTTATATCTAGAATTTATAAAATACTTGAGCACCACAACAAGATAAAGGTAAATCCAATAGAAAAATGGGCACAGGATATGAACAGATACTTCACCAAAGAAGACATTCAGATGGCCAACAAGCACATAAAGAAATGTTCAAAATCCCTAGCTCTAAGAGGGATGCAAATCAAAACAACAATGAGATACCATCTCACCCCAGTCAGAATAGCAAAATTTAACAGAACAGCAAGCAACAAATGCTGGCGAGGTGGAACCCTTATTCACTGTTGGTGGGAGTGTAAAATGGTGCAACCACTGTGGAAGGAGGTATGGCGCTTTCTCAAAAAGTTGCAAATAGAGATACCATTTGACCCAGCAGTTCCACTACTGGGAATATATTCCAAAGAGACCATAACTGACATCCAAGCAGATATATGCACACCCATGTTTATCCTGGCTCTGTTCACAATAGCAAAGAGTTGGAAACAACCCAGGTGCCCATCAACAAACGAATGGATAGAGAAGCTGTGGTATATTCACACAATGGCATACTGCGCCGCATTGAAAAACAAGGAACTCATGCAATATTATTCAAAATGGGTGAGCTTGGAGGATATTATGCTGAGTGAAATATCTCAGTTGCAAAAAGACAAATATTGCATGGGATTGATATCAGGGTTGGGGTAAAACTGAGGAAAACTGGATAAATTGGGTATACTTCACTGAAACAGATGAGGGAGTGAATAATTTAAAAGCGATGCATGATAGGGTATTATGGTTATCACAAGAGTTCACAATTAAGGTTGCATAGTGGATGTATGTTGGGCGGTGTGAGGGGTGTGGGGGGATTGTGTACCAGGGAAGGACTGTTTCTTTTACTTTTGAAAGAGAGGAGCGAACTTGCAGGGGGGAGGGCTGGGTGGGGGGTAGTGCAGCAATGAATGAATGGAAGTCCAAAATCTCTGTAAATTCTCATTAAAATTATAAAAAAAATATTTCCTTTAAGCTAGATTTCTGCTATTGCCATCCGTGGATGGTGAGTAATGATCCAAGGACCCTTGGCTGATGTCATTTCACATCCTGATTATACCCTCTTCATCTCACTGAGATTAACAATGGTGAACTTCTTTCAAAGGATACTGTGTATTCTTTTTTAATTTTTTTAGAATTAACTTCAATGAACCTTTACAGAGACTTTGGATTTCCATTCCTTCATTGTTGCTCTTTTCTCCCTAGCTACCCCTACCCACAATTCACTCTTCTCTTTGAAAAGTAAAAGAAAAATTCTTTCACTGTTATACAATCACTTCCCCCAAGTCCACTCAACTATACAGCCTTCGTTCTGGACTCCTGTCATGACAACAATACCCAATCACACATTCCTTTTAAACAGTTCTCTCTTCCCCTCTTTCTCAGTATCCCCTCAACCCCGCGTCTTGTTGAATAGAGATACTGTGTATTCTCTATCAATTTCCCTCTTTGATGTTTTGTTGTGAGACTAAAACATTCACATTTAAACTGTCATCTAATGTTTCATAACCATTTCCGCTTTCAGAAGGAATCCTCTTGGGGCATTGGTTAATGAAGCTGGCTACCAGCTGATTTCTGGTTAGAACTCACTAGCTACTCCACTTGAGAAAGTTTAGAACTTCTATTTCCATAAAGATTTCCAGTTTGGGAATTCTGTAGGTAGTTGTATTCTGTTCTGTAAGACAAGAAGGAGATTGAGCCTGAGAGTGTCTGTCTGTGAGTTCGAATCCACTGGGCAGCAGTGGATTTGAGCATGTGCTGGAAACTATTCCAGACATGTTCCACACTTTGATTCCCAAGATCAAAGTCTTTCACCACTTAATTTTTCCTCTTTCATGAGTGGAAATTAAGTTGAAAACACCAAATGGCGTTTTAAAAATCAGATCAGAAAAATTGGATGAAATATGTTTACAGCATTGAAGTCTATGGGGGAGAGAATAGTCTAAAAGTATTATATTTTAGGGCATTATTTTTATCGTAGGGGTATGCAATGAG
>NW_006399785.1:15704061-15717809 GCF_000299155.1 Elephantulus edwardii | reverse complement strand
ATTTCCTCCCTCCTGTCTCTTGTCCACTTTGTTGCGTACCTCTTATTATTGCCATGCCAATAATACCTAATCATATATTCCTTTTAAACAGTTTTTCCCCTCCTCTGTTTTGATGTGGTTGCTATATATCTAATGGCAAACCATATGTTTCTTTCAGCTAGCACGTTTCTTCTCCTATTCTGAGCAGTGCTCATTATTTATCCACTCTTCTCCTGTTCTCCCTGACCCCAAGGACTTCTTTAAAGTGCTACATAGCAAGCCTGTTCGAAGACCAGGGGGTCTCTGACACAAGTGATTATCTTTTGAGTTGCTTCATGTGCACGTGAAAGTTGTGGAGTCTCAATCAGAAAGGTGGTTTATTGAGTAAGGAAGCCTGAAGAAAAATGTATGCCTTTGTATTAGGTGTCAGTGAAGAATATTGAATGCATCCTATGAATTCCCAAAGGGAAAAAAGCTAGACAGTCTCTTCCTATGCAACTTGCCGCCTCAGAGAACCTGCTGGAAGGTCAGCTAAGTTGATTCTGAGTCAATGCTAGAGGAGAGAGATGGAATGCCAAAAGAGTAAACAAGTCACTCTTAGGAGAAGTGTAGCCAGAGTGGGCCTGAGATAGAAGGATGGTGAGTCTTTGGGCATGTTGTCAAAAAGGGCCAGTCCTTGGAAAAGGATGTCATACCTGGAAAGGTGAAAGGTCAGAAAAAGAGAGGAAGACTCTCAATGAGGTGGATTGACATAACGACTACAATAAGTAGCTGAAGCTCAGTGGAGGTTCTGAGGATGATGTCGAAACAAGCACGGCACTGCTCTGTGGTAAATAAGGTAGTTGTGAGCCAGTGTTGATTTAATGGCACCTAACATCACACACACACACATACACACACACCCTGACATGCTTAGAATAACTATGACTATAGGGTCACTATGAGTCGTCTATGATTCAACGGCCCCTAACACGACAACATAGAGCTCTGTTGGCCTAAAGGATAGAAAGTGATGCTACCAAGCCCAAGATGGGTGATTTTAATCTGTGGCCCTCAGGTCTGGTTCAAATTGTTTTTGTCAAACATTTTTCTATGTGGTATAGTACTAGTCTGTGCATTGCTGTATAGAGATAACTCCTGGTTGCTGTGATGCTGAACACTGTGACATTCATATGTCAAATGTGATAATGGTTACCTATGGTGGACAGTGTTTGGTGGTGCTTCCAGATTAAATCAAAGTTGGAAGCAGGAGTGGCACCCACTTCCGAAATGGCTTTCCTCCGGAAACTCTATGAACGTGGAGAAACGACCAAAGTGATACAAGCATTCAGGTCTTTTGTTCATAGGGTCAATATGAGTTGTCTACAATTGGATGGCACCTAACAACAACAACATTGCTTAAAACATACCAGCAAATCATTAAGATGGTGTAAGAGTAGTTAACACTTTTCCTGTCATCCAGAAGTCCTCCGGGCATAGAAGCCCACTCACCTGAACTAACATCAATGTGCTTACGATCCAGATGGGCTTGGGGTGGACCCAGCCTCCTTGGTGTCATCCAGGAAGCTCCCCTGAAGGCAATTAAGGGTGAGGGAAGCTGCATCGGAACCTGTTGTTTCTCCCTGGGAAGTTCTTCGGGGACAGTGATGACACTGTTCTCTCCCATAAGTGACCAGTGTGCTGTTCAGCCAGGCAGGAACATCTCGTTGGTGCTGTCAAGTTCTTTTTCCTGACGGCTGGTTTCAAGATGATGTCTCTGGTTCAGACCTCAGGGAAGTATTGTCAAATAATACAGTAACTTTCACCTTACTTTGCTCATTGGGCTATTGTGGGACTTAATGGGATAATGCTTGTGATTGTAATATAAAAAAATAGGATGGTGTCTTTGTGATAGCATAGACTTGGTCTACAATAGCTCTTCTGTCCCTTACTAACTAGTGCTAGGTTCTTGGGCAGATGTCTTCTCTTCTTTTTTTTTTTTTTTTTTTTTTTTAGAAACACTCCTTATTTATTTTATTCAATCACTGTTGCACATTTTCTTTCCCCCCATCCCAAGTGGACTTTGTAATGCACCTCTTGTTCCAGATTGTTGTCATGATTCTCTTCTTGGGACTTGGTTTTCTCATCTGTGGGTTTGACACACACGGAGCTTGCTTGATGGTGGCTGTGAGGTGGAATCATCTTAATGTCAAGAAGGGAGTTCTTCCTCCTAATCACCTCCATCTTGCCTTTTGAGTTAATGATTCCATTATTTTTAAACTGTTTTAGGATAAGAATTATATTTTCAAAAGGTTGGTTTATGTTCTTTAAGATCGCAGATACTACTTCACAAAAAGAAATAGTGTTTTGTTTTTCCCCCCCCCCATTATTTTAATTTTGATTTTGTGGTCACAGGAGTGAAAAGCCAGCAATTTACAAAAATTACACTAAGTATAGAAAGGTCTTTGATGGTGTAGTGCATGTTGGGCTGCTGATCCTAAGAGTGGTGGTTTGTATTTACCAAATGCCCTATGGGAGAAAGATAGACTCTTCCTGTCAAGATTTCTAACCTCAAAAACCAACGAAGGTTGCGGTGACTTGGAATTGGCTTGCTGGCAATGGGTGTTGTTTATATCTATTCCTATAATCTTCACTTTTGTATTTCAGTTACTTTAATTAAATGTGTCTTAATTTTCATCCTCTTCAGCACCGCAACTCAAAGGCATCGATTTTTCTTCTGTTATTCATTGTACAGCTCTCAGATGTGCAGCAAATGATTGAAAAGACCACAGTCCAAATCAGACACACCTCAGTCCTCAAATTAACATCATTGCTCCTCATTAATTTGGAGAGTTCTCTGAAGCCGGATCACTCCTTAGAAGGAAGGATGGATGGTGAGGCTTTGTCCTGCACACTTTGGGCATGTTCCTAGGAGGGTCTATTCCTTGGAGAAGGACATCATGCTTGGAAAGGGGGAGGGATAGCAAAGGAGAGGATGACCCTCAACCAGATTGACTGACACAGTGACTGCAGCAATGGCATGAGTGTGCCAGAGATTGTGAGGTCGGCACAGCATAGGATAAAAGCTCAGATCTACTGCTTATGGGATCACTATGAGTCATGCTTAATAGTGGCTAATCATCATCATCATCATCATCATCATCTTGCTTTTCAACCATCCATTAACTGCAGACTAGTGTTTTTGCTGAACAAATGCTCTAAATGATTTCTTTAGTCTCTATAGAAAACTGCTCCTTTTTTGTGTGTATTGAATACTTTCCTTCTTTACTGTGAGCATTTATGGTGGGATGAGTAATCATGGGGTCCTAACTTCTTTGCTACACCAGAAGGTCATAAGGATTAGTCCTGCATTTGACATGTGACCTTAGAAGGGTCAAGAAGAGTCTTTGTTGAGTTTGCACACCTCTCTTTGAGATCACTAGTGGTGAGCCAGGTTGACTAGCAACCTGCCTGGTGAATTAACACTACTGGGCTGCTAGTGGGGTCACTGACATGCTTTAGAAAGAGCTTACTGAGGATATAGTCACCACTCTAGAAAACAGACACAAAATAACATTACAAAGAAAGCTTTCGGATGATATGTTTGAGCCTCCGTATCACGTCATGATTAAAGAACATATTGCCTTTAGACTGACTGCTTAGCTTCGAGACAAGAATTGCCTTTCTGATACTAAACCCAAACCCATTGTGTGTCTTGAATCTGACTCTGCGACACTCCTGAAGGTTTCCAGAACCGTAAGCTTTATGGAAGCAGGCTGCCACATCTTTCCCCTGTATGTGGTTGGATTAAAACTACAGAACCTTCAGTTAAGAGCTAAGTGTACAACGACTGCACCACTAGGGCTCGTTCCTTTATGACTTAAGCTATTTTATCCTGATCTTCTGTCATTTGTGACACAACAGACAGTAATGAGTACTTTGCAAAGACATTTGACTGTGTATTAGAACTTTGTACAGAAACCAGTACAAAATAAAACAAAAATAAAAAAAGAATTTAAAAAATACTAATGGTTGTGTTCCACTCTGTTGTTGTTGTTGTTGTTATGTGCCATCAAGTTACCTGGAACTCATAGTGACCCTATGTACAACAGCTCTAAACACTGCTGTATCCTGTGCCAATCTTATTCTCTGACACACCTACTCCCATTACCCAAGTCACTGAATCAATTCACCTCACTGAGAGTTTTACTCTTTTACCCTGTCCCTCCACCCTTCCAAGCATAATGTCCCTCTCCAAGAACTAGTCCCTCTTTGAAACATGTCTGAAGTATGTCAGATGAAGCTTCAGAATCCTTGCCTCCAAGGTTTCATCATTTCCAGGATGAACCTATTTGTTCTCTTAGCAGTCCATGTTATAGTCAATACTTCTTTTCAACACCACAGCTCAAAGACATCAATTCTCCTTTTATCCTCCCTAGTCACTGTCTAGCTCTCCAATGCATAGCAAGTGATTGCAAAGACCATAGCCTGAATCAGGTGCATCTTAATCTCCAGACTGACATTTTTGCTCTTTAGTCCCTGACAGCTGACTTTCCCAATGCAATTCATCTTTTGATTTCTTGGCTGCTGGTACCAGGAGTGTTGCTTGTGGACCTAAGCAAGTTAAAAAGGTTAACTATCTCAATCTCTTCACCATCCATACTGATGCTGCCAATTGGCCCAGTGGTGAGAATCTTTGTTTTCTTGATGTTGAGCTTCAATCCACATTGAAGGCTGCAGTCCTTGACCTTCTGCAACAAATGCTTCAGGTCCTCCTCAGTTTCTGCAAGCAGGGTTGTGTCATCTACATCATGCAGGTTGTTGATGATTCTTCCACAAATCCTGATGCCACATTTCTCCTCATAGAGCCCAGCTTCCCAGATCATCTGTTCTGCATATAGGTTGAAAAGACATGGAGATAGGATGCATCCCTAGTGGATAACCTTCCCGTAGACTAGTTATATCAGGGCTTTTATGAATGAGGTACAGGAATGGTGTTGTTTAAACTCTAGGTGATACTAATAAGCATCCAACGTAATAAACAATGCTTTAGCCAGCATCTGAATCACTCATTTGGGGAATTAGTACCATAAACTCTTGAGTTCTTCTTGCTCTAGTGCATGGAAATGACACAGGAATAGGGTTTAGGCATCTGAGGGTTCTTAAAAATTCTGTTGCAGCTTGATGGTTGGGAAATACTGGTTTAGTATGAACATACTATGGACTGCCAAGAGAATAGACAAGCCTGTCCTAGAGAGGGTGAAATCAGATTGCCTCCTAGAGTCAAGGATTTTGATGTCTCACCTACTCTGGGCTTGTTGTCAGGAAGGGCATATCATTGGAGAAGGACATCATTCTTGGAAGGGTGGAGGGTCAGTGCAGGAGAGAAACACTCTGGATGAGATAGATTGACGTAGTAACTGTAGCAATAGAATCAGGTATGTCCAAGATGGTAAGCTTGGCTCAGGACAGGGTAAGTTTCAGAGCTGTTTGTTGTTCATCAGGTCACTGTGAGTTATAGTTGACCAGATAGCTCGTAGCATCAACTCAAGGTCTTATTTTAACTTTCCTGGACTTATTTAATGTCCTTCTGGTTCAACTTGATCTTGTATATGAGAAATTGATGATGTTTTCCACAGTTAATTCTGGCTTTGCCTGAATTATGGTTTTTGTGAAGAATATTAAATATATCATGAACTGTCAGAAGAAAAAAACAAATCTGTCTTGGAAGAAATACAACTGGAGAGCTCCTTAGAAGCAAGGATGATAAAATAGCCTCTCGTGTACTTCCAGTCCTTAAGCAAAGGATATCATAGTCATGAAATAGAGCGCCGGTGAAAATGAGGTGGGCCCTGAACGAGATGATTGACGCAGTGGCTGTAACATTAGGGCCCAAACTTAGCAACGATTATGAGGATGCCACAAGACAGGTCAAAGCTTCATTCTTTGTACATAGAAACATGTACTGACATTGGTTTGTTTCCAACTTTTGGAGACCCTCCACCAAGTTTCCAAGACTGTAAGTTTAACAGGAGGAATATGTCCATTTGTCTGCAAAAGAGCCATGAGTAGAGTTAAATTTCTGGAGATACAAGTCGATGATGATGATGATGAGTGTGTGTGTGTGTGTGTGTGTGTGTGTGTGCGCGCGCCATCAAATTAGATCTGACTGGTATAGGAGGAGATTGTCCCTCCTTTTACAACAGAGCATTTAATGGATTCAAATCACATGCCTCTGAGATTGCAGTGCAGCTTCTTGCCACTCGGCCACCAGAGCTCCTTGATAACATGTTTTTTGTGTGTTAGCTGTGTGGCATGCTATGTACCAGACCACACGTTCACATGAATCGGAACTGAGTCTATAGCCCCTAACAACAATAACAAGTGTGCATGTGTGCGTGTGTGTTTGTTGAAGAGGAGGGCCTCTAGATAAAGGGAAGAAAGAACTCTGCAAAAGAGATTTCTGTTTATCCATCTATTTACTTAGGCTAAGAGACACTTTAGCACAGTGATTAAATGCTTAAAGTCCTAGTGTTGTTATGTAATGTGGAGTCAGAACAGACTCCTGGTTGAATCTAACGGTGAGGGTTTTTAGAGGCTGTACACAACAAAGACTGGTGGATTTGAACCATGCACCTTGTTGTTAGCAACATAACTCTTTAGCACAAGGACATTGTTGTTGTTGTTATGTGCCATCGAATTGCCTGTGACTCATAGTGACCCTATGCCCACTATCTCTGAACTCTGTCCTATTCTGAGCCAATCACACTGTTTCTGACTCACCTGCCCCTATTTATCAGAGTCACTGTGTTGACCCATCTCATCCAGGATCTTCTTTTCCTGTGTTGTTCCTCCACCCTTCCAGGCATGATGGCCTTTCCCAAGGACAGATCCTTCCAGGAAACATGCCCAAAGTATGTGAGACAGTCTCAAAATCTTTGCCTACGTTCAGTATTCTTCTCCAGCACCACAACTCAAAGGCATCTATTCTTCTTCTGGCATCCTTAGAAATTGTCCAGCTCTCTGATGCATAGCAAGTAATTGTGAAGACTGTGGCCTGGATCAGGTGCACCTTAGTCTTTAGACTGTCATCTTTGTACTTAAAGCACTCTGGAAAGGTCCCTGACAGCAGACTTTCCTAATCCAACCATCTTTTGATATCCTGCCTATTGGTTCCAAGTGTGTTGATTGTGGAAGCTAGCAAGCTGAAATTGTTGACAAGTTCAATCTCTTCTCCCTCTATCATGGTGCTGCAAATTGGCCCAGTGGTATGTACTTTTGATTTTTTGATGTTGAGTTCCAAACCATATTGAAGACTGCAGCTTTTAATGTTCTGCAGCAGATACTTCAGGCTCTCTTCAGATTCAGTGAGCAAGGTTGTACCATCTGCCTAACTCAAGTTGTTGATGAGTCTTCCTCCAATTCTGAAGTCACATGCCTTCTCATAAAGCCCACATAAAGATTAAAAAGGTATGCAGACATGATGCATCCCTGACATGTTCCTTTCCTAATTTTGAACCGTGCAATGTTTTCTTGCTCTGTTCTGATGATTATACAAGAATAGGTTTCACAGGAGCACAGTCAGTTGTCCTGGGATTCCCATTCTCAAGATTAGCCACAGCTTGTTGTGATCCACTCTGTCACATGCCTTTGTGTAGTCAGTGAAACACAGATAGCCATTTTTTCTGTTACTCTCTGCTTTCAGCTAAGATCTATCTGACATTGACACTGATGTTCCTAATGCCACAGCCTCTTCTAAACCCAGCCTGTACTTTTGGAGCGATGTATCACATAATGGCAAAGGCATAAACAGATTATTCCAAGACCAGGGACTTTGTGAACAAGGTAGCCCGGAGTTCCCCAAACTAAGATGAGTGAAAAAACTCAAAAGCACAAAGCAAGAAATAAATAGCATCAATGAGTGGTCTAAGGCAAACAAAAAGAAGCTAAATGCTGAACCAGAAATGAATTAAATTGTAGACGAGTTGTCAAATGTGGTTTGGGTTGGGATGGGATAAGGCTGTCACCAATTTGAGAGGGATGGAGCCCCATTTCTATGTTGCACCAGATATGCTGCAGGACCATAGTTTTAAGTCATGAACTTGAAGCCTGCATTCCTTCTGCTGAGATAAAACCACATCTGGACACGTGTGACAAGTTATGCAAATGGTGGTAGACTTTTGGTACCTCGATTGTTGTCATATGAAAGTAATCAGATGCTGAGGCATTGCAGGGAGAATTTCCATGAATACATGATCTAAAACAAGACACTTTCTCTTTTGCTACCTGCAAAGCTCCCTAAAACTACTCAACCACTTTCAGGTTGCTTTATCAGAGATGAGGTTAGCACGGGACAGGGCAGAGTATAAGAACAGATTCAATTGCTATGACTCATAGTTGACCTGAAGGCACCACCACCACCACCACCACCACCACCAACAACAACAACAACAACATGGGTACCTCCATTGTTGGTAAATTTCCGAACTCCTGATATAAAGAATCCAGAAGGGCTTTCTGATTTCCACAATTTCATCTCAACAGAAGAATGTCCTGTCCTGTCTCCTTCTACCACCTTCCCTCTGCTGCGCCCTTGTCTACTGCTGCTGTCACTGTGTGGAGCCATTTCACCGAGGGTCTTTCTCTCCTTCATTGATCCTCTACTTCTCCAAGCATGGTGTTCTTCTCCAAGGACTAGAGCCCTAGTGATGTAGTAGTGTGTAAGGTGTTGGACTTCTAATGAAAAAGTAAGCAGTTCAAATCCACCAGGAGAAAGATATACAGGAGGAATACATGAAGTGCCCTCCCATAAAGACATACAGCCTTAGAAAGTCAGTGACTTCTAGAAAATGCAAGATGAAATCGTTGGATGGAGGGTTGAAATTGACTCAACAAAACTCAGTTTGAATTATGTATCTTCTGTCTCTTTTTCATTGCAATCACATGAGATACGACTAACAGCTGCCCCTCCAGTGGGTTTTTGTTCATCTTTCTCCTTTAGAGCAGCTGGTAGATTCAAATGCCAAGAAGTGCAGTTGTTGGACTTGGAGCACAACTGTCTGTGGACTACACTACCCGCCCCTCTCTATGTACTAAGTACTCATGAAACATTTGTTAATGCTTTCATTAATAAATGTAAATCTCCCCCCAGCCCCCATGGACATGCCTCATTGGGTACTGAGGCATAATTTTTTATTGCTAAGTACAGTGCACTTTATTGATGGTACATGACAAGATGGGCTCTCCAAGCCCCTACCCTTTCTCAGGGGGACTGAATGGAAGCTGTGTCAAGGATGTGAGATTCTCAGTGTGTGGGAGGATTGAGTCTGGACAAAGACTCCCCAGCAGCTGAGGGTCTCTCTCTCTTCTAGTGCTATTGCTGGGGCTGGTGGTCCAAGGGGATCTTATTCTTTGAAGGCCATGTGAACCATCAGGTTGACCACCCGGTTGCTGTAGCCAAATTCATTGTCATATCAGGAAATGAGTTTGACAAAGTGTTCGATCAGGGCAATGCCAGCCCCAGCATTAAATGTGGAAGAGTAGGTGCCACTGTTAAGGTCACAGGAGACAACTGGGTCTTCAGTGTATCCCAGAATGCCCTTGAGGGGCCCTTCTGATACCTGCTTTACTACTGTCTTGATGTCATCATATTTGGCAACTTTTTCCAGACAGCAGGTCAGGCCCACAACTGACACATAAGGTGTGGGGACACGGAAAGCCATGCTGTTAAGTATCCCATTTAGTTCAGGGATGACCTTGCCCACGGCCTTGGCAGGTGCCAAGGGATGGTGTTTGGGGCAGCTCCACAGCCATCATGCCACAGCTTTCCAGAGAGGCCATTCGCAGTCTTCTGGGTGGCAGTGATGACATGGACTGTGGTCATGAGTCCGTCTATGATGCCAAAGTTGTCATGGATGACCTTGGCCAGGGGAGCCGAGCAGTTGGTGGTGCAGGAGGCATTGCTGACAATCTTGAGAGAGTTGTCATACTTTTCATGGTTCACGCCCATCACAAATGTGGGAGCATCAATAAAAGGAGCAGAGATGATTACCTGTTTGGCCCCACCCTTCATATGAGCCCCCACCTTCTCCAAGGTTGTGAAGACACGAGTGGACTCCACAACATACTCAGCACCAGCATCATCCCACTTGATGTTGGTGGGATCTCGCTCCTGGAAGATAGTGGTGGCTTTCCCATTGATAATCAGCTTCCCATTTGCAGCCTTGACAGTGCTGTTGAACTTTCCATGGATGGAATCATCTTGGAATATATAGACCACCATATAGTTGAGGTCAATGAAGGGATCATTGACAACATTCACTGTGTTAGACTTAAAAGCAGCCCTGGTGACCAGACGTCCAATGTGGCCAAATTTGTTTACTCTGACCTTCACCATTGTGTCTAAGGGATGTGACTGAGGCTGCATGAGAAGAGAGGGCAATCTGGATCAATGAGGAGCAGAGCGCCTGGGGCATAAATCTTAATAGGAGAAGGTGATATCATCTTTTCCTTCACTGAGCTGATGGTGTGTTTGAACTCTGTACCTTTTGGCTAGCAGGCCAACACTTACCCTATGATGCCACCAGGACTCCTTAAAAGAGGCAGTAGCTCTGATAATTCTTTTACCAAGGCAACCTTATATTGTACTCAAGTTATATGTGGGCAAAAAGGACTTTGAAAGTGACTTTGGAGGAACAACCATTAATCATGAAATTATTTTCCCATTTTTCTTTCTCATACACAATTGCCCTTAGATGCTCAAGATAGCTTTACAAGCTGTTAGTCCTTGGGCTCAATTTACGGAGGCCAGACCACTCCCAGTGACTGCATGGTTATAAATGGCTAGCTTCCTGGTGAGCTTGCCCGGGAAAGAGGAAGGGTTTTGTTTTGTGTTTTGATTGAAATAGTATGTTTCAAGTACTGTCTTGCTTGTGGCCACCGGTAATAATGCCAGAATAAACCCAAGAAGGGGAGTTGGTCTTTTCTTCTGCTAGGCCAGCGCCCCTTCAATGCAAACACAAGTTCACCTCACACGGGAAGGGCCAGGCGTCTAGGGAGGAAGGTGATTTGTACTTGGAAGCCAGTGTGATCAACTGATGATGTGTTCCTGTGATCTTTTGTTCAGAATGTGAGAGAACATCTATAATCCACAGAAAGACTATGATTAATTCATGATGTCCATTATGGCCATGGATGAGGGATGCCACATATTTCCTATATAAATATATTATTAATTATTATCATTCTTCATCTATCATAGTATCCAGCTTTTATTCTTGATTTTATCTTTGTAAAAATATATATACATACAAATGTACCCATTAAACACTTTTCCATAGGTAATGTGATGCCAATTGCATCAATCATATTGTTCAATCTTCACCAATAAGCATTGTCAGATATTCCATTACCAAAGACAGAAACATAATGCTTCTGAAGCAGTGATCCTACCTTCCTCCTTTCCTCCACCTCTGGTTGACCTTCAAGTTGACACTGACCCATAACAACATCGTGCACAACAGCATGACTCATTAACATGACATATATGTCTTGGAAAGAGTGCACTGAAAGTGCTCTTTCAGATATGTTGCTAGGAGATACTATTCCTTGGAGAGGGGCATGATGCTCACAAAGGTAGAGGGTTGGTGAAGGACAGAAAGACCCTTGACCAGGAGGAGTGGCAGGGTGACTGCCACAATAAGCCCATGACTAACATATGCTCGGACATCTAGAGGCAAAGAAGAAAAAAGTTGAAAATTTTTACCCAATCTTGCAGTCCGAAACTGACCAAACGTGCAATCAAGATGCATTAATGATAATTGGTGATTAGAAAGCAAAGGTTGGAAACAGTGAAGAAGGAACAGTAGTTATAAAATATGGGCTTAGTGATAAAAATGAAGCTGGAAAGAGAATGATCAAATTTTGTGTTTTCAATGATTTATTCATGCAAATACATTTTCTAAAAGACACACACAGTAGCTTTACATATGGACCTCACCTGATGGGTTGCACAGGAATTAGACTGACTAAATCTATGAAAGGAAAAGCTCAATATTGGCAGTCAAAACTAGGCCAGGAGTGGACTGTGGTCAGACCATCAATTATTCACATGCAACTTCATATTAAGGATGAAAAAATAAAAATTAATCTGTAACAACCAAGTCATGATTCTGAATCTATTCTATCTGAATTTCAAAATCATTTTAAGAATAGGTTTCAAGCATTTCACCATTACTACAACACCTTTGAGCTGTGGTGTTGGAGAAGAGCATCTCATGGATGGCCCAGAGAACACACAGATATGTTTTGGAGAGGGTGTAGCTAGAGTGCTCTTTGGAAGCAAGAATGATGAGGGTTCACCTCATAACTTTGGGCATGTTGCTAGGAGGGGCTATTCCTTGCAGAAGGACATGATGCTGGGAAGGATGGAGGGTCGGTAAAGGAGGGGAAGACGCTCAACTAGGTGGGTTGACACAGTGACTGCTGCAATGGGCTCTTGTGTACCAGGAAGTATGAGGATGGCAGATCTTTTGTTCATAGGGTTGCTACAAGTCATATTCAACTCAATGACACTTAACAACAACAAGAAGTGAAAGCCACCCTGTCTCCTGTCTGCTTTATTTGTTGTCTTTCACCTACATTACCCCTGGTAAGCACTATTCAGTTTTAATCTCTGTACCTTTGACTATAATAGATCTTTTAGATATGTGATATCATCGAGTATTTTTGCTTTTTTTGATCAACTTGTTTCCCTCAACATAATACTATTTAGGCTCATTCATGGTTTATAAGAACTCTTCGTATTTCTCTTCATCCTTTAATTTCCTGTAGAATATTGGCAGCACACAGAAGTAAATACAGGTATGAGGGTGACTCCCTTTATTCATTGTCCTCTTCACATTCTTTCACCCTGTTGTTCCTATTTTAAATAGTGCTTTATTTCATGCATGAACATGGTG
Organism: Elephantulus edwardii; assembly: GCF_000299155.1. NCBI lineage: Eukaryota > Metazoa > Chordata > Mammalia > Macroscelidea > Macroscelididae > Elephantulus > Elephantulus edwardii. Next base: position 15,704,892 of record NW_006399785.1, on the reverse strand, counting down.
CCTTTATTGTTTTTCCCCATTGTCACTGTGTAGATATTTTGAGGTAAATTTACTGGTGTAGAGTTGATTCCAACTTGTGATAAACTTCCCCTGGGTTTCTGAGACTGTATAAGTCTTTACAGGAAGAGACTCATCTTTCTCCCATAGACTGGCTGGTTGGTTAGAACCACTCACCTTTTGGCTAGCAGCACAGCACGCTATGCAATATGCTACCAGAACTCCTTATTTTGAAGTTATTTTCATTGTGTTGTGTGCCATTGAGTCACCTGTGACTCATAGCAAAACTAGGTACAATAGTTCTGAACTCTGTCTTTTCCCGAGACAGTCTCATTGACACTGACACACCTAACTCCATTACCTTACTTACTGTATCAATCCACCTTATCCAGTGTCTTCCTCTCCCGTGCTGTTCCTCTACACTTCCGACTGTGCTGTCCATCTCCAAGGACTGATCCTTCTAGGCCATATGCCCAAAGCATGTGAGACAGAGCTTCAAAATCTTTGCCTTTCTCAGACAAGGGTCTCATAACAAAAGTTTACAGAATACTACAGGGCCTCCACAAGAAAAAAAGACTGATAACCCAATTACAAAATAGGCAAAAGACATGGAAAGACTTTCCACACCGAAAGACACTCAGATGGCCAACAGATGTGAAAAAATGCTCAAAATCACTGGCAATAAAAGATGTTGTTGTTGTTGTTATGTGCCGCCGAGTCGTTTCCGATTCATAGCAACCCTATGCACAACAGCCCTAAACCCTGCTCTATCCTGCGCCAACCGCACTGCCTCTGACACACCCATCCCGATTACCCCAGTCACGGAATCAATCC
>NW_006399785.1:15701577-15702211 GCF_000299155.1 Elephantulus edwardii | reverse complement strand
TTGTAATGACCGTTTACACTCTTCCTGAATGATATCTTTGACATCCTCCCACAACTCATCTGGTCTTCGCTCATTAGTGTTCAAGGCCTTAAACCCATTCCTGAGATGATTCTGAAATGCAAATAAAAACTACAAGATACCAGTAGCAGTGGCAAAGTTTGATAGGACAGCAAGAAATAAATGTGTTGAGAGGATGTGGAAAGAACTGTTTACATTGCTGATGAGACTGTAAAATGGTACCACCACTCTAGAAAGCAATATGCCATTTCCTCAATAAGCTGAACATAGTCATCCAGTATGACCCAGCTACTCCACTACTGGGAATACACCACAAAGAAATTAGAATTGAGACACAACAGAGATTTGTTTACCAATGTTCATAGCAGCATTATTCACCATCCTAAGAACATGGAAGAGGCCAAATATCTAACCACAACTGAATGGATTGAGAAATTGTCATACATTCACATGATCAAGTACTACACACCACTCAGGAGCAACGATTTTGAAAAGTAGTACATAGATTGGGAGAGACTGAAGAACATTATCCTGAGTGAACTAAATCAGTCTCATAAGGAAGGACTGCAGCCTTCAGTATGGACTGAGGCTCAATGTCAAGAAGACAAAGATTCTC
>NW_006399785.1:15698280-15700836 GCF_000299155.1 Elephantulus edwardii | reverse complement strand
AGTAAGGATGGGATAGGGGGAAACCTTAGGGTCACAGAATTTGATGGGTCAAGGGAGGGAGGATAAAGGAAATAGGAAAAACCCAGTGGGGATTTGGAAAGATAGGATAATGGTGGGCATAGTTCAATAAGATTAATTTTATAAAACCTTATGAATGGAAACTATTGTATGAAACAGCATGAGAATGAAGGATAGTATGAAACACAATGTATACAAACTTTGTAAGCAAAGCAACATAAAACAAAACAAAACAAACAATCTTTGACTTCAAGGAGCAGTTTGATTTCACCCTCTCTAGGAAAAACCTGTTTGTTCTTTTGGCTGTCCAAGTAATGTTCAACCCTTTTCGCCAGCACCACCACAGCTCACAGGCATTGAGCCTTCTTATGTTATTCTTAGTCACTGCCCAGCTGTCTGATGCATAGCAAGTAATTACTAAGACCATGGCCTGGATTAGGTGCACCTTAGTCTCTCGGCTGACATCGTTGCTTTTCAGTACTATGGAAAGGTCCCTGACAGCAGATTTTTCCAATGCAATTCACCTTTCCTAACTGCTAGTGCCAAAAGTGTGACTGTGCAGCTGAGCAAGTTGAAATTGTTAACAATCCCAGTCTTTTCACCATCTATCATGGTGCTGCCAATTGGTCCAGTGGTAAGAATCTTTGCTTTCTTGATGTTGAGCTTCAGTCCATAATGAAGACTACAGTCCTTGACCTTCTTCAAGTCCTCCTCAGTTTTGGCAAGCAAGATTGTGTCATCTGCATAATGTAGGTTATTGGTGAGTCTTCTTCCAGTCCCGATGCCACATTCCTCCTCATAAAGCTCAGCTTCCCGAATTATCTGTTCTGCATAAAAGTTGAAAAGGTATGGTGACAAGACACATCCCTAACATACTCCTTTCCCAATTCTGAACCATGTAGTGTTTCTTTGCTCTCTTCTGATGACTATTTCCTGGTCAAAGTATGAGTTTCACGTGAGCACAACCAGGTGTTTTGGAACTCCCATTCTTCTTAAGCTTAGTTGTTAGCCATAATTTGTTGTGATCTACACAGTGGAATGCCTTTGCCTAGTCAATTAAACAAAAATAGACATTCCGTTGATACTCTCTCCTTTCAGCCAAGATCTAGTTGACATTGGCTATGATGTCCCTAGTGCCAAGGCCTCTTCTAAATCCAGCTGGTATTTCTGGTAATTCTCTGTCAATGTACTGTTCCAGTTGTTTTGGGTTAATCTTCAGTAGAATTTTACCTACATGTCATATTAGTGATATTGCTAAATAATTTTCATACTATGTTGGATCACTTTTTTTTTAATGGAATACATACAGATCTCTTCTGGTCAGATGGCCAGGTAGTTGTCCTCCAGACGTCTTGGCACAGCTTGCTGAACCCATCTAGGGCAGCATCTGTATGTTGAAATATGTCAGTTTGTATTCCATCAATTCCTGGGGCTTTGCTTTTTGTACATTCCTTCAGAGTAGCTTGAACTTCCTCATCACCACTTCCTCCTGATCACATGGTATTTTATGAAAGTTTTCTATGTCAGTCAGTTCTTTTTGGTACATTGATTCTGTGTACTCCCTCTATCTTTTTTAGATACTTCTTTGATCATTGACTATTTTGCCCTTAGCATCCTTAAGTATTACCACTCAAGACTTAAAATTGTTTATTTCCCTTAGCTTAAGATATACTGAGCAAGTTTGTCCTTTCTTATTTTTTGACTCCACCTCCTTGCACATTTCTTCTTTTTTCTTAGTTTGCTTACAAAGTTCGTATACATTGTGTTTTACCCTATTCTTCATTCACATTGTATTTCATACACTCATTCTCATGCATTATGTTGTATAAAATTAATGACCTTTGGACATTGACCATCATTCTCCTGCCTTTTCGCCTCAATTCTTCCCATTTCCTTTTCCCCTTCCTCTACCCACTGAACAGTACAAACCTGTGGTTTCACACCTACCCATCCTTAGCCCTCCCCCACTTCAGTTCCCATGTATGTTTTACTAGTTATCCTTCTCTTTTTATAATAATGGTCTCATGCAATATTTGTCCTGTAGCACTCAGGAGCAATGATTTTGAATAAAACTATCTAACTTGGGAGAGGTTGGAGAGTATTATGGTGAGCAAACTAATGCATATTTTAAAAAATTTTATTTTATTAATTTCAATGAACATTTACAGAGATTTTGGATTTCCATTCATTCATTGTTGCACTTTTCTTCCTGCCCAGCCCTCCCCCCCCACCCCCGCACCCGTTTGCTCCTCTAGTTGAAAGGTAAAAGAAAAATTCTTTCTTTGGTATACAATCCCCCTGCACTCCTTCCACCGCCCTGAGTACACTCCGCTGTGCAACCTTAATTCTGGACTCTTGTGATAACCATAATACTCTATCATATAACGTATTGCGATGGGAAAGTCTGCGGTTAGGGACCTCTCCAAAATACTCAAGAGCAACAGTGTCTCTCTGGAGACTAAGGTCCGCCTGATACAGGCCATGGTTTTTGCAATCACTTGTTATGTATCAGAGAGTTGGACAATGAGTAGGGAGGAT
>NW_006399785.1:15672651-15697830 GCF_000299155.1 Elephantulus edwardii | reverse complement strand
GCACAGGATAGAGCACGGTTTAGGGCTGTTGTACATAGGGTCGCTATGAGTCGCAAACGACTCAACGGCACATAACAACAACAACAACAACAACATCTGTTTCAATGCAGTAAACATAATTTATCCAGTTTTTCTCAGTCTTACCCCAACCCAGATGTCATTCCCATTCTACAACAGTGGCACCATGCAGTATTTGTCATTGTGTGACTGAGATATTTCACTCATCAATATGTCCTCCACAGTCACCCATTTTGAATAATATTGCCTGAGTTCCTTGTTTTTCAATGCAGTGTAGTATTCCATTGTGTGACTATACCACAGCTTCTCTATCCATTCATTTGTTAATGGGCACCTGGGTTGTTTCACTCCTTGCTATTGTGAGCAAAGCTGGGATAAACATGGGTGTGCATATATCTGCTTGGGTGTCAGTTATGGTCTCTTTAGGGTATATTCCCAGTATAGGAATTGCTGGGTCAAATGGAATCTCTATTTGCAACTTTTTGAGAAAGCGCCATACCACTTTCCACAGTGGGTGAACCATTTTACACTTCCACCAACAGTGAATAAGGGTTCCAGTTTCTCCACAACCTTGCCAGCATTTATTGCTTGCTGTTCTGTTAAATTTTGCTATTCTGGCTGGGGTGAGATGATATCTCATAGTTGTTTTGATTTGTATCTCTCTTAGAGCTAGGGATTTTGAACATTTCTTCATGTGCTTGTTGGCCATCTGAATGTCTTCTTTGGTGAAGAGTCTGTTCATATCATGTGCCCATTTTTCAATTGGATTTATCTTGTTGTGGTGCTCAAGTATTTTATAAATTCTAGATATAAGTCCCTTATCTGACACGTCATTACCAAATACTTTTTCCCAGTCTGTGGCTTCCCTTTTTACCCTGTTGGAGAATTTTTTTAATGTGTATAGGGATTTGACTCTTAGAAGGTCCCATTCATCTGTTTTATCTTCTTCTGGCTGTAGATTTTTCAGGATACTTGGAAGATTATTTATTTTGTGGATTAGGACTATTAGAGTTCTTCCAAGCTTTTCTTCAATGAAGTTTATAGTCTTTGGTTTTAGTCCTAGAGTTGGTTATTGTATATGGAGTGCACATTTTTTATAATACTTAGCTTTGTTTTCCCGAGCTGCCCTTTGATATCTTCTGTTCAGCTCCTTAACTTCCTAATTCTTTCCTTTTCTAGTGCAATACTCAGAGTCTCTTCTGACATCCATTATGGCCTTTTCTTCCTCTTCTGTCTTTGTAATGACCCTTTGCATTCTTCTTAAATCATATCCTTGATATCTTCCCAGAGCTCACCCTGTGTTTGTTCAAGGCCTCAAACCTGCTCCTGAGATGGTTTTTAAACTCCTGTGGGGTAGACTTAAGGCCACATTTTGATTTTTGTGGGTTTGTTTTAGTTTTATTTAGCTTAATTTTGGACTTGCATATGAGTAGTTGATGGTCTGTTTCACAGTCTGTGTCTGGCCTAATTTTCACGGCTTCTCCGGTGATTCTTTCCACAGATGTAATCAACCCGATTCATGTGCAGACCATCAGGTAAAGTCCATGTGCATAGCCATCATTTATGTTTCTTATAAAAGGCATTTTCAATGAGTAAATCATTAATTGTGCAATATTCGATCTTCAGGTTTGTCTTGAAGTCTATGTTTTTCCAGTACTCACACTTCTTTGTTCCCAAATTTTCCTTTCCAGTCACCCAGTATTATTAATGAATCTTGGCTGCATGTTGGATCGATCTCTGACTGCAAACGTTGATAGAACTTCTCCGTTTCCTTTTCTCTGGCTCTGCTTGCTGGTGCATACATTTGAATGGTAGTCGTCTTCCTTGTATGCACAGGTGCAGGGGCGGCTCCAGCGGTTGGTATTCTTGTTACTGTAGAGTCAAATATGACTCCTTGCAACTCTGTGAACAACCCTGTTGGACAATGGACCTGAACCCTGTCCTGTCCTGTGCCATCCTCATCATCTCTGCCACACTTGAACCCATTGCTGCAGACACCGTGTTAATCTGTCTTATTGGAGGTCTCTCTCTCTTTTGCCGACCCTCCACCTTTCCAAGCATGATATTTTTTTCCACAGAATAGTCTCTTCTAGTAATATGTCCAAAGTATGAGAGACGAAGCTTCATCATCTTTGCCTCCAAGGAGCACTCTGGCTGAACCTTCTCCAGGACATCTGTTTGGTTTTTTGGCCGTCCACAGGATATGCAATACTGTTCTCCAACACTACAACTCAACGACATCAATTCTTCTTCTGTCATTCTTATTTATTGTCCATTTCTGAGACCCATGCACAGAAGACCACAGCCTGAATCAGGCACATCTTCATCTTCAAAGTGACATCGTTGCTCCTCAGTATTTTGGAGAGGTCTCTGACAGCGGACTTACCCACTGCAATACATCTCTTGATCTCTTAACTGTTGGCATCTAGGATATTGATTGTTGGTCCAAGTATGATGAAAGTATTAATTTCAATATTTTTTCCATTTGTGAAAAATGTTACCTGGGGAAATATAAACATTAGGCTGCTTGGCCTCATAGACTCTGGTTGACAAATCTGACCTAACATTTTATCATTTGTTCGTTCTTAGGATGATGATCTCTCAATCCTTCACCAATACAATGTATTAACATCCCATGTAACAAATAAGCCCTCTTTCTCCTTGTTTTCTCCCTGTATCCATGAAAGGACTTGCATCGGGTTACTCAGTACATTGCTCCATGAAGAGCAATTGTTAGCTCTGACGTCAAACACACTTCTCTTTGGCTGAATGTATCTCACCCCAACGTTGGGGCATGGGGCCAGTAGTGGTCCATTAGGCTCCCAATTTACATGTCCACTGCATCCCATCATCCCATCCACCTGAGCCAACAACCAGGATTCAGAGCAAGTTCTCTTCCTCTGCAAGCATTTCCTGTAGTACTTCTGAACTAGTCGGTCTTGGTGCTTTTCTCTGTGCTTGTCTTTTGCTTCTTATACACATCTTAAGATCATTATCCATATATACAATGCCTAATCGCATATTCCTTTCAGATACTTCTCTTCATCTGTTCTAATGCAATGTTCATTATCTATCTACTCTTTTCCCATTCTCTTCCCAACTCCCCACCATGTCTGTCCTATTTTATACAGTGGTGTTATGGAATATTTGTCCTTTTGTGACTGAGATACTTCACTCAGCATCTCGTTTTCCAGGGTCACACATGTTGTATAATGCTTTACGAGTTCATTGTTTTTCAATGGTGCATAATTTTCTTCTTCCTTTTTTATTATTAATTTCAGTAAAAATTTACAGAGAATAAAAAGGATCATTATCACATCATATTTCAAAATTACCTGTTTGTCCCCATCTACAGTGATCTTGGTTATGAATCTTCCATAGGAAAATGGGCTGTGAAGTTGACATAAACTCATTGGCATAAAACTACTACGTGGTTCTATGCTATCCATCTAATCAATGCTGTGCTTAATTGTTGCTGTGTCAGCCCATCTCAATGAGGGCCTTTCTTTCTTTGTAGGTAGTGGTTAGTATTGTGTGACAATGTGGCCATGATTCTCAGTTTAACTATCCTTTTGTTAGATGCCTTTGAGCCTACTATGACCTATAGCGACACTATGAACAGCAGGCTGGAATCCTGCCCTTTCCTGCATCAATGCCCAAATCTCCATTATGCTCAAGCCCTTCTTCTAGTCACTCTGTTAATTCGGCTTGTTGAGAGTTTATCTTTATTTTACTGACCACCTACCTTTCCTAGAATGATGTCTTTTTCTAAGAACTGATCCCTTTTGACGGTGTGCCCAAAGTAAATGATGAGGTTTCACCCTCTTTGCCTCTGACGAGTACCTTATTCGCTCTTCCTCTAAGACACATTTGTTTCTTCTTTTGGCAGTCCACAGTGTACTTGATATTTTTAACTACACCAAGATTCTAAGACATTGATTCTTCTCGTATCATCCTTTCATGGGCAATGCCACTCACTATCCGTCCAGCTTTTAGGTTGTATATTGAAAATACTATGACTTGAGTTAGGTGCACCTTCATCTTTAGACTGATATCCTTGCTCTTTGACTTTGCAAAGAAGTCCTTGACGGTTCATGCCAGCTCAGTAATGCCGTAGATGTCAGTCTTTATGTCTTCCATTTAATTTTTTACAGTTTCCATTTTTTTTAAAAGAAAATATACTTATACTTATGTCTGTTGTAGCATTATTTACAAGAGTAAAAACTTGGGAACAATTCAAGGGTCCATCAGACACTATAGTCCTTCACATAATAGAGTGTTACGCACCACTAAAACATGATTAAGAGTTTATGAAATACTGCACAGCATGAATAAATCTAAAACAAATTCTGTTGAGTGACGTAAGTCAGCCACACAAGGACAGTTGTGGTATTCAGCACCTAATGTAAAAAACTAAGAAAACCTTTACACAGAGAAAGAACCAGTGCTGGAGGGGTTGATGCATAGAGAAGAAGAGAAATAGAGGGAACAAAAACTAACAAAGAGGTGAAAGGAAAGGCAAGAGATAGTAAGGGTTTGATTCAACTCCTCTCACTGCTATTAAGTCAGATTTCATACATGACCACACCTGGTGGATAAGGGCGAATGTCTCCCTTGAGTCTCCACAACAGCTGGGTGGATGCATGTGGCCTCTGGAGCCTGGACGGAGAGGCAGGTTAGGAACGCTGGGGCATTTGTAGCCTTTTTTTGCCCCAAGGGGTTGGCCACAGAGCGGACTTCCTAGCAAATAACTTGCCTCTGGAAACCCTATGAACCCGGAGAAAGGATGAAAGTCACTCAACAGTGGAGGATTTTTGTTCATAGGGTTGCTATGAGTTGCCTACGACTCAACGACACTTAACAACTCAGAGAGAGAGACCAGTTGGCCTATTGGACTGAAAGCGATGCTACCAAGCCAAAGGTGGGTGGATCTAATCTGCAGCCCTCAGGCCCATTTCCCATTGTTTCTGGTCAAACATCCTTCTAGGTCGTATAGCCCTGGTGTGTCCACTTACTGTACAGAGGTAACTTGTGGTTGCTGTGAAGCTGAACCCTATGATGCTGATGTTTCAAATGTGATAATGGTTGCCCATAGTTGACAGTGTTGGGTGGAGCTCTCTGATTAAAACAAGCTTGGAAGCAGGAGTGGCATCCAATTCCCTAAATAGCATGCCTCCGGAAACCCTATGAACCTGGAGAAAGGATGTGCAAGTGCCGAGGACTTTCATTCATAGGTCGCTATGAGTCGCCTATGACTTGAAGGCACTTAACAAGAACAAGAACAACAACAACGTACCAATTATTAATGGAAGTTTGCAGCAGTTTCTTGTAAGTTTGAGTCTTGCCACGTGAATAAATGTACGAAGTTCACTGGGCTAAAGCTTTGCTTCATCCACATCATTATGGGAAGCTCTACTTTGAGGAGGCAGCCCCGCCTAGTGACATCTGGAGTGCCTTTCGACCTGTGGGACTCATCTTCCGGCACTGTATTTGACAATGTTCTTCCATTATCCACGAGGTTTCCTGAGTCCTGTTATTTCAGAAGTGCATGGTCAGTCCTACGTCTTACGGTGAAAGCTCCACTGACACTTGCTCACCATAGGTGGCAACTCTGCTGGTGTGGTACTTGGAATACCATAGCTTCCAGCATCACAGCATTATGGAATTCACCACAGTGTGGCAAACTGATAGATGAATGGTGTACCCTGTGGGTTGTAAATCCTAACCTTTATGATGTGAATGAGGCAGGATTGTGTAGCTGTTAGTGTCATTGAGTATGACTCACAGCAACCCTAAGAACAACAGATCTGAACCCTGTCACATTCTGTGCCATCCTCATGGACTTTGACATCCTCAAGCCCATTACTGTCACATTGTTGAGGGTTTTCTGTAGATCATAACAAACTGTGGCTGACTCTGAGAAGAATGAGAATCCCAGAACACTTGATCGTTCTAATGCGAAACTTATACTTGGACTAGGAGGCAGTCGTCAGAACAGAGTAAGGGAACCCTGCATGGTTCAAATTGGGAAGGGCATACGCCAGGGATGCATCCTATCTCCATGCCTTTTCAACCTATATGCAGAACATATTATCCGGGAGGCTGGGCTCTATGAGGAGAAATGTGGGGTCAAGATTGGTGGATGATTTATCAACAACCTGCGTTATGCGGATGACACAACCCTGCCTGCTGAAACTGAAGAGGACCTGAAGTGCCTGCTGCAGAGTGTCAAGGACTGCAGCCTCCAATATGGATTGAGGCTCAATGTCAAGAAGACAAAGATTCTCACCACTGGACCAATTGGCAGTATCAGGATGGATGGTGAAGAGATTGAGATTGTACACAGCTTTAGTTTGCTTGGCTTTGTAGTCAACAGTCTTGGCACCAGCAGCCAGGAAATTAAAAGGCGCATTGCCACGGGAAAATCTGCTGTTAGGGACCTCTCCAAAGTACTGAAGAGCAATGGTGTCTCTCTGGACACTAAGGTGCGTCTGATACAGGCCATGGTCTTCGCAATCATCTGTTATGCATCAGAGAGTTGGAAAATGACCAAGGAGGATAGAAGGAGAACTGATACCTTTGAGCTGTGGTGCTGGAGAAGAGTACTGAAAATACCATGGACTGCTAGGAAAACAAATAGATTTGTCCTGGAGAGGGTTAAACCGGGTGGCTCCTTGGAGGCAAGGATTCTGAGGCTCCGTCTAACTTGCTTTGGACATGTTGTGAGGAGAGACCGGTCCTTAGAGAGGGACATCATGCTTGGGAGGGTGGAGGGACGGCGCAGGAGAGGAAGGCCATCTATGAGGTGGATTGATTCAGTGACTGCGTTAATTGGGATGGGAGTGTCAGAGACAGTGCGATTGGCACAGGACAGAGCGGAGTTTAGGGCTGTTGTACGTAGGGTCGCTATGAGTCGCAGGCGACTCGATGGCACACAACAACAACAACAACAACAACATTATTAACCTTCCACCTTTTCAAGCATAGTGTCTCTTTCCAAGGAATAGCCCCTTCTAGAAACATGCCCCTAGTGTGTGTGATGTGTGACGAAGTTTTACCCTCTTTGCCTCTAAGGAGTACTCTGGTTGTGCCTTTTTCAAGACATAGGTATTTGTTCTTCAAGTCAAAGACATCAATTCTTTTGTCATCACTGGAGGGTCAGCTATGTGTTGGTATTGGGACAGCATGTAACAACAACAGACTCACAGCAAGTTACTGGAAAGACAATGGCCTCAGTCAGATATGATCACCTTAATCTGATAGAGTGGAGATCTCAAGGGCGTTTTCTGTAACCATACCTAACCAACCCTCCAGCTGATTTGCAGAGGCGGTAAATTGCATGGGAGTTGGGTCAAATGTTATTTCTATTTCCAACTTCTTCTTCTTGTTTTTTTTACATATAAAAGAAGTTTATATAGGTTTCCATATAAATTTGTATACATTGTGTCTCACACTTTCCTTCATTCATGTACAGTCATTCCTATCCATTTTATAATTTTATTTCTAACCTTTTAAAAAATTTCTTTCCATTCTTTTAAAATTATTATTATTCTACATTGGTTTACCTACAAAGTTCGTGTACATTGCCCCTTACACTGGACCCCCCTCCCTAACCCCTCATCAAACCATGTGACCCATGATTAACCCTCCCTTTCTACCCTTCTTTCCCTCCCTTCCCCCCACCGCTTAAATTCTCATACACATTTCAAGAAAACATCAGAGTATCTTTCATAGTTGTACCATTTTACAGTCCCATCAGCAGTGAATGAGAATTCCAATTTCTCTGCATGCCCGTTGCCTTTGTGGTTTGTTACCCTGGTGAACTTCAGCAGCATTTTACTTGAACGTGCTATTAATGATATTGTTCGATGAAGTTCTTGAACAATATCCTTAATAGCTGAGGACTCGTGCTTCCGTCATCTGTCAAGGTCAATTGCTGCTGGTTACTTGCTTCTTTTTATGTGTTTGAATCTCAGGTGTAATTGTGGTTACCTTGCTCAGGTATGAGAGTTCTTATTCAAAATTCTCTTTTGCTATTTTAATATAATCTTCTAATTTTATGTAATAAAACTAGTTTTTAAACCATAATATGTTCAGTCAATGTTCTTGACATCAGCAGTTAGGAAATAAAAAGAGGACAATCTGCTGTCAGGGATCTCTCAGAGAGCTGAGAAGCAACGATGTCAGTCTAGAGACTAAGGTGCACCTGAACCGTGCCATGGTCTTTGCAATTACTTGCTATGCATCAGAGAGCTAGATGATGACTGATGATGACAGAAGAATTGAAGCCTTTGAGTTGTGGTGTTGGAGAGGAGTATTGAACATACTATGGACTGTCAAGAGAACAAACAGGCCTGTCTTGAAGAGAGTGAAACCAAGGTTCTCCTTAGAGGCAAGGATTTTGGAGCTCCATCTCACATGCTTTGGACATGTTGCCAGGAGAGACCTGTCCTTGAGGAAAGACATCATGCTTGGAAGGGTGAAAGGACGGCGCAGGAGAGGAAAATCCCAGAGGAGATAGATTGACACAGTAATTAGGGTAATGGGGGCAGGTATGTTGGAGTCAGTGAAACTGGCTCAGGATAGGGCAGGGTTCAGAGCTATCGTATATAAGGTTGCAATGAGTCACAGGCGACTTGTTGTTACATAACAACAGCAACAACATGTTCTATTATTTTATACACGTCAATGAGTTAAAAACGTGGACCACATAAGCAGAATAAAAAAATATGAAACTCTACAAGTTGAAATATGAGTCTTCTTATTATTGGAGAAATATAGTTCTTTTTTTCTTTTAACACTAACAGTTTATTTTGCATTCATCCAGGCATTTTCTTGCATAAACATGTACATATAACTTGAAATAAAATGGCAGGCACTCTTACCCTTTCTCTTTTTTTTATTTAACACTGTGACATGGAGTTACCAGCACAGCCAGAGATCTAGCTCAATTTTCAAGGGGTGGGTTGGATGAAATCCAATCCTATAAACTCTGATATTTTTTATTTAATTAGTCCTACTCATTTAGATGTCTTACCATTTTATCTCCCTTAACGAGTGCAATACGCACTAAAATGAACATCCTTCAACATAATAAGCTTTTCCCACCTGAGCATGGATATCTGTGAGTTATAGTTCTTGAAGTGGAATTGCTGAGTCAAAGTGTACGCTTATACACTTTGTCTTACTTTGCATTCTTTATCCCTATCTTTATCTAACAGTAGGAACTTTTTAAGGGAGTATTGGAGATTAAATGTTTGATTCCTTGACTTGCATGTTATCGACCAGGATTGATTCTCAGCCAATGCAGTAGATTCATAGCCAACAGTTCCCTGCCAGTGGAGGGTTCAATGATGCTAAGATGCTGAGTAGCTTGGAAGATATCTTTAAGGCCAAGATGGATTAAAAAAAGACTTGCTCATCTGTCTCTGAATATCAGCTACTGATAAACCCCCGTACCATGATTCTCGAATCCACCGCTGATGTGGAGGATGATGTCAGACAGGGTGGTATCTTGTTCCATTGTACAAGGAGTTTCCATTTAAGTCAGGGGTAGATCTGATGCCAGACAACAACAGACACATCAGAAACAGGTACATTAATTTCTTTCTCTTCAAGCGTTACTGTTCTACCTAGAGAAATAAGGTGGGCCAAAAGTTACAAATAAAATACAATAAGAAGTTTGGGACCATTTAAACTGTCTACTCCCTAAAATGATTTCTGTTCATGTAAAATTATGTTCCTTTCACCCAGTCATCTTCAAGTAGTTTTTACTGCTTTGGAATTGCCATTGCCTGCTCTAACTGCACTTGGCTGGGAGAGTTCAAGCTTCTTATTGTTTCTTTAATATTTCTGTCTCCTATGAGGATTCTTGCGATGCTTTAGGTTTCATCTTGGTTGAGTTTTTGTTATATAATTTTTTTTAACCTACATATTTGTAAGAGGGGCCAATATCTTGGAGACAGACTTTGGACTTGGAAAGATAGAGGATCGCTGTAAAAGAGAAAGACCCTCAATGAGTTAGATTGAAACAGAGACTATAACAATGGGCCCAAGTGTGTCAGAGAGGGTGAGAATGGTGCTAAACAGGGCGGGTTTCAGACCCATTGTCCAAAGGGTGGCTATGAGTCATAACCCACTTGAAGGCACATACATGACAACAATTCTCAATCTACTAACATGTGGCACACTTCTTTAACAGTACAAATACCTATTGTTTAATCCTTACCTATGGAGACAGTGAATAAGGATGACAGAAGATGACATTGAGTAGGGATGACATCCCATGGACTGCCAAAAGAACAGGTGAGTACCTATTGTAGAAAGTGCAGCCCGAGTACTCTTTGAAGGCAAAGATAATAAAGCTTCATCTCACATACTTTGGGCATGTTTCCAGGAGGGGCTATTCCTTGGAAAGGGACATAATACTTGGAAAGGCAGAGGGCCAGCAAAGGAGAGGAAGATTCTTGACCAGGTGGATTGACATGGCAACTGCTTCAGTGGGCTCTAGTATGTCAGGAAGTGTAAGGATGGCACAGCAGAGGACAGGATTCAGATCTGTTGTTCATAGGATCACTGTGGGTCAAGGTCAATTTGGTGGAACATAACAGCAATAAGGAGAACAATTTGACTGCTAACAAAAAGATCAGTGATTTGAATCCCCCAACTTCTCCATGTAAGTCTGATAAAGTAAGATTTATGGCTTCAGAAATCTAATGGGCAATTCTACTTACATATATTCATGGTATGTTCTTTGACAACATCACAATTCAAAGACAGAAATTATTTGATCTTTCTTATTCATAAGAGATGATTGAAAACATCACAGTTTGGATCAGGCACACTTTAGTCCTCAAAGTAGCATCCTTGCACATTAGTACATTAAAAAGGTCCCTGGTAGCAGACCTGCCCAATGCAATACGTGGTCTGATTTCTCAACTCCTTCTACTGGTGTTGAATAAGGATCAAAGGATACTCTTGACAACTTCGAAAGTTTCTCCATTTATCATGTTTTTGATTCTGTTGTGAGGATTTTTGTTTTCTTTTGGTGGAAGTTTATTTCATACTGAAAGTTATAGTCTTTGATCTCCATCAGCAAGCAACTCAAGGTTTCTCTGCTTTTGGCAAGCAAGGCTGTGTTATCTACATATTACAGGTTGTGATTCATTCTTCCTTAAATTCTGATGATTCATTCTTCTTCAAGCCTCCAGTTTTTCGATTATGTCCTCAGTACACAGAATTAATGTTGTTGTTTTGTGCAGTCGAGCTGGCTATGACTTGTAAAGACCCTGTGAATAACGACTCTGAACCTTCTGATCTTTTCCCTATTTAAGCCAACTATACCGCCCCCAACACATTTCTCCTCATTGCTACTGTCACTGTGTTCATCTGTCTGGTGAAGGGTCTTTCTCTCTTATCTGGACACTCCACGTTTCCAAGCAAAATCCAACCTTGACACACATCTTTCCTTATTTTAAACTGTGCAGTACTCCCTCTTTCTTTTCAAATGACTGCCTCTTGGTCTATGCCCACTATTTGTCAGTTTATAGCACTGCAGTGGCATGCGTGTTACTTTGAGGATGAATGTGTGCTACTGCTATTTTGAATATCAGCAGGGCCAACACTGATAATTCACAGGTTTCAGTGAAGCTTCCAGACTAAGGCATGTGAGGTGCCGTGAAGTTGATTTAAGTGCAAGGGCCTTATGCACAACTGAACAAAACCCCTGCCAATTCTGTGCCATCCTCATAATTCCTACTGTGTGTGAGGTAATTGTTGCAACCATTATATCATCCATTTCAGTATGTATTTTCTTCTCCGTTTACTGGCTCTCTGTTTTACCCTTTGTCAAGAATGTCCCTATCCTAATGACTGGAACAGCACATCAACAGAGAACTGCTAGATGTGCAAGCTGGGTTCAGAAGAGGCTGTGAACTAGGGAGGTTATAGCCAAAGTTAGATGGATCTTAGCGGAAAGCAGAGAGTACCAGAGGAATGTCTATCTGTGTTTCATTGACTTTGCAAAGATTTTTGACTGTGTGGATTACAACACCTTGTGGCTAACTTTGAGAAGAATGGGAATTCCAGAACACTTAATTATGCTCATGTGAAACGTATACTTGGACCAGGAAGCAGTCCTCAGAACAGAGCAGGGAAACACTGCATGGTTCAAAATCAGGAAAGGAGTACATGCTATCTCCATGCCTTTTCAATCTATATGCAGAACAGATCATTTGAGAGACTGAACTCTGTGAGAAGGACTGTGCCATCAGGATTGGAGGAAGACTCATCAACAACCTGCATTTTGCAGATGACACAACCTTGTTTACTGAAACTAAGGAAAAACAGAAGCACTTGCTGCAGAAAGAAGGTCAAGGACTGTAGTCTTCAATATAGTTTGAAACTCAACATGAAGAAAACAAAGAATCTCACCACTGGGCCAATTGGTAGCATCATGATAGATAGGGAAGAGATTGAGGCTGTTAACAGTTTAAAAATATTACATAAATAGAACCACATGTTGTTGTTAAGTGTCATCAAGTTGTAGATGACTCATAGTGACCCTATGAATGAAAGACCTGAACAGTTGTATAACTTGTATAACTTGATCCATGTTCACAGAGTTTCTGGAAGCAAGCTGTTTCGGAGTGGATGCCACTCCTGCTTCCAAACTTGTTTTAGTCATGGAGCTCCACCAAACACTGTCCACCATGGGTGACCATTATCATATTTGATGCATCAGTGTCACAGTGTTCAGCATCACAGCAACCTCGAGTTACCTCTGTACAGCAAATGGACAGGCCAGTGCTGTATGACCTAGAAGAATGTTATGTACATATTCTAGAGTCAGCTTCCACATATCAAGGGAGGAGATTTCCCTTCTTCCTCCCAATGAGCCACTGGTGGGTTCAAATTGCCAGAGGTGCCACTTTGACATTGGCCACCAAACTCCCTGTGTACTTGCTGCCAGAGGTGGTGCAAATGGTTTATGCTCAATCATGACTCAGTCAGAGATGTTATGGAAGGAAGGACTGACTGGCGGTTGCTTCTATAAAGATTACAGTCAAGAGAACCCAGTGGTTATACTCTGTAGTGAATGGACTTTCTGTAAGTTGGAACTGACTCACTGGCCACAGGATATGTCTATGTAATATTAAAGGTCTTTTTAATTATTTTTATCATTCATGTACATTGTGTTTCATGTATGTACATTGTGTTCCATCCAGCCCTTCATTTACATTATATTTCCTTCATTTATTTTGTGAGATTTTCCCCCTCCATTACAATCATCCTACCAATAATTACTTTTGTCAAAGTGTGCAAGCCTCATGCCCTAATATCCCCTGAACTCTGAGAAAACAGGTATGTCCTTTTTTTGCTGAACTATCCTCTGTTCAACTAAGAAAGTTTGAGCATATGCACCCATAAATATTGTCTAGTCCAGAACAAGCCATCAATTTGCAGCAATCAATTCTAGTTCACTGCTTATATCATCTTTTCTTCATCTGTGTGGGTTCTGGTCAACTCATCCCCAACCATCTGTGGCTAGGTTTAAAGGGGCATCAGCTGCAAGCTTGGGAGCCCACAGTTCTCTCTGCTGCTTTCCAGACCTGTTTGTCTCCTCACACGGCCATCGCTCTCACATGGGGCCACGTCAAGTCAACAGGCCAGGAGTCCTCCCTGCTCCTCAAGCTAACGATCCTTCCTTGCTCATCCATGCACCTGGGCATGTTAGGTGGGCAGTGCTAAAAGAGTATGGCCAAGTTCAGTCTGTTTCTTCCTTACTGTTTTCCTCTCACTTATTCCTGTGGATCCAAGTGATCGCTTTGAGTGAGCATCCTCCAAATCTCAAGTCTTGGAGGTGGGGCCTGACAGGCACCAACTTCACCCTGCTCAGAAGCTGGACAACTTGTTCCAGTTAAAAAGAAACAGCCTTTCCCTTCCCTTTCCCCTTCTCTCCTTTCCTGTTTGCCCTTTTTGGAAGTCTTTTAATTCACTTATTTATCCTGTATATATCCTCTTGGGTGAACTAGCTATATGTCTTTTTCCTGTTTTATAATTGGAAATGTAATTATTTATTGTTGAGTTCGGAGAGTTATTTATGTGTTCTAGGTGTCAGTCTTCTGTCGGAGGTGTGCTTTGCCAATATTTTCTTCTGCTCTATATTTTGTCTCTTCATCTTCTTAAGAAGGCCTTTCTCATTGAGAAAGTTTAAGGCTGATGAATTTGAACTTACAGTTTTTTCCTTTGGAATGTGCTTGGATATTAAATCTAAAAACTTTACCTAGCCCTACATGCTAAGAATTTTCTACTTATTTTCCTCTTAAATTTTGTATTTAAATGCAAAATATAATTTTATTAATTTATAAATAGAAATAATAATTTGTAATTAAGAAATAGACATTAATTATAGTTATATAATTTACAAATATGCTTTGGAATTAATTTTGGAATGAATTTTTGCAGAAGGTATAGATCTACCTTCTTGCTATTTTTTTTTCTGTCTGTGGACGCCAAATTACTTCAGCTCCTTGCTGAAGAAACACCTTTACTCTATTGAATTGCTTTTGCAGGTTTTTTTTATCAAAGGTCAGTGTGAATCTAATTCTAGGTTCTCTAATCTGTTCCATTGAGCGATGGGCCTGCCTCTTAAGAGCAGTGCCCTCCACACAATATAGACTGGTTTGCTTTAATAAGTGTCTGTTGTACTGAATTAAATGGAATTCTTCCCCATCAATTAAGTGCCTTCTCTTCCTGCAAGAAGTCCTATCTAAACAACAATCAGTCCTATTTCCCCATAAACACTTAACTTGTGTTTCCCTCCACGGGAATGCCACAGGGGTTTGTATGTACACGTTAGCACTTATTTCAGTATTCTGTTTCTATGCCTTTCACTTTCTGCTGGCTGTATTTCCGGAACCTAGCAGGGTCTGACATGAAAGAAACTGAACAAACAGTCTGAGACTGGGTGTTTTTTTAAAGTTGCTTTGTAGCAGTTAGCTCTTAATAAATGCTTGCTGAATTGAATTGAATCTAACGGAAGGGAATTGATGCTATATTTCCAGCGGCAGAGTTGGCTAAATTGCTGCTTTCTTTCCCTCTGTTTTGAGCTTTAATGATCGTACCGAAGCCCAATGATGGATGAGCAAAGGCCAGCATCTTTCCTCCTTATCCCCTCCGCTGACCAAAAGTGCTGACACTTTTCATGCCCTGTTGATTCTTTTTCTCCTTATAAAGGGGAAGGTCGGGCATGGTTTACTTGCAGTGATTGTATCGATCTTTATTCTTGGATGCAATTGAATCTCCCCCCCCCCCCGCAGGCAAGTTGTCATTGACTTTTACTTTCAGAGACAGATTACTAACTACAGGAGGCTCTGGGCAAAGTCAGGACTCCATATTCAATTGTGACCAGTCCAACGAGCTGGCCTTTTCACACAGACAGAACTCACTTTACTATCTTGCTGGATAGAAATCTTAAGGTCTCTTCTGGAAGGGTACATACTTATAGAGTAGAAACAAAGGTATTTCCAGTAGTGGAATTGCTGGGTCAAATGGTATACCAGCAATTCCACTACTGATAATATACCCCAAAGAAACCGTAACTGCCACCCAAGCAGATATATGCATAACCCTGTTTATTGTGGCTTTGTTCACAATAGCAAGGAGTCAGAAACAACCTAAGTGCCCATCAACAAACACATGGATAGAGAAGCTGTGGTATAGTCACACAATGGAATACTATGCTGCATTAAAAAACAAGGAACTCATGCAATATTATTCAAAATGTGTGACCCTGGAGGACACTATGCTGACTGAAGTATCTCAGTCACTAAAGGACAAATACTGCATGGTGCCACTGTTGTAAAACAGGACTGACCTTGGGGTTGGGAGAAGACTGAGAAAGATGGGTTTAATATTGTATACTGCTTTGAAACAGATGATGGAGAGAAGTGATTAAAAAGGATACATGATTAGCTATTATTGTCATGACAGAAGTCCAGAAGAAGGCTGCATAATGGAGTGGACTTAGGGGGAGGCATTGTATAACAATGAAAGAACTTTTTTTTTTGCTTTTCTAAGAGAAGTGGGGGAAGTGGTGAGCAGGCAGAAAAATGCAACAATGAATAAATGGAAATCCAAAGTCTCTGTAAATTTTCATTAAAATTAATAATAATAAACATATTAAAATAGAAAAAGAAACTGAGATATTAAAGTATGTACTCTTTTAAAGCTCATAATTATTGTTTTATATCAATAGGTACAAATTAGTTGGAAATGACGCAGATGGCACAGAACAGGATAGGGTTCAGAGTCATTGTTTATCGCTCTGCTATGAGATGTTTGTGACTTGAAGGCCCCTATGAACAACAGAGAACAATGAGCTGAGTGACATAACTTAGTCACAAAAGGACAAATGTAGTCCAAGAGCACTGTTATATATATGATGGTTATGAGGGAAGGGAGATGGGTTGGGTTGTTGTTGTTATGTGCCGTCGAGTCGTTTACAACTCATAGCGACCCTATGTACAACAGCCCTAAACCCTGCTCTATCCTGTGCCAATCACATTGCCTCTGACACACCCATCCCGATTACCCCAGTCACTGAATCAATCCACCTCATAGAGGGTCTTCCCCTCCTGCGCTGCCCTCCACTCTACCCAGCATGATGTCCCTCTCCAAAGACCTGTCTCTCCTTGCAACATGTCCAAAGTATGTCAGATGAAGCCCCAGACTCTTTGCCTCCAAGGAGTAGCCTGGTTTAACCCTCTCTAGGATGAATCTGTTTGTTTTGTTGGCAGTCCACGGTACATTCAATACTCTTATCCAGCACCACAGCTCAAAGGCATCAGTTCTCCTTCTGTCCTCCCTAGTCATTGTCCAACTCTCTGATGCATAACAAGTGATTGCAAAGACCACGGCCTGTATCAGGTGCACCTTCATCTCCAAAGAGACACCGTTGCTCTTGAGTACTTTAGAGAGGTCCCTAACAGCAGACTTTCCCATAGCAATACTTTTTTTGATTTCCTGGCTGCTGGTGCCAAGAGTGTTGACCGTGGAGCTGAGCAAACTGAAGCTGTGAACAAGCTCAATCTCTTCGTCATCCATCCTGATGCTACCAATTGGTCCAGTGGTGAGAATCTTTGTCTTCTTGACATTGAGCTTCAGTCCATACTGAAGGCTGTAGTCCTTGTCCCTCTGCAGTAAGTGCACGAGGTCCTCCTCAGTTTCAGCAAGCAGGGTTGTGTCATCTGCATAACACAGATTGTTGATAGATCTTCCACCAATCCTAATGCCACGCTTCTCCTCATAGAGCACAGCCTCTCGGATAATCTGCTCTGCATACAGGTTGAAAAGGTATGGAGGTAGGACACATCCCTGGCGCACACCCTTCCCAATTTTGAACCATTCAGTGTTGCCCTGCTCTGTTCTGATGACTGCCTCTTGGTCCAAGTATAGGTTTCGCATTAGCATGATCAAGTGTTCTGGGATTCCCATTCTTCTCAGGTTGGGAGAACAGAAAAAAGACTGGGTAGATAAATGAGCACTTTGTTGGACTAGATTATGAGAACTTTGTTGGACTAGATAATGAGCACTTTATTGGAACAGGTAAAGGGAAGGTCAATCTGAAATGAGTGGATGATCAAACACTATTCCTTCAGTCAACCATCTGAACTAGGATGTGCATTATTAAAAAACAAACAAAACCAACAATAATAAAAGAAAGAGACTGAAGAAATAATAATACATACATCTAAACAATTATACATGGTTGACTATACAAAGGAAGGGTAAAGGAGCAGAGTTCAGTAAGTAAATGGGTCGGGTCAAGGCCAAGGAAGGTTTAGCAGGCTTCCATGTTTTTAGATGCCTTTAAGTCAAGTACCTTCCATAGCAGCCTTATGAACAGCAGATCTGAACCCTGTCCCCTCCTGTGCCATCCTCACACTCCCTGACACACTAGAGCCCATTGCAGCAGTGACGGTGTCAATCCATCTGGTTGCATGTTTTACTCTCTTTTGCTGACCCTCTGCCTTTCCAAGCATGATATCCCTTCCAAGGAATAGTCTCTCCGAAAAACATGCTCAAAGTACAAGAGGCAAAGCTTTATCATATTTGCCTCCAAGAAGCACTCTGGTTGCTTTTATCTCCGTGTATTTGTTGTTCTCTCGCCATCCATGGGATGTTCAGTGCTCTTCTTCAACACCACAGCTCAAAGGAATCAATTCGTCTTCTGTCATCCTTATTCATTGTCCAGCACTCAGATGCATAGCAAGTGTTTGGAAATGTCATAGCCTCAATCAGACACGCCTTAGTACTCAAAGTGACCAGACTTTCCCCAGTGCAATGTCTCCTTATTTCCCAACTGCTTGTGCCAAAGATGTTGATTGTGAATCCAAGTAAGATAAAGTTGTTGACCATTTCAATCTTCTCTCCATCTATCATGATGTTGCCTATCAGTCCAGTGACAAGAGTGTTTGGGCTTTTTTTAAAAAAATTAAATATAATTTATTCTGTCTTCATGATTATAGGCTTTAGAGGCAAAATAAGTAAAGCAAATAAAGCAAACCGTTTCACCCATTTAACTAGATGCAGCATTTTGATATAGGTTGACATATAATCTTTCATATTAGGGTTTTCCTTCTCAGCTACTCTATGGATCTTAATTCCTGAAATATATTGTAACTTGGAGCTGGTGTTCAATGCAACACACTGTTGAAACTTTCAAATCTAACACATTTTGTTAAGGCAGGATTGTAAGTCTGTTAAAAGCTGTCTTTCTCTTGGTTAACCCAGACTCACAGCAATCTTAACTGTTAAATTACTATAGAAAAATAGAATTGCAGTGTGAAGTTGAGTCTCCCTTCAGAATATTGACTTTCTGAGAGAAGCCCTAGCCAACTGCTTCCATGAACAGTGACTCCAGGACAATGTCCTTTGCAGTATAATTCAAGGACTCAGGCAACCTTGAGCTTCCTGACGAGTTTATAATTTTGTATACAAACATTTAAAGCTGGTACCAACTATTGTAACCATTATCCCTAGAAATTAATTTTAGTACATTCAGTTTCTATAAAATGTTAGAACAGGTAAGAGGAATACCTCAAGAAGGAAGAAATAAAATTCCCTCCTAAATTCCTCATCAAATTGATGGCTTTCTTCACAGTCTCAATGAACAAAATCCAATCTCTAGTTTGCTGATGATTTGAGGAGTCAATTTTCAATGTCAAGGTCAAGAAGAGCTTTTAGGCTTTTCTTTGCCACGGTCCATGAACTCCGGTCCGCACTTTCAGCATGCAAGTTTGGTTCATTATCATATTGCAGGTCATTGATGAATCTTCCTCCAATCTTGATGTCACATTCTTCTTCACAAAGTCCAGCTTCTTGAATGATTTGATCAGCATACAGATTGAATAGGTATGGAGAGAGAATACAACCATGTCACATTCTCCTCTTGATTTGCTTGGGAAAATCTGCTGTCATGGACCTCTCCAGAGTGATGTCAGTCTAGATACAAAGGTGCACATAATCCAGGCCATGGTCTTCTCAATTACTTGTTATGCTTCAGAGAGTTGGACAATGACTAAGGATGACAGAAGAATAGAGCCTTAGAGTTGTAGTGCTGGAGAAGAGTCTTGAACATACCATGGACTGCCAAGAAAATAAATCGGTCTATCTTGAAGAGGGTGAAACCAAGTCTTTCCTTGGAAGCTAGGAATTTGAAGCTCTGCCTCACTTACTTTGGACACATGGCCAGGAGAGATCGGTCCTTGGAGAAGGATATCATGTTCAGAATAGTGGACAAACAGTACAGGAGAGGGAGACCTCGGATGAGATGGATTGATACTGTAATTGGGGCAATGGGGGTTAGTGTATCGGGGTTAGTGAGACTAGCTCAGAGCTGCTGTACATCGCTGTACATTACAGGTGACTCAATGGCACATAAAAACAATAACATATTATGACAGGTTTGGAAGAAGAAGTAACATCCACTTCCTAAACAACATACCTCCAGAAACTCTATGAACTTAGATAAATGTCAATAGTTTTAGAGCAGCTTCAAGCCTTTTTTGTTCATGGGATGAAGGTAATCATCAACAACAACACAATAGGCTCTGTTTACACAATAGCCTCTTGGTCTAGGTATAGGTTTTGTATGAGCACAATTAAGAGCTCTTGGATTCCTGTTCTTTTCAATGTTAGCCCTAACTTGTTATAATCCACACAATCAAATGACTCTGCAGAGTCAATAAAGCGCTAAATAGACATTCTTCTGGTATTCTTTACTTTCAGCCAGGCTCCAAGAGGAAGCATGATAAAGTGAACAAGGTGAACAAAAGATTTCAAAGGGTTTGTTGTTGTTGTTTTGTTGTTGTTTTTGTTATGTGCCTTCGACTCATAGTGACCCTAGGTACAACAGCCCTAAACTCTGCTCTGTCCTGTGCCAGTAGTACTGTCTCTGACACACCCATCTCGAGTACCCCAGTCACTGAATCAACCCACCTCATAGAGGGTCTTCCCCTCCTGCGCTGTCCCTCCACCCTCCCAAGCATGATGTCCCTCTCCAAGGACCCGTCCCTCCTCACAACATGCCCAAACTATGTTACACGGAGCCTCAGAATCCTTGCCTCCAAGGAGCCGCCCAGTTTAATCCTTTCCATGAGTAAATCTGTTTGTTTTCCTAGCAGTCCATGGTACCCTCAATACTCTTCTCCAGCACCACAGCTCAAAGGCATCAATTCTCCTTCTATCCTTGTTCACTTCAGCATGCTTCCTCTTGGATTGAAGGTTTCTGTAGCATGAGCTAAATAATTACTTTGCACAATTGTATTTGATCTTGCTCAGTTAAAATGTACATGAGTAATTTTATTAAAACATATTAAAGTAAAAAACTTGAAAATAATTTTAATAAGTGGTATTGGTGGTTCAAAGGCAGAATCTTTGCCTACTAGGTGAGAGAGCTGCGTTCAAGCCAGACCAATGTGTTCCAGGCACAGACCTTATCTGTCCACAGTTACTTGTCTTCTCTAAGGATACATGAATGTAAGATATAATGTGGAAACTATTAAAGGCACTCCCCCTCCTTTCACTGTGATTTGATTAACCAGCTGGTAGGAAAATGATTAAGGGTGAAACTCAATATTCCTTAATCCCATCACATCTTGGATCTACCAAGTTTCCCTATGATGTGGCCAGTAACCCCCTTCATCCCTTTATTTTTCTCACATGCCGTAGAAGCAGCTGTGACTCAACAACAATCCTATGATCAACAGATGGGAACTTGACCCTATCCTGCGCCATCCTCAGGATCTCCATGACGCTTGAACCCATTGTTCTAGTCCCCATGTCAAGCCACCTTGTTGCTGGTCTTTCCTAATTACCTCTGAGCCTCCATCTTTAGTACCATGATGCCTTTTATCAAGGACCGACCTCTCCTGATAACACTCTGGAATAAGTTAGATTAAATTTCCCACTGTTTACATATATATAGACCTTGCCTGATGATTCTACAAGAATCAGATTGACGACATCTTGGAAAGAGTCGATGGAGAAGCTCCGTATCAGCAGTCAAAACAACGGTAGTGGCTGTTCATGGAATTACTTGTGTACGTCTCTCCATCAATTACTCATGTGCAAGTTCAATTGAAGTTGAAGGAAAATCAAAAAAGTCCATGAGAACAGAAATACAGCCTTAAGTCTGTAACAATTGATTTTTTTTAAAAAAAACAAAAAACTTTCAAGAATAGAATTATGCACTGAACATTGATGACAGAAGACCAGATGAGTTGAGGGATGACATAAAGGAAGACATTTTTTCCTATAATTATGTTTTATTAATTTTCATAAACATTTACAGAGATTTTGGGTTTCCATTCATTCATTGTTGCACTATTCTCTCTACCCTCCTCCCAGTTTGTTCTTGTCCAAATGCCACAGTGCTTGTCAAAGCCAGTTCTGATTAATCTTCGTTGTCAGTGTGTCCTTTGCCATTCCCTATCACTCCTCCCTGAGAGAAACTTCACCCTGAGTCATAAGGAAAAGGGGATGGCGTATTCTCTTAGCTACTTCCTGCTGAAAAGGGACGCTGTGGGTTTCAGGGTGAAGATCTTCTCTCACTACTCTAAAGGGCCCCTTGGGCAGTAGGAAACACATAGACTATTATGGAGATTGATTTTGGAATTTAGATGCACTCTTATTGATTGTGCTTGGCTGTACATGTTCATATCCTTGAAGATGTATCATGGGGGTGTTGCAACCTAGAAGACACAAATTTGACTAACAAGTTATAAGTACATGAGTAAAAAATTATGGAAAAGAAAAAGAAAAGATTCTTTCATTGTTTTACAAACCCTCCCCCAGGTCCCCTCCACCATGTAGCCCTCACTCTAGACTCCTGTGACGACAGAAATACCTAGTCACATATCTCTTTTAAACAGTTTTCTCCCTCCTCTGTTTCAGTGCAATATACATTATTGAACCCATCTTACTCAGTCCCTCCCCAACCCCAAGGACAGTCCCATTCTACAACAGTGGCATCATGTAATATTTGTCCTTTTGTGATTGGGATATTTCACTCAGCATAATGTTCTCCAGAGTCAACCATTTTGAATAATATTGCATGAGTTCCTTGTTTTTAAATGCAGCATAGTATTCCATTGTGTGAATATACCACAGCTTCTCTAGCCATTCGTTTGTTGATGGGCACTTAGGTTGTTTCCAACTCCTTGCTATTGTGAACAAAGGAAAACATTAATGAATAAAAAGCTAAAGGTCATTAGAAAGACAGAAAAGAAACAAAACGGATATCAGAGGAGACTCTGAGATTTGCCCTGGGATGTAGAGGGGCCAAAACAAAAGGAAGAAATGCAGAATTAAGAGAGATGAGCAGACAATTTACAATGGTAGCGTGAGTAGACAAAGCAAAGTATTGCATACTGTGCAAAGAGATAGAAAAACAAAGGAAAGAACATGCTTGGTGAAAGAACTGAAGAACAAATTCAAGCTTTTAGCTGCAAGACTGAAAGAGTCTGTGTGGGCAAAATATTGTACAATGTAGGGAGCATTAAAAGAAGATGGGAGAAATACATGGAATCACTGTACCAAAAAGAATTGGTTCAGATTCAGCCATTTCAGGAAGCAGCATATCATCAAAGTTCAATGGTAATGAAGGAAGAAGTTCAAACTGTCACTAAAGTCATTGACAAAACACAAGTTCCCTTCTATCTTGTTGTTGTTATGTGCCATCGAGTCATTTGTGACTCATAGAGACCCTATGTACAAGAGCCCTAAATGCTGTTCTGTCCTGTGCCAACCTCGCTGTCTCAAACACATTCATGCCCACCTCTCCACTCACAGAGTCGATCCACCTCAACGAGGGTCTTCCTCTCCTGCGCCGTCGAGAAAGAAGAAGGCAATGAACCAAGATGTAAGACTTCAACACCACCAAGAAATAATCAGTAGGAGTGGATAGTGTTCTTTTTAAAAAATTGCATGAGCTTTTTATTATGTTTATAGTTTTTTTTTTCCAGAGTGTGTTCTTTTGAACTCAGGTTCCTTGACTCCAGAAAAGGCCAAGACACACTGAGACCTCTGATGAGCTACAGACTGACTGTTGCTGGAGGAACAAGGATATTCTCGAACTGACATAGAGAAAGGGGCACCTTATTCTGGCACCTTGAATTTGGAAGTCTAGTTACCTGATTGGTAAATTTACAAATTACTGATGGACTATGATATCAGTTTGAAGACTAAGGTGTGCTTGATTTAGGTCATGATCTTGTCAATCACTTGCTATGCATCTGAGACCTGGACAATGAAAAGGGATCACAGAATAATTGATGCCGTTGGATTGTACTGTTGAAGTAAAGCAATGAATATCTCATGGACTGCCAAAACCCAAACATCTTGAAGAAGGTTCAAATGAAGTGCTCCTTGGAGGCAAGGATGGTGTAGATTTGTCTCACATATTTGGGCATGCTGTCAGGAAAAGTGAGTATTTGGAAAAGGCCATAATGCTATGAGAGGGAGAAGGTCAGCAAAACAGAGTAAGATCCTTAACAAAATGGATTGACATGGTGACGGCAGCCATGGGCTCCAGTGTGTCAGAGATGCTGAGGATGGCACAGGAGAGGGCAGGGTTCAGAGCTGTTGTTCGCAGGGTCACTTTGAGTTGTATTCAACTCCACAGCACCTAACAACAACGACAAACGGTAAGAGAATCAATTCTGTTCATTAAGACATTGCATTTAGGATAGTTCTTTACAGCAGTATTAGAAAATTAAGACACTTGCTATGATATTTAACACTTTTCAACAGAACTTCCAGAATGCCAAGAGAAGTTTAACTGGAAAGAAAGATTTTGTTATCTGCTGTCAAAAAGTTAACAGTGAATCCCCTTTGGATTGCAACGGTTCTGTTTCCAACCAATTTCAACGATGACCCAAGACACGGCATTTTGTTTTGTTTTTTTGTAGAGTCAAATATATATTTGGTACCAATAGAAAGTAATAAGAAAGAAGATATTCTAAATTGGTACAAGAAAAAAAAAATGGTACCGGGATAGTTTTTGTGTTATGGAAAGGAATTTTATAAGTGGTTATTTTAGTTCTTAGATTTTTTAGTATTTTTCTCAATTTTTTAAATGATAAGCCATGTTATTTTAGAAATTGGAGGAGAAGCAAAACTTAACTTTAATAATTCTTTAAATGAAATGGATATTTATGTATTTATGACAAAGAAATCTGGCGGCATGATGTGTTTGACTGTTCTTCAAAGGTTGGCATTTCAAATCTACCAGCTGCCTTGTGGGAGAAAGATGGACAGTCACTTTAAAGATGTATGGCCTCAAACCTCAACAGTGGGCGACCAGGAATTGGAATTGCTGAACAGCTGGGGATATGACAATTCCACTTTGATGTCACTTGTTCCTCTGAAAAAATGTAACACTGCCAGAGGATAAGTATCATTACTATTGCTGTGATTGTAATTTTATATGTATGAAATGATGATATTTTATAGTTTTAAACCTTTTATTTCTTAATACAGCACAGTATTCCATTGTGCGAATATACCACAGCTTCTCTAGCCATTCGTTTGTTGATGGGCACTTAGGTTGTTTCCAAAAAAACAAGGAACTCATGCAATATTATTCAAAATGGTTGA
>NW_006399785.1:15670898-15671780 GCF_000299155.1 Elephantulus edwardii | reverse complement strand
ACCAAATTGTCTTCTCAAATTCAAAACTTAGAGTTGCTGGGAAAAGTAGAGTCAAAGAAAGAGTAGAAGCCTCAACAAGATGGATTGACACAGTGACTGTCACAATGGCTCAAGTATGTTGGAGTCCACAAGGACGGCACAAATAGGGCAGGATTCTGATTTGTTGTTCATAAAGTCACTGTGAGTCTTGGTTGGCTCAATGGCACATAACAATTGTCTCCTTTGAAGTGTAGAAACTAAGGTGCGCCTGACCCAGGCCATGGTATGGTATTCACAATTACTTGCTATGAATCAGAGAGCTGGACAATGACTAAGGATGATAGAAGAATTGATGTCCTTGAGCTTTGGTGTGCTGGAGAAGAGTATTGAACATACCATGGACCGCCAAGAGAACAAACAGGTCAGTCTTGGAGACGGTGAATCCAAGTTTCTCCTTGGAGCCAAGCAAGGATTTTGATGCCTCCATCTCACATCCTTTGGGCATGTGGCCAGGAGGATTCAGTCCTTGGAGAGCGATATCATGCTTGGAAAGATGGAAGGACAGCACAGAATAGGAAGACTCCAGATGAGATGGATTGACACAGTACCTGCGACATTGAGATTAGATGCGTTAGAGTCAGTGAGACTGCCTCAGGATAGGGGAGGGTTCAGAGCTGTTGTATATAGAATTGCTACGACTTACAGGCAATGCAAGGTCACATAACAACAACAACAAAAACAACATCAATGTATTTTCAATTAATAGAAGATGTGCTGAAATAAAGAATTTTCTGTTAGTAATGCTAATTTTGCATATGAGTAGCTGGTGGTCTGTTCCACAGTCAGCTCCTGGCCTAGTTTTCACAGCTGATATTGAGCTTCTCCAGTGGTTCTTTCCACAGA
>NW_006399785.1:15657832-15668502 GCF_000299155.1 Elephantulus edwardii | reverse complement strand
TCTATGAGGTGGATTGATTCAGTGACTGGGATAATTGGGATGGGAGTGTCAGAGACACTGTGATTGGCACAGGACAGAGCGGAGTTTAGGGCTGTTGTATATAGGGTCGCTATGAGTCGCAGGCGACTGGATGGCACATAACAACAACAACAACATCCTTGTTGTAGCAAGAATCTAGACAACTTACCTTACATTGTCAACTCTACTGGAAGAGGACACTTGGAATTTATATGCACCACCCAATTGTATCAAAATCAGCATTGTTGTCCAAGGATGACAGAAGAAGAATTGATACTTTTATTTGTGGTGATGGAGATGAAACTTAAACATACAATGAACTGCCAAGAGAACTATCAGATTTATCCCGGAGAAGGTGAAACCACACTGCTTCTTGGAGACAAGGATTTTGAGACTCTGTCTCATGTAATTTGGGGATGTAGCCAGGAGGGACAAGTCTTTGGAGAAGAATATCATTCTTGGAAGGGTTAAGGGACAGTGCAGGGGAGGAACACCTCAGATAGGATTGTTTGACACAATAACTGGGGTAATGAGAATAGGTGTGTCAGAGACAGTGAGATTGGTTCAAGATAGAGCAAAGGTCAGAGATATTTTGCATAGTGTTGCTATGAGTCATAGTTGACTCCGTGGCAGATAACAACAACAACAACAATAACAATAACTCCCCTTTCCAGTAACGCATGCTGCTGTTGTTAGGTACTGTAGAGTCAGAATGAATCCATAGCTGGTCCTCCAGTGGGTTTTCAGAGGCAGTAAATAGCATGGAAGGAGCCGCCCACTTTTCTCCTGCAGAGTAGTTGGTGGATTCAAACCTAGTGCCTTTGAGCTGACAGCACAACTCTTTACCATTAGGCCACCAGAGCTCCGTTTCACTTGTAAAACTTCCTAAACCTTGGCTTGTTGATCACAGAACTTCAAAGCCAGCAGTCTGTCCTTCACTGCCCTGTGGGCAATTAGCACTTTCCATGACAAGAAATAAACGAAATGGTGACAGGCTCTTGATGTTGTGCCATTTGCAGTCAGGAGGTGCCCCTGCAGCCAGAGACAGGGTTATTTCTGGTGAAATCCTTGCTGTAAGGTGTGCCAATCAATTTTCCTTACAAATGATTTCTAATAAGTAATTATGTAATCAAACACTCTCATAAATAAACTGGGTCTTGACTTAGAGTGATGGAATGCAGTAATATTTTAAATAAAAGATGATCGCATACCCATTTAGTTTGAAGTCCAATTTTCAGAGTTAGAAACTATACATTAATGGCAGTTTAGTGATTAACAGCAAGCTAAATGTGAAAGTCCATGAGTCAATGCCTTCGACATAAACAAATATACAAAAATAGCATCTGAGAACGGCAAAGGGCTGATGGAGCTACAGGGCTTTCTGCAAAGCACGGAGCACAAAGGGTACCAGATTCATCACATTCTGGCAGCAGACTGGTCAAAAATAGTGGAGACCATGAACAGCTTCCTCTGCCCACTACAACCATTCTTCCATGTGCGTGGCTTTTAAAATCCTATCATCTTTGGAAAATTACAACAGAGGACATATTCTCCTGGAGGTCTGTTGTCAAGCTAAGTAGTCTGGGTGCGAAATGGTGACAGTTGAAGAGTTTCCCTGCAAGTGTTATAGGCAGATTGCCCTGGTTTTGCAAGGTTAGGGCAAAGGATAGAGCACTGTGTTGCATTTGAACAGTTTACAAAGCTCTCAAACACTCTTGATTAATCATAATGTAACACTCATAGTTCCTTGGAAAAGGAGCTCTTGTGACCTAATCTGTTCGGGGTTGCACTGTTAACCTGAAGCCTGCACCTCTCTCGTGGTTCAGGTCCACAAGTCAGTCTGCAACAGAAAAATGGCAGTTTCCTCCTATGCGATTTACAGCCTTGTAAACCCTGCTGGGGGCTCACTTGTGAGGAGATTCCAATTGCAATGAGGAGAGGGGAGGGAGGGGAAGAGAGAGAAGGGGGAGAGAGGGAGAGGGGGCTGAGAGAAATAGAGGGACAGGAAAAAGATAGAGGGAGAGGGAGAGAGGGAGGGAAGGAGAGAGGAAAAAAAAAACTGACATGAGGAGGAGAGAGAATTCCTTGGAATAATAGCTATCATTTCTTTTCCATCCATTTTTCTTCTTTCTTGCTCTAAGGAATTTTCCACCCAAAATTTCTTATTATCTCAGTGCAAGGCCTTGAGCAATCTGGTAAGTGAACTGCTCACAAAGAACTTCGTTTTATTCCATCTCTGATTCTTAGCCCCAGGTCCAGCTCATGGTGGGTGTGTGGTGCATAATTATTAAATGAATGCATGAGGGTAAGCCTCTCATTTAATGCTTTATGAAATGTGATACATTTTAGAAAACATTTTCACTGATCCCATTCTCAAAACAACATTCAAGGATGGAAAATGAGGGATAATTTTCTCAAAGTAGTAGTTCCAGTTCTTCAAGGAGATGTTAAAATGAGATTAAACGTGGGAGACCTTGATTGCCAGAGCTGTTTATAAGGGACAGTGGAGATGGATTAGAGTAGGTTCAGGGAGCTATCAGACTGCCCACACAGGAGGAGAGGAGTCTGAGTAGGAAAGAGGTTAGAGTGCACGCTAGTCTAGGAAAGTTTTGTCAAAGCTGAAGAAAGGATCATCGTGTTATTGGGCCAAAATCAACTACTTTGAGGAGCCCTGTGTCTACCAGTTGTGCCGAAGTGTCCCTGCTGTGCTCTGTCACTGGTTGGGAGAGGCTGTGGTGATGAGTTTCAAAGGGCAAGGATGGGTCAATGGCTGTCCTTACAGTGAAGCTCTGAGCAGCTATTTCTCATGGTCACTACACCTTGTCTTAGGATAAGAGGTTCTTCTTACACTGTTCTTATAATAGCAGTATCTTCTAAGACCCACTCTACACATCATCTTTGACAACGGCAGGGGTGGTCTTTCCTTTTCTGACCCAAACCACTTGACCTATGTCAGATCTCAACGTGAAGCTTTCAAACGCCAGTTGCAGTTTCAAAGCTCTGAAATCCTCTTAATAAACCTCAATTTAACCTCAGCTGCAGGTCTGAAGTCCCCATGACATCCTTGGTTCTAAGTTTCTGGCTACAAATTCCTTAGAGGCAAGGATGGTGAAATATCGTGTCACATATTTCGGGCATGTCGTCAGGAGGTGCTAGTCTTTGGAAAAAAAAAAAGACCATGTTGAGAAAACGAAAGGGTCAGCAAAAGAGAGGAAGACCCTCAATGAGACGGATTGACGCAATGACTGCACTAACGGGCTTGAGTGTGATGGAGAGCGGAAGGACGGCACAGAAGAAGGCGGAGTTTCCATCTGCTGGTCACAGGGTTGCTATGAATCAGAGTTGACTTGGGGGCCCCCAACAAAGACGATAACTACTCTCTTAAAGAATGTTCATTCTTGCCACCAACTCTGCCAGCTTTGTGTGAAACAAGGAAATAAAGGCTTCATTCTCTTAAAAAAAAAAGAAGAATGTTCATTCTTAAATGACTCACAAAACACGTGTATTTTATTTATTATTTCAGGTTAGTGTTCTGAATTCACTCAGAGACATTTTGGAAGACAGTCTTGATCATGTATAAATCAAGGTCACAGTCATGAAGATCCTATGGGACACAGTTTTATCAGAAAACAAGTACTGTGATCACAGAATAAATATACAACGAGAGTTTTATTATAGCAAAAGAGATGTATGTGAAGAGATGTGTGGTGCATAGCCTGAGAGAGTGCCCATAGAGCTTCCATGTCCCAAGGGATGTGTAACCCTTCCATACATAAATATCGTTCCCCTTATTTCTTTCCTAAATATTTACCAATGAGGAAGCTCAGGTGAGCTTTAATAGTCAGAATTGCTTAAATTTTATATTAGTTTATATACAAAATTCAAATACATTTTGTTTTATTTATGTACATTGTGTTTCACCCAGACTTTCATTCATGTTGTACAAAACCAGGATTGATGAAGAAGAAATTTAAGTTGTTAATAATTACAGCTTGCTCAGCTCCACAATCAAAACTTTTGTCACTAGCAGTCAGGGAATCAAAAGAATAATTGCACTGGGAAAATCTGCTGTCAGGGACCTCTTGAGAGTACTGAGAAGCAACAACATCTGTCTAGAGACTAAGATGTGCCTGAACCAGTCCATAGTTTTTGCAATTACTTGCTGTGTTATCAGAGAGCTGGGCAATGACTAAGGACATCCAAGAAAACAAACAAGTCTGTCCTGGAGAAGGTGAAACCAAGTTTTTCTTTGGAGCCTAGGATTTTTGAAGTTCTGTCACACATACTTGGGGCACATGGCCAGGAGGGACCAGTCCTCAGAGAAGGACGTGCTCGGAAGGGTGGAGGGACAGCACAGAAGAGGAAGACCCAGGATGAGGTAGCTGTGTTGTAGTCAGTGATATTGGCTCAGGACAGGGCAGGCTTCAGAGCTGTTGTACATAAGGTTGCTATGAGTCACAGGTGACTCAACAGAACATGACAACATACAGTTGTGGATTGCTTTCAAGTCAACCACGGCTTATAGCAACCCCATGAACAAAAGGCCTAAAGCCTTTCTATAACTATTGACATTTATCAAATTTCACAGAGTTTCTGGAGGTATAGTGTTTAGGAAGTGGTTCCCACTCCTGCTTCTAAATCTGTCTTAATCTGGGAGCTTCACCAAACACTGTCCATCATGGCTAAATGTTATGGCATTAGACACTCCAATGTCACAAAATTCAGCATCACAGCAATGCCAAGTTACCTCAGTACAGCCTATGAACAAGAGTGGTGTACCACTAAGAAGAATGTTCCTCCAAAATAAAATAATAACCAACTTTAGATACAAAAGCCCTCCCCAAGGTCTTGTTGACTTTAAACAATAGGCTTAAATAAAAAACAACAACAACAAATACAGTAAGTTCTTATTGTAATGTGCCAATGAGTCACCTGGGATGAATAGTGACCCTATGTACAGCAGCTCTGAACACTTCCCTGTCCTGAGCCAGTCTCACTAATTCTGACACACCCACCCCTATTGCCCCAGATATTGTATCAATCCATCTCATCTGGGGTGTTCCCCTCTGGTGCTGTTCGTATACTCTTCCGATCTCTCCTGGCCATGTGCCCAAGGTATGTGAGGCAGAAGATTAAAAATATAGCCTCCAAGAAGAAATTTGGTCACACCCTCTCCAAGACAGACATAATTGTTTTCTTGGCAGTCAATGATATGTTCAAGACTCTTCTCCAGCACCACAACTCAAAGACATCTATTCTTCTTCTGTCATCCTTGGTCATTGTCCAACTCTCTGAAGCACAACAAGTATGAGAAGACAGTGGACTGAATTAGGTGCACCTTTGTATCTAGACATCGTTGCTCTTCAGCACTCTGGAGAGGTTCATGACAGCAGATTTTCCTGATTGTTGGTGCTAAGAGTGTTGATTGTGGATCTGAATAAGCTGTAATTGCTAACAACCTCAATCTCTCCTCCATCTATCATGGTGCTGCCAGCTGGCCCAGTGGTGAGAATCTTTGTCTTCTTGATGCAGAGCTTCACTCCATGTTGAAGACAACAGCCCTTGACCTTTTGTAGCAAGTGCTTCAGGTCTTCTTCAGTTTCAGCAGGCAAGGTTGTATCATCTGCATATCATAGGTTGTTATTGAGTCTTTCTCTAATCTTGATGCCGTATTCCTCCTCATAAAGCCCTGCTTCCTGAATGATCATAGAGACCCTATGAACTAAAATCCTGAAGCCCCTCTACAACTGACATTTGTAAATCAACATTTATCAAAGTTCATAGAGTTTCCAAAGGCATGTTGTTCAAGTAGTGGATGCAGCTTCTGCTTGCAACTGGACTCATAGTGCCCTTATTTATAATGGAACAGAGCATTAGCTGGTCCTGCAGCACCCTTTGTTTATGATCGCTGGTCTTCTGGAGTCCACACTTGCAGTCATTGTGGGTTTTAGTTCACTCCAATATAAGAGTCTCATCCATTGTATTATTTTGGCCAATATTCGTTGTTATCAGTTTGGTTTTCATTGGCACATTTCTGGAAGTACAACACCAGACCTTTATGCTAGTTTTTAAAAATCTGGATGCTTAGCTAAAACCTACCTCCCATGGGTGATCTTATCAGAATTGGAAATAGCAAGTGGCATAGCCTCCAGTGTCACAGCGACGTGTAAAGGACCACCGTGAAACTCATTAGGAGGGGAGTGGTAGATGTATGGCATGCTGATATTGGAGCTTTAAGCACTCTTGACAAAGACTTAACATGTCTATTTTCATTATCATAAACTACAATATGCCAAGTAGAATAAAATCACATTCTCAGAGAAAAATGATCAAGAATAGAAATGAGACATCTGGAGAAAAACATGGCATGGATTGTATATGATAGACCAATATTTGTGCCATCAAGTTGAATATGACTTGTAATGAACTATGAACAGTCAACCTGAAACCTGTCCTGACTTCTACCACCCCCCCATCAACTCCGAGACACTAGAGTCTGTTGCTGATGTCATGTTATCAATCCATCCTGTTTGGATCTTCCTTTCTTTCATTGATCCTCCATCTTTCCAAACGTGATGTGCTTTTCAAAGGAATAGTCTCACTTAGCTACGTGTCTGGAGTATGAAAGCTGAAGCTTGGTCATCCTTGACTCCAAGGAACAGTCTGGCTACATCCTTTCCAGGACATATCTGTTTGTTCTTTTGTCCATTCTTGGGATATTCAGTACTTTTTTGCAGCACAACAACTCAAAATCATTAGTTCTTCTTCTACTATACTTATTCCTTGTCCAACTCTCTGATGCATGTTGTTGTTGTTGCTATTAGGTGCCATTGACTTGAATACGACTCATAGCGACCCCATGAACAAAAGATCTGAACCTAGTCCTGTCCTGTGCCATCTTCACACTTCCTGACACACAAAAACGTGCAGCAGTTACCTTGTCAATTCACCTGGTTAAGGGTGACCCTCCACTCTTCCCAATATCACAACCCTCTCCAAGGAATAGCACCTCCTAACAACATATGCAGATGACACAACGCTGCTTGCTGAAACTGAGGAGGACCTGAAGTGCTTCCTGCAGAAAGTCAAGGACTGAAGTCTTCAATATGGATTGAAGCTCAATATCAAGAAAACAAAGATTCTCACCACTGGACCAATTGGCAGCGTCAGTATGGATGGTGAAGAGACTGAGATAGTTAACAGTTCTAGTTTGCTTGGCTCCACAGTCAACACTCTTGGTAGCAGCAGCCAGGAAATCAAGAGATGAATTGCACTGGGAAAGTCAGCTGTGAGGGACCTCTCAAGAGTACTGAAGAGAAATGACATCAGGCTGGAGACTAAGGTGTGCCTGATCCAGGCTATAGTCTTCACAATTATGTGTTATGCATCAGAGAATTGGACAGTGAATAGGGGTGATAAAAGGAGAATTGATGCCTTTGAGCTGTGGTACTGGAGAAGACTGTTGATTATACCATGGACTGCTAGGAGAACAAACACGTTTGTCCTCGAGAGAGTGAAGCCAGAATGCTCCTTGGAGTCAAGGATTCTGAAGCTTCATCTGACATGCTTTGGGCATGTTGCAAGGAGGGACTGGTCCTTGGAGAGGGAAATCATATTTGGGAGAGTGGAGGGACAGCGCAGGAGAGGAAGACCCTCAATGAGATGGATCGATTCTGTGAGTGGAGTGGTGGGAATGAGTGTGTTTAAGAAGGTGAGGTTGTCACAGGATCAAACGGCCTTTAGGGCTCTTATACATAGGGTCTCTATGAGTCATAAGCGACTCAATGGCACACAACAACAACAACAACAACAACAACAACAACATCATTCTTGTCTGCAAAGTGCATTCTGACTCTATCCTCTCCGAGACATATCTATGCATTTTCTTGGCCATCCACAGGATGTTCAGTGCTCTTCTCCAACACCACAGCTCAAAGGCATCAAATCTTTTTCTGTCATTCTCAATCATTGTCCAGGTCTCAGATGCATAGATAGTAATCGGAAAGACTATGCCCTGGATCAGATGCACTTTAGTTCTCAAACTGACATCACTACTCCTCAATAATTTGGAAAAGTCCCTAACTACAGATTTGCCCAGTGAAATGCGTCTCCTTATTTCCTGACTACTCATATCAAGGGTATTGATTGTGGATCCAAGCAAGATGAAGTTGTTGACAGTTTCAATTTTCTCTTCATCCATCATGACACTGCCTACTGATCCAGTGGTAAGAATCTTTGTTTACTTTATATTGAGATACAGTCCATGAAGAATGAAGGCTGCATTCTTTGATTTTCTGAAACAAGTGTTTAAAGTAGTCATCACTTTCAGCAAGTAAGGTTGTGTCATTTGCAGAACGCAGGTTATTCATGAGTTTCCCTCCAATCCTGACACCACATATGAAGAGGACTTCATAGAGTCCATAGCAAATGATTATGAAGACCATGGCCTGAATTAGGCACAACTAAGTCTTCAAACTGGCATCATTTCTCTTCAGTATTATTAAAAGGTTCTATTTCCTGATTTTCTGACTGCTGATATCAAAGATGCTGATTGTTGATTCAAGCAAGGTGAAATCGTTGACAGCTTCAATCTTTTCTCTGTTGAGCCTGTGGTGAGGATCTTTGTCTTCTTGTTGAGATGGAATCCATACCAAAGGCTATAGTCCTTGATCTTCTGTGTTTTGCTTCACTTTCAACAAGCAACATTGTGTCATGGGCATAACCCAGGTTATTGCTGAGTTTTCCTCCAATCCTGATGCCACATTTCTTTTCTTAGAATCTGACTTTGCAATTTATTTGCTCAGCATAAAGATTGAATAGGTATGGAGAAAAGATAAATCCCTCATGCACACCCTTCCTGAACTTAAGCCATGCAGTATTCCTTTGCGCTGTTCACATCAGAGCTTTTTGGTTTAGTTATAAATTCTGTATGAGTGCAATTGTTTTGAGACCCCCATTTTTCTCAATGTGAGCCATCATTTGTTATGATACATGCAGACAAATGCCTTTGCATAGACAACACAACACAACACAACACAAATATACATTCTTTTGGTGCTCTCTGCTTTCAGCCAGGATCCATCTGATTTCAGCAATGGATTTCAGCTCTGGTGGCCTAGTGATGAGAAACTGCACTGCAATCATGAAGCTCCATGGTTCGAATCTACCAGATGCTCCAGGGGAGAAGGATGGGCAATTTCATCCTGTGTAATTAAACTACCTCTGAAAACCTGCTGGAGGGTCAGGTATGGGTCAATTCTGACTCAATGGTACAACAACATCATCCGTGGTGCAGTGTATATTACCTACTATTCCCTGCGAATACAGAGAATTATGTTAATTATAGAACAGAGTTCAGGTCTTTTGTTCATAGGGTCACTATGAGTTGTATTTGACTTTACGGCACAAAACCCCTGCTAAGTGAGACTAGTATTGTTATATTTTGTAGGAACATTCTCCTACATTGTACATTACTCTGTCAATTTGCTGTACTGGGGTAATCTGGT
The DNA here is from genome assembly GCF_000299155.1 of Elephantulus edwardii. Classification (NCBI taxonomy): domain Eukaryota; kingdom Metazoa; phylum Chordata; class Mammalia; order Macroscelidea; family Macroscelididae; genus Elephantulus; species Elephantulus edwardii. Next base: position 15,658,978 of record NW_006399785.1, on the reverse strand, counting down.
TTTGCAGTGACATTGAAACTTGTGTGATTAGAGTGTCAAATGTCATAATGGTTTCCCATTATGGACAGTGTTTGATGGAACTCCCAGTTGTAAAACAGGTTAGAAAGAAGGAGTGGCATCCACTTCCTAAACCACATGCCTAAGGAAAATCTAGAAACTTGGAGAAAGGAGGATAGCTATAGAAAGGCATTAGTAGGTCTTTTGTTCATAGAGTTGCTATGAATCGAGCTTGACTCGATGGCAATCAACAACAACAACAACAACAAAAACAACATATACAGCAAACATACTCGGTGCATAGAATATCTATTATAAGAGCTACACTAGATACAAAAGACACAGTGATCTATTATTTTATAGCTTCTTAAAACAGTGCCTTTTAGGAATTGTTCTCCAATATTGACTGCTCTTCTCATGATTAATTTACTGTATCTTGAGCATCAGTTATTCTCTAGGTACTATATTGTTGTTATTATGTGCTGTCAAGTCACCTGCAATTCATAGCGATCCTATGTACAACAGCCCTAAACCCTGCTCTATCCTGTGCCAATCTCACTGTCTCTGACACACCTACCCCCATAACCCCAGTCATTGAATCAATCCACCGCATAGAGGGTCTTCATCTAGGCTTTGCAAAAAAAAACACACCAAAAACAAACACCCCCCCACCAAAAAAACCAACACAAAACAAAAAAAAAACACCTCACGTCCATATTTATTGCCTTATAGAGTGAGACATTTTGTGGGAGCAATGGACAGAATACCCACAAATAAATTAATACTGAAGAAGTGAGAATGTTATCCAAGAAATACTCAGGATGAAGCCATTCGTGTGACAGTGCTCCAAGCCAGTGACACTTGGTTGGAGACCAATGTCTTCTTCAATGACATGAAAAGTGATCTCTGTGACTATCTGAGGGCGAGAATTGTAGGCAGAAGGAAAAGCAATTTTGAAGTCCCAAAGAAGACTTTAATTATTTGAGGAATAGATTATAGGACTTGTAGGACACAGGGATAAATGTAAGGTGAGAGGACAGAAAATAAGGTCAGAGCAATGACTAGACTTTATTGGGCCTTATGAGGATGACACAACCCTACTTGCTGAAACTGAGGAGGACCTGAAGCTCCTGCTGCAGAGTGTCAAGG
>NW_006399785.1:15655241-15657157 GCF_000299155.1 Elephantulus edwardii | reverse complement strand
CAACAACATAAACAATACATTAAAGGATCCAAGAAGCATCAAATGGAAATGGAAGGAATACAAAATCTCTGTGCCCAGAAGAATCAGCTGGCACAAAACCTTTTCTGAAGTAGTGTGTGATCAAGGACCAATAATAAAAAAAGAGGATGTTCAAGCTGCTCTGAAGGAATTGGCAAAAATAAGGCCCCAGGAATTGATGGACTACCAATTAACATATTTCAACAAACTGATGCAGCCCTGGACGTGCTACCATGTTGTGCCAAGAAATCTGGAAGACAGGTATTTGGCCAGTTGACTGTAAAAGATCTGTATGTATTCTCAATTCCCAAAAGAGGTGATCCTAGAGAATGTGGAAATTATCGAAGAGCATCACTAGTATGGCATGCAAACAAACTCTTGCTGAAGATTATCCCAAAATGACCAGAACAGTACATAAACTGAGAACTGCCAAAAATACAAACTGTATTTAGAAGAGGCCATATAACTAGAGATATCATTGCTAATGTCAGATGGATCATGGCAGAAAGCAGAGAGTACCAGAAGGACGTCTATTTGTAGTTTTATTGACTATCAAATGCAAAAGCATTTGATGTGTGGATCACAACAAATTTTGGCTAATCTTGAGAAGAATGAGAATGCTAGAATACCTGACAGTGCTCGGGAGAAGCCTATCCTAGACCAAGAAGCTGTTGTCCAAAAAGAGCAACGTGACACTGCATGGTTAAAAATCAGTAAAGAAGTGTGTCGTGCATGCGCACTATCTCCATACCTTTTCAATCTACATGCAGATCATTTGGGAGGCTGGACTTTATGAAAAAAAAAAAAGTGGTATCAAGATTGGAGGAAGACTCATCAACAACCAATGTTAGGCAGATGACACAACCCTGCTCACCCAAACTGAGAAGGACTTGAAGTATTCGCTGCAGAAGGTCAAAGACTCTGACTTCAATATGGATAGCAAGTCAACATCAAAAAAACAAAAGTCCTTATCTCTAGGCCAATAGGCAGTATCAAGATAGATGGAGAAAGGATTGAGGTTGTTAATGATTTAATCATTCTTGGATCCACAATCAATACTCTTGGCACCAGCAGTCAGAAAATCAAGGGACAAATTGCATTGGGAAACTCTGCTGTCAAGGATTTCTCCAGACTGCTAAAGAGCAACGATATCAGTCTAGAGACTAGGGTGTGAGCAATCCAGGTCATGGTCTTCTCAATTACTTACTATGCTTCAGAGAGCTGGACAATAACTAAGGAGTATAAAAGAATTGATGGCTTTGAATTATGGCCCTGGAGAGAGTTGTGAGCATACCATGGACTGCCAAGAAAACAAATAGGTCTGTCATGGAGAGGGTGAAACCAAGTTTCTCCTTGGTACCTAGGATTTTGAAACTCTGTCTCACATACTTTGGGCACATGGCCAGGAGAGACTGGTCCTTGGAGAAGGACATCAGACTCTGAAGGGTGGAGGGACAGCGCAGGAGAGGAAGACGCTGTATGAAGTGGGTTGATTCAGTAACTGGGGCAATGGGTGTAGGTGCATCGGAGTCAATGAGAGTGGCTCAGTTCAGGGCATGCTTCAAAGCTGTCGTACATAGGGTCGCTATGAGTATGGCAGGTGATTGATGGCACATAAAAACAATAACAACAACAATTAACTTTTTGGAAGCAGATCTTCTTAGGCAGCTTGGAGTATACGTAAATCTTCAGCCTCTGGCTTATGGGCCAAGTCCCACCTAGGGACTCCTTTTTCAGAATCCTAATAGGACAATGGATGTCAGAAGAGACTCTGAAGATTGCACTGGAGTGTTGAGAAGCAAAAGCACAAGGAAGAATTCAAGATACTAAAGAGCTGAACAGAAGATTCCAAAAGGCTGCTCGGAATGACAAAGCAAAATACTACAATGAAATGTGCG
>NW_006399785.1:15648792-15653586 GCF_000299155.1 Elephantulus edwardii | reverse complement strand
GAGGCAGTGCGGTTGGCGCAGGATAGAGCAGGGTTTAGGGCTGTTGTGCATAGGGTCGCTATGAGTCGCAAACGACTCGACGGCACATAACAACTACAACAACAACAATAGGATTATGAGCTTGACTGTATTGACAAGTTAGAAATAGCCACGAACACAACCCTGGAGATGGATTCTGGTGAAGGACCGAATGCCGAGGTGCAGAGGTATGGGCATGAGAACAAGGAGCGATGAAAATGCCGAGCGTTGTCTCTACGTGTGATGTAAACTCAGGAAAGTCATGCACCGAGTTGCCTCTTTTCATTAATTCAATGCGTGCTGAGCAAATGATTTAAAGTGCTGAAGAAGAATTAGCAGCCGGTGATCCAGACGACACACACGCTTGGTGCAAATGAAGAACAGCTGAAACATTTACTGAAGAAGGTCACAGAGCACAGCCTTCAGTAATGGATTCAACCTCAGCATGAGGAAAAGAAAAGCCTTCACAATGAGACGAACAAGTAACATGTTGATAAACGGAAACAGATTGAAGTTCCCAAAGATTTCATTTTATTTAGGTTCATAGGCAGTGTCTATGGAAACTGCAGTCAAGAAACCAAAGGGCATGTTTCATTGGGCAAATCTGCTACAAAGGACAGCTTTAAAGTGTAAAGAACCAAGCGTGCTGCTTTGTGGAATAAAATGTGCCCGAAGCTATGATGTTTTTAGTAACCTCATGCCATTGTTCTATACTGTTGAGTCAGAATTGACCCAGAGCTGACCCTCCAGTGGGTTTCCAGAAAATTGCATGGGAGAGGATTGTCCATCTTTCTCCTGCCTGACAACTGGTGGATTTGAACCATGGGCCTTCTGGACTGCAGTGCAGTTTCTTACCCCTAGGCCACCAGAGCCCCCAATGACCTCACGTTGCTGTGTAACATCAAGTCAGACCAACCCATAGCTGATCCTCTGGCAGATTTTCAGAGGCAGTTAATTGCATGGAAAGAGATTGCTCATTTTTCTCCCATGGAGCAGCTTGTGGATTTGAACCGTGTGCCTTTGGGATTGCAGTGCAGCTTCTTGCCACTAGGTCTGGACAGTAAATAAGAAAGAATGAAGAAGTATACCCTTTGCAAGAGAGGATAGCAAAGTTTTATCTCACATTGTCTGGACGTTGTTAGGTGTAATCAAATCAACTGTTAGACAACTTGTTATAGAAGAAAGCCTTGCCCTTCCTGCATCACGTTCACAGTTTCCGCCGTGCTCAGTCCCATCGTTACTTTCGCTGTGTCGATCAATCTTACCGTCTCCACTTTGAACCATGAAGCCTTTTTTTTCAAGGATTGATACCTCCTACATTCCCACACACGTGAGCTGTTTCTTCGTTCTTGACTCTCAGCAGTACCTTGACTGCACTTCCAGGACAAATTTGTTTGTTCTTTGGCCAGCCCGTGTATAAATTCTCTTCACCAGCGCACAATTCAAGGGTATGGGTTCTTTTTCAGTCTTCTTTATTAATTTCTAACTTTCACATGCACATTTAATTGTGCTGATACACAGCTTGGACATGGACTAAGAGACTATCTTTTGGCCACAATGAGGGAATAAGTACAGCAAGGCTTAAAACTCTGAAAAGTTTTGTGCCATGGTTGTATCTTTTCACCACATCTACTCAAAATCTAAGATGAGAAAACAACTGTAAAACCGGGTCTAAATTAAGATGAATATGGCATCAGGGTCAACAGCTTCCTCTTGCTTGGATCCACAATTAACACCTTGGTACCAGTGTTCAGGAGAGGAGATACGTTGCCCTGGGAAAATCTGCACTTAGGGACTTCTCCAAATTATTGAGGAGTAGTGATGTTAGTTCTAAGACTAATGTGTGTTTGATTCAGGCTTTGGTATTTCCAGTCACTTGCTATGCATTTGTGAGCAGGACAATGGATAAGGATGACTGATGAGGAATTGCTGTCCTTGAGCTGTGGTGTTGAGAAGAACACTGAACATTTCATGGACAGCTAGAAAAACAAATAGGTATGGCTTGGAGAGGGTGCAGCCAGAGTGCTCTTTGGAGGCAGAGATGACAAGGCTTTGCCTCACATACTTAAGTCACCTCGTTAGAAGGGGCAATTCCTTGGAGAGGTGCATGATGCTGGAAAGGGTGGAGGGTTGGTGAAGGAGAGAAAGACCCTTGACCAGGTGGATTGACACAGTGACTGCCACAATGGGCTCTTGTGTGTCAGGAAGTGTGAAGATGGTGCAGGACAGAACAAGGTTCAGACCTGTCGTTCATAGGGTCTCTATGTGTAGTACTTGACTCGACAACACCCAACAACAACAACATGGCATCAGGCTAAAATGAGGACTTATCAGCAACCTGTGTTATGCAGATGACACAACCTGGCTTGCAGAAAATGAAGAATGCTTGAAGCACAAAGGTCAAAGACTTCAATATGAATTATATGTTAACAAAACCCCAGAGTTTTCACAACTGAATCAATAGGCAACATTTCAACGAATGGAATGAAGATTCAAGTTCTCTGAATTTAACTCTAATAGTCAACATCCATGAAAGAGGAAATCAAAAGACATTTTACACGTTCCATAGAAACTGCTAAAAAGTAAAGATAGCAATTTAAAGACAAAGGTCGACCTCACCCAAGCTATGGTATTTTCACATGTTTCAAATTCATGTGAAAATTGCACAGTAGAGAGTTAGGCAAAAGGATGAAGGTCGCCATGAGCTGGACTGACAAGATAGCTCAACAATGGACTCAATGCAACAGTGCTTGGGATGGAGCAGAAGACGTTGTTTTATTCTGTTTTGCTCAGCGGCTGTCTCCATGACTTTTCTATCTCTATGCGGAATAGATCATTCAAGGGGCTGGGCTTTGTGAAGTGGAATGTGACATCAGGATTGGAGGAGGACTCATCAACACCCTGCTTTATGCAGATGACACAACCCTGCTTGCTGAAACTGAGGAGGACCTGAAGCGCTTGCTGCAGAAGGTCAAGGGCTGTAGTCTTCAATATGGATTGAAGCTCAATGTCAAGAAGATAACGATTCTCATCAGTGGGTAAATTGGCCAGCATCATCATCAATAGAGATTGGGTTTGTTAACATGTTGCTGCAAATTACAGCAAATGTGTTTCTAAGTACGGCCATCCATTTTAAAAGTGTGCGGCAACGAGTTAACAGTTACATTAGGTCCACAATCAACAATCAGCACCAGCAGTCAGGAAATCAAAAGACAAATTACCCTAGGAAAGTAGGCTGTCAGGGACCTCTCCAGAGTGCTAAAAAGTGATGATGTCACTCTGGGGACTAAGTTGCTCCTGATTCAGGCCATGGTCTTTGCAATTACTTGTTATGCATCACAAAGCTGGACAATCACTAAGGATGACAGAAGAAGTATTGATAATTTTGAGTTGTGATGCTTGGAGAAGAGTCTTGAACATACCACGGACTGCCAAGGGGAACAAACAAGCCTGTTTTGGAGAGGGTGAAACCAAGTCTCTTCTTAGAGGCTAGGATTTTGAAGCTCTATCTTACATGTTTTGGGCAAATGACCAGGAGGGAAAAGTCTTTGGAGAAATATGTCATACTGGGAAGGGTGGAGGGACAGTGAAAGAGGAGAGGAAGCCCTGGATGAGATGAATTGACACAGTGACTGGGGTAATGGGGGTGGATGTGTCAGAGTCAGTGAGAGTGGCTCAGGACAGAGCAGCGTTCAGAGCTATTTTACACCGGGTCGCTAGGAGTTGCAGCTAACTCAGTGGCACATAACAACAACAACAACAACAACAACAACAACAACAACTACTACTACTCAGGGACACTGAGTTGGAACTGATCCTCTGATACCTAACAACAACAACAGCAACAACAACAATAACAAGTTTTCATTCAGAGGCCCTAAATGAAGCAGTAGTTAACTTTATCAGATCCTAACAGATGGGCTGGAGGTTCAAAATCACCCGGAAACACCTGGAGAGAGAAGCGTGATGATCTAATTTTGGAAAATCAACCACTGAAAACCTCACCGTGTATATTTCTCCTTTGACTCATGTGAAGACACCATGAGTTGAAATCAGTTAGGTGATAGCTAGTCCTCCCTGAAAACCCGCCAGAGCTGTGAGTCAGCTTCAACTCGATGGTACACAACAACAACAACAACAACAACAACAGCAACAACAAAGCAGTGTAAGCTCTACTTCATAAAAACTTTTGAGGCAATAACTTTCAAAAACAAGCCTGTTTTCCTCTGTTTCCTCCTCAGGCAAAGGGACAATGATGTAATGAGGTCCCTAAAATCCCTTCCGCTCCCCATTGCCCTGAGTACAGGATGTGAAACCTGATTGAAATGCTTCTTTTCTATGGTAACAATAATGCTGCAGCTTCATTCACTGCGAGAATTGCAGGACCTCAGGTGGCGAACCCTCATTTAGAAGTCAGAATAATAAAGAAATCCTGGAAAGAGGCATTGGATATCAGCAAGTGTCCAAAGCCTCTTTCATGGGCTATATAAAACAGGCCGTTGCTGGAGACGCCTGGCACAGCTGTTTACTGCCTGTCTCCCCAGCCTCCTTAGAGCTGAGCATCCCGTGAGAACAGGAGGCCTCTCCTTGCTGAACTGAACACACAGAATTTCCGTCTGCAGAAAGTGACAGATCCAATGCACGGCAATGCCAGTTTTTAATTTTATTTTTTTTATGTTAAGAGACTGCTGGCTTACAAAAGTGTCCTGTTGTTGTTATGTGCCCTTGAGTCGCTTGTGACTCTTAGCGACCCTATGTACAACAGCCCTAAACCCT